>NC_031989.1:34761798-34866462 GCF_001879085.1 Nicotiana attenuata
CTAAAAGATAACCCTCGTCTTGGCATCCAAAATCTTACCCTTGAAGTAATGGCAAATGTCTAAGTTTGGGGGAGGAGAGACAAGAAAGGAAACAAAGTGGTAAATGGTACAAAAGCAAAAGGAAAAGGAAAGCAATGAAAAAGAAAGAAAAGAAAAAGACAAAAAGAAAGACCAATGTGAAAAAGAATGAAAAGGGGATTCAAAGGAAACAAAAGTGAAAAAGGCGTGGAAATAGAAAAATGAGAAATGATTTGAATTGCATAAGATAGAGTGACAATGTGTCCCTCTAACCCCTTAAAAAGAAGTGAAATACTCAAATGAGTCAAGAAAGTGTGCCAAAATGAATCAAAGGAAGTGCTTAAGGGAAGATTGAACCCATTTGAATAAAAACATGTCCTACCCTTATCCAAAAGCCTTCACAATGACTCCGCAAAAGCCCTATATGATTTCGAGTTGAAGGGAGCCTACATTAGTGGATACTTACATAAGGCGCAAGCATATGGTACCTAGAGCCGGACTTGTGGCCTTCTTCTTGAGAGAGATGAGTGAAAGTCCATCAACCTCGGTTTGTGTGTCAATACTCTAAAAGGTGAGGTTCATTTAGGGAGAGTTGAGGATATGTGAGTTTGGGTTCCACAACGACCAACGTATTTGAGAAAGTTCTTTGATGAAATGTGTCAACGCTTGATGCTCTTGTGTCACACTTGAACCATAGTTTTTGAAGTTTAAAACGTGTTAATAATGCATTCGTATTGAGGGCAATTGTTAGTCCCAATTGATGCTTGTTGAGGTTACTTTAGGATAGCTGGAATTACTTGGATGTTCCTTTAAGGGGTGAGTCTTATTTTGTTTGCTTGAGTACACGCAAAGGTTTAAGTTTGGGGGAGTTGATAAGTAGGATTTTAACGTGTTTTATGCCCCTACTTGCCTACGCTTTGAGTATAATTTGATACAAAATAATCCCAAAATGCTCACAGGTTGTGCTTGATTGCAGGTTTTAGCAACAAAGTGACTGAAATGTCAAAGATCGGCTCTAAACGGAATGAAACCTGCTCAAGTATCAAAGACCAAGTAAAATGATGGAAAAAAGAGCCTAGTGCGGACCGCACAAAAGTGCACGCGACCGCACTAGGAGATTTAGAGAAGTGCATATTCAGGGCTCTCACAACGCGGCCGTGGTTGGATTTATGCGGCCCGCGATCAGCTCACGCGGCCGCGCCACTTTTTCATGCGGCCCGCGTGAAGAGATTTGGAGAGATGCCAGTTGGGACCAGAGCAAGCCACGCGGCCGCGGTCACACTTACGCGGTCCGCGCCAGAGCTCCTGCGGCCGCGCTACACTTTCGCGCGGTCCGCGTTCCTCAACTTCAGAGAGTTAAATTTCAAGAGTTCAAGAGCCAACGCGGCCGCGCTACCTTTTTGCGCGGCCCGCGCTGACCCCATAGGGGTATTTTTGTCCAGTTTTCCTAGCTACTATAAATAGATCTTTTCTCCATTTTTAGGTTAAGTTTTAGTTTTGCTGAGGCTGCTGAGCTCGTGAGAACACTGGGTTTATCCATTTTTGGCATTTTTGACCTTCAATATTGTATTTCTTCCTTAGTAATAAATTAATATGTTTGCTTCTTCATCTATTTCTTTAATTTTTGCATCTAGCATGAGTAGCTAAGCTCAACCCTAGTGTGGGTAATTGATGGGTGTTGCCATCTAAGGATAGATTGATATTGGTGTTTGCTATTTGGGTTAATTTTAGGTTTTAATTAAGCATTGGTGGTTGCAAACACTGATTCTAGCTTGGTGGGTTTAACTCTTCTTGAGAAAGTGAGTCTATGACCCCAAAATTGACCCAACAAGGAATTGGGATGGACCCCTGAGAAATGGTAGTCCCAATTAACGGGTTAAATCACGAGAGAGTAATTACCCTACTTGAACCCTAGTTGCTTGGTCTAATTGGCCTACCCAATTGGTCTCGAGAGAGTCAATTGGGCAAAATCACTCTCTCTAACGAGAGGAGTGAGAGTGGGTACAATTGAGCAACGGTTATAGCATAAGCCCCAAATATGTCAATTTACCCTTAGTAGCGTCTACCCGTTAGTTAGCCACCTAGGTAATGCCACAACCCTAGTGCCTTTCTCTATATTAATTACAACTTAGCAATATCTCCGTAGCATAATTTAGCTTCAAACATTAGTCTTATAATAGTAGATATAAAAATCAAAACCAAAGATGTTAGAAGTGACATTAGAAGCACAACTGCAATTCTAGACTAAACAGACAATACAACTCCATTACTAGCTCCCTGTGGAAATTCGATCCCGAACCACTATTCGGGTAAAAGCTGTTGCAACCCGCTCTTCCTACCTTAGTGTAGTGTTGAGTCGGCAGCGATCAAGGGTTTCGTAACAGTTTATATACAATTCAAATAATATCAAAGCGGTAAAAAGCGGCATTTAGCACATTAGGCTCAATATGTAAAAATCAGATAAAACAAGCCAACTATAACAGTTATTGTAAGCTCGAATTCTTAAACCCTGAATCGAAGTTCTGGCTTTGTTTCCCCAGCAGAGTCGCCAGAGCTGTCACACCACCCTTTTACACGCCCGAAGGTAGTACAGGGGAGTTTTTCCACTTTAAGTGACATTATTCGAAATGAGATTATTTATTCATTTTTATTCAGAGTCGCCACTTGGGATGGTTTGTTTTCTGGTGTCCCAAGTCACCGGTTTATTTTAAATCCCAAATCGAGGAAATTTCGACTTTCCTTTTGAAGTCTGCGAACCAGAAATTCTGAATAAGGAATTCTGTTAACCCGAAGGAAGGTGTTAGGCACCCCCGAATTCCGTGGTTCTAGCACGTTCGCTTAAACTATCATAATTGGCCTATTATCTGATTTTAATACATGTTTTAACCTATGGTTCAATTTTAACTTTATAACCGCTTTTATTTAATTATTTTTAGGAAAGATTCAACGTCATCTAAAACACGTCTTGAACCACGTCATATAAATGCACCCGCGGTCCACGACACATTTTATCTAAAGTTGTTGAAATTCGGATTTGAGTCACATAAATGCACACCCGAGTTTAGGAAAGTAATTTTTAAATAGCGTGCCTAAAGCAACTACGCACATTCAAGTTTGCGAGGGCCATGGAAAATTCAACTAAATGGCACACCTCGATTTCTAAAGGATTAAAATTAATTAAGTGAGGGTCATAAGTTTTGAGGTTTTATTTGGCATGGCACGCCTCTAATTATTTTTAAAAAAAAAAAAAAGGTTTGTACTCAATTAAAATAAACTAAGATCAATACTACAGAACAATGCGAATAAGAAAATAGGCAAGCACTGAGACAGGTGAATATGTCCTAATTTGAAATAGAATCTCAACAAACTTATCTGCCCTGTTTCCTTCTCTTTTGTATCTTTACTTCTAATAAAGATTAAAAGTTGGATTCATCAGTTCTCACTCAACATAAACAACTTTCAAAAATTACTTTTGCATCTAATAAAATAAATATCCTACTTCACATGAGTTTAATTAATTCGATCTGCTGAGTCAAGGCATTAAGCTAATAATAAGGAAAGAAAACCAACCATAATCACATTTAAAGATAGAATATTCACATGACCATAAACAAAGCAACAAAGAAAAGTACGTAGCATTATAAAAAATTGGTCAGAGAAGTAAAATAGACCTTGTATTGATTGAATCCAAACTTTAAAATTTCTGCTACTCAATAATCGAGCCAAGAGCAGCGACCACAAACGAGAACCTCCAACGGCACAACCTTATTGGAAGCACGAAATTGACCGAAAAGTGGAGAATTTTCAGGGCTGTTTCAAGGGTGTTTAGGCTGAAATTGAGCACATTTTTAGTAGCTCTTTCAAAGCAAAAGAAGCTGTATTTTTATAGAGGAAAAAAAAAAGGACAAAAGAAGAGCCTAATTGGTAGGAGAACTATGGAACTTAAGGGATATTTTAATGGTTAATTTTTTCAGCTTTTTCTATGGACCTTGAAAAATGCAGAAGCAAAAATGATTTTCTCGTTCTTTTTTCTTCCGTCCTCTGTGTGTTCCATCCTCTCCTCTATCTCCTAAATCTTTCTTTTTGTGTATTTGTCTCTTCCGACTGATCTAGATCTTAGGGTGTGTCCTTATTTTAGGTGTTAGATACTATTATATAGGGGTAGGGATTAGGTTAGGGGTATGAGTCTAGAAATTATGGGCTTGGAGATTATGGGCTAGATCCAAAATTATGCCTAAAAATGGGTTGCTCGAACCCAAGTTTTATTCTTTCTCCGCGAATGGGACTAAAATACGACCTTATTTATTAATTAGTCCTACTTGAATAAAGTAACTGTTAAAATAAGACAGACCATTAAAATAAACTATTTTTTTTTGGTATTTCTCAAGATTAAAAATGACTACAAAATATTAATGAAACAATTTATTTTTTTTGTAATTTTTTTTTTCTTGTAATAAAATAGAGTAAAAGAGTCAAAATTAATTAAAATAGCTATATTAGGTCTAAATTAAATATTTACGTGCTAAAATATAAAAAATCTTGGGAAGGGTCAAAATTCACATATCTACAATTATTAAACTTTTTATCTAATAGTCATGCAATCTGCTTAGCCATCTTTTTGAGTGATGCCAGAGGCATAGAAAGGACCAACTAATTTGCAGGAAAAATTTGAGTTCAAGTCAACTATTTGGATAGGAGTCGACCAACTAACTCACATGAAGAGACAACAAAGTAAGGTGGAGCTGACTTATAAGTCAGGATATTGAACATAAAAGACCGGACAACAAGTTTAGGGGGGAACTAACTGAGGATAAAATAAATAGGAAAATAAAATGAAATAAGTTATCTTTTTGTCATCATAAAAAGGGGGGATAATGTTAGATTTATGTTTTAATAATGGAAAAATAAGTTACTTCTATAGCAGGAAATCAAATTCGAAGAAGGAAGTCAAGAAAGTAGGAAGAAGGAATCAAGGAACAAAAGATGGAAGGCCAAGAGAGAAGAGGAAAGCGAGAACCTACTCAAGATCCAGAAGCAAAGACTAAGGAATAAATCACGCTCATGATTACGAGCATCAAAGGGAATAAATATTCGATCCTATTTATTTGCAGAAGTTAAGGAAAATCATATCAGTTAATCTGTGTGGAAGATTTTCTAACATTCAATCACGGCATTCAAAGAAACAACAGTCATCACGCCACATTTCAAGGTTCATGTATAGGAAGTTCCTCCTTTATTCTTTGAAGGAATCAATTTAAGATTTTTTCTAAGGATCAACTCCTTTGGGTTGCCCATCCCCTAAAGATCCGAACATATCAAAGAAGACTTACCCTCAAATCATATAAATGCAGGCTCAACAGAGGGGATATACTTTGATTGAACCATTACCAATCTTTTTGTTCTACTCCAAACAAGCATCATAGTCTAGTCTAGATTTACTGTGTAATTTGTGGAGAGAAGAAAGAGACAAAAGAATCACCGGTCCTCACCACACTGTGAAGAAGTTATTGGTGTATGTTCAACAACATCAACACACTTGTACCAAAGATTTCAAGGAACTTAAAAGAGAACTCCCTTGAAACCCAAGGGGACTGAAGTAGGATTCACATTGAATCCGAACCAATATAAAACATCTGGTGTCATTTACTTTCTGCAATTTATTTTCTGTATTTACAGTACATCTATCTCACATCAAAGATTAGTTGACTAACAGGAAAATCAGTCGACTACCTCGTTAAGGAAAATAACGAATAATAATTCTACCCCCCCCCCCTCCCACTTTATTTTCACATCATTCCCAGGTTATGCCAAGAGACCTAGGATAAAAATAGCCATGAGACTGCGAGTGTTGATTGGAACATTTATGTTATGCAGCCTCTATGAAGGAGTCGGACGTGACAGTACAACTGCATACATTTTATCCATATTCTAAGTGATTTATGTGTATGGGTAGAAATCTGACCAAACAAGAATCTGCATGAAGAGGAACGACGACAGTCATTTGGGCCGAAGTCGTATTCGTAAAATGATATAGCGACGAGCACCTCGGCTGAGGCCAAGGTCGTGTACTCAGAATATTTGTGTGGCGAGTTGTCACGACCCCAGTTCGCCCTCCGTGAACATGTCGTGATGGCACCTAGTCCCTACGACTAGGTAAGCCTAACAATTCGAAAATAGCATAAATTGCGGAAACAAATAATTAAACTAAACAAACTAGAAGGATAACTGTATATAAATGCCACTCGGCATATACAACCCAAAAATGCGGAAGTCTACAATATCATCCCAAAATCCGAAAACTCACGGGAACACAAGCTAGAAGAAGTACTGTAAATGCTCTAATCTCCAGAATGTCTAAAGCAAAAATACGAAAGGAAAAGCTAACTGCTAAAGCTAGAATAAGATAGAGACTCCTGGTCTGCGGACGCGGCAGATGTACCTCGAAGTCTCCGCTAGATCTCTCCGCTTAGAGAGTGATACGCCTGGGATGAAGTACCTGGATCTGCACATGAAAAACATGCGCAGAAAGGGCATGAGTACACCACAGCGATACTCAGTAAGTGCCAAGCCTAACCTCGGTCGGGTAGTGACGAGGAAGGTCAGGGCCCTACTGAGATAAAATACAATAATAAATCTTGCAACAGCATGAAATAAATGGAAGTAATGAGTACAGCTATGAAGTAAGACAGGTTATACAAGGCAACAATTAACACTCAGAGAATAAGACAACTCAGAGTAAAAACAGCTCAATACCAATACCAACATCGAGGATCTCCCAGGATACCGTCCTGTAGTCCATTTCATCAACTGTCCAAGGAACTCCCGGGATACCGTCTCGTAGTCCATCATATGAGTATATTCGAAGGATCTTTCGGGATACCGTCCCGTAGTCCAACTATCAATGTGCAGGGGGATCTATCGGGAATCTAACCTGCAGTCCCAAAGTAAATGTGCAGGGGGGATCTACCGGGAATCTAACCCATAGTCCCAAAGTAAACAAACAAGGGGGGGAGCTACCGGAATCCCACATCTGTAGTCCCAATGTAAATACGCAGTCACAACACGAAGAATATTCAAAAAATAAAGCTCAAAAATACAGGGCAACGGGTAGTTCTAGCCTAACATGCTTCACGTAGTGCAAATAAGGCACCTTGAACAAATAGACAATTTAGAACAACTAAGCATGCTTTTCTGGCTAACACAGTCTATAATTGCAAATAAAATAAAGCAGATAAGAAAGAAAACTCAGTCTAAGTATTTAAAGTAAAACCGGATTTTTCAACAATTAGCTCAAGTACGCGCTCGTCACCTCACGTACAAGGCATTCAATTACCAAATGTCATATCCTAAGGGGAAAAGGTCCCCCACACAAGGTTAGACAAGCCACTTACCTCAAACCGGCTCCAAAATCCACTCGAAACCACACTTTTGCCACGAGTATCCGACTCCAAATGGCCCAAATCTATTCAATTCAATTACATATCGTGAATAACATCTAAAACAACTGATTCTACTATTTAATTTAAAGCTAAGACGCGAATTTAGGTGAAATGACCAAAATGCCCCTCAGAGCAACGTCTTGGAATTGGATAAATTTTACATTTTCAGAACCCTCGTACTCTCACGAGTCTAACCATATAAAAATCTCCCAAATTGGAGGTCAAACACCCACTCAAAACTCAATAGTTTGGTCTATGAAGTTTTCCCCATTTTTCATTCAAAAATCTGAAATTAAAGATGAATTCGTGATTAGATTAGTGGGTTTTAAGCATAAGAGAGTAGAGAATCGTTACCCAGTAGTTGCCCTCGAGAAACCTTCAAAATTTCCCCCAAATCCGAGTTCCCAAGCATGTATTTTGATGAAAATGGCTAACCCTCGGTTTTGAAATATTATAACTGCCTAGGTGTTTAATGAATCGCGATCGCGAAAGTGGGGCCGCGATCGCGTAGAGTAAAATAAAGGCTCCAGGAAAATGGCCTACCCGAACGCGTGAAAAGGCTTGCGATCACGGAAGAGGAGGATCTGGCCTTACGCGATCGCGTCTGAGGACACGCGAACGCGAAGAAGGAATGGGCCTCTGGGCCACCGACTCAGTCTACACTACGTGAACGCGAAGGAGAAGCTTCGAACGCGAAAGAGGAAAGGGCAGAGCTAAGCGATCGCAGATCAATCCATGCGATCGCGTTTAAGGAATTGGGCCCTCCTCCAGATTGCTCTATGCGATCGCGTGAGCTGGGACGCGATCGCGAAAAAGAAAATGGTCTGCAACAGCTGAAGAGAATTTCTGCAATTTCTCATAACTTCAAAATGTTCTGTTGGGCATCCGAAACACACTCGAGGTCCCCGGGATCTTAATCAAACCTACGGACATATCCCATAACATCATTCAAACATGTACCAACCCTTAAACCACCTAAAACAACGTCGGAACCTCGCTTTAATCTATTCTTTAAGCCTCAACATTGGGCACACAAATTCGGCCCTGCATCCTCAATACCCCTTCATCTCCGATGGTCACATCTCTGGCATCTCCACGCTGAACCTTGTCCTTAAGGACAAGCAAATGAGGGTCATCATACTGCTGCTCCCTGATAGGATCAAATAAGGAAGATCGGGAAATCACACAAGCTAGAACACGACTGGGCTCCGAAAGATCCAATCTAATAAACTGGCTGGCTAAGGCCTGAACATCCATCGCCATAGGCCTCTCTGAAGCTGGTAGATATGCCAAACTCCCCAAACTCTCCGCCCGGCGACTCAAGGCATCCGCCACCACGTTGGCCTTGCCCGGGTGATACAGGATAGTGATATCATAGTCCTTCAGCAACTCTAACCATCTCCTCTGGCGCATATTTAGATCCTTTTGCTTGAGCAAGTGCTGTTAACTCCGGTGGTCAGTATAGATCTCACAAGGCACACCGTACAAATAATGACGCCAGATCTTCAAGGCATGAACAATAGCAGCTAGCTCAAGGTCGTGGATAGGGTAATTCTTCTCATGTATCTTCAACTGTCTGGACGCGTAGACAATCACCCTACCGTCCTGCATCAACACCGCTTCGAGGCCAACTCTCGAGGCATCACAATAGACAGTATAAGACCCCGAACCGGTAGGCAATATCAAAATTGGGGCTGTAGTCAAAGCTGTCTTGAGCTTCTGAAAGCTCGCCTCACACTCCTCTGTCCACTGAAATGGGGCACCCTTCTGGGTCAATCTAGTCATAGGGGCTGCAATCGATGAAAATCCCTCCACGAAACGACGGTAGTAGCCCGCCAAACCAAGGAAACTGCGAATCTCTGTAGCTGAGGACGGCCTGGGCCAACTCTGCACGGCCTCTATCTTCCTCGGATCCACCCGAATGCCCTCACTCGAAATCACGTGGCCTAAGAATGCCACAGAACTCAACCAAAACTCACATTTTGAGAACTTTGCATATAACTTCTTCTCTCTCAGGGTCTGAAGCACGGTCCTCAGGTGCTGCTCATGATCTTCCCGACTCCGGGAATACACCAGAATATCATCAATAAAAATAATAACAAACGAGTCGAGATATGGCCTGAACACACTGTGCATCAAATGCATGAAAGCTGCTGGGGCATTGGTCAGCCCAAATGACATAACAAGGAACTCGTAATGACCATACCGAGTCCTGAAGGCAGTCTTCGGGATATCTGGCTCCCGAATCTTCAACTGATGGTAACCTGAGCGCAAGTCAATCTTAGAAAACACCTGTGCGCCCTGAAGCTGGTCAAACAGATCATCAATGCGAGGCAAAGGATAACGGTTCTTCACTGTAACCTTGTTCAACTAGCGATAATCAATACACACGCATGGAACCATCCTTTTTCTTCACAAAAAAGACAGTGGCACCCCATGGTGAAACACTGGGTCGAATAAAACCCTTATCAAGCAATTCCTGCAACTGATCCTTCAACTCCTTCAACTCAGGAGGAGCCATACGATACGGAGGAATGGAAATGGGCTGAGTGCCCGGCAACAGATCAATGCCAAAATCAATGTCTCTATCGGGCGGCATGCCCGGAAGATCAGCTGGAAACACATCGGGATAATCCCGTACCACTGGGACTGAATCAACAGAAGGGGTATCAGCACTGACATCTCTCACATAAGCTAAATACGCGGCACACCCCTTCTCAACCATACGCTGAGCTTTAAGGAAAGAGATAACTCTACTGGGAGTATGATCTAAAGTACCACTCCACTCAACACGCGGAATACCTGGCATAGCCAGCGTCACGGTCTTGGCGTGACAATCAAGAATAGCAAAATGGGGCGACAACCAGTCCATGCCCAAGATAATATCAAAATCAACCATGCTGAGTAATAATAAGTCAGCCCTGGTCTCAAAACCACCAAGAGTAACCAAACATGACCGGTAAACGCGGTCCACAACAAGAGAATCTCCCACAGGAGTAGAAACATAAACGGGGGCACTCAAAGAATCCCGAGGCACACCCAAATATGGAGCAAAATAAGAAGACACATAAGAGTAGGTGGAGCCTGGATCAAATAGAACCGATGCATCTCTGTGACAAACCAAGATAGTACCTGTGATGACAGAATTGGAGCCGGCAGCCTCAGTACGGCCTGGAAGTGCATAATATCTGGCCTGGCCTCCCCCTCGAGGGCGACCTCTACCTCCCCGACCTCCACCTCTAGCTGGCTGGGCCGGTGGGGTGGCAGCTGGAGCTGTGACCATGGCCTGAGAACTCTGAGGAGTACGCTGTGGCAGAGCAGTCTGTGAAGATGCACCCCTACCAAGTCTGGGGCAGTCCCTAACCATGTGGCGTGTATCACCACACTCGAAACAAGCTCTGGGAGGACGCGGTGGCTGTGATTGACTAGGACCAGGTCTGCTGGACTGACCTCTGAAAGCACCCCGCGAAGGAGGCGCGCTAGAAACTGGAGGTGCATAGTAAGGATCCTGAGGGGTAGGCGGAGCTGGAGCACTGCCGGCTGCTGGAAGAGCTGAATGAACGGGGCGACCCGCATAACCTCTGCCATAACGACCTGCTGCTGGGGTACGGGCACCAAGGTAGTGACCCGACTCTCGAGACCTCTTGGCCTGCCTCTCCCCTCGCTCCCTGGCGAGCATACCCTCAATCCTCCTAGCAATGCTCACTACCTGCTGATAAGGAATGTCCATCTCCAACCTGCGAACTCTCTCACGAACTGTAGCAACCAAGTCCGGTGCATGCTTGGCCAACCTGGTATAGCGGATAGCATACTCCGAAACGGTCATATCACCCTGGCGCAAATGCTCAAACTCGGCGCGCCATGCGTCCTTGAGGCTCTGGGAACAAACTCTATCATGAACATATCTGAGAACTGGGTCCAGGTCAGTGTGGCAGCCTCGACTGGACTGTCTATCTCATAAGTGTGCCACCAATCATAGGCGGCTCCCCGAAGCTGGAAGGCAGTGAAAGAAACCCCGCTAGACTCTACTATGCCCATAGTGCGAAGAATACGGTGACACTCCTCTAGAAATCCCAAGGCATCATCTGATGCTAACCCACTGAATATTGGGGGATCATACTTCTTGAACCTCTCAAGTCCGCTGCTCGTCCTCTGAAGCAGCTGACCCGTCCTCGGGCTGAACTGGCGCTGCAGGGGGTGCGGGAATAATCTCGGGAGCCTGCTCAACATGCACGCGCTGCTCAGGAGTGCAGACGGCGAGAGTCTATGCTCCTCCCCCGGCCTGGGATGTGGCTGCAGCAAGGGGAAGCAACCCTGCCTGAGCCAAGGTGGTGTACATACTCATGAACTGAGCCAAAGTCTCCTGAAGGGCTGGAGTAGTAGTGGCAGTAGTAGGTGTGCCAGGTGCCTGGGCTCCGGCTGGATCTGCTGGTGGTGCCTCGGCGGCAGCTTGCGTAGGTGCTCTGGCTGCACCACGTGCGCGTCCTCGACCTCTACCCCGGCCCCGGCCTCTGACGGTTGCAGTAGGGGGCGCGGGTGCCTGATCATCCCGAGTAGCGCGTGTCCTCACCATCTGTTAGAGAATGGAAGACAGAAGTTTAGAATTTGTGATGTCAAAATATCGCACGACAAGGAAATCAAATGAAGTGAAAATTTTCCTAACAGTTACATAGCGTCTCATAGATAAGTACAGACGTCTCCGTACCGATCAGCGAGACTCTAATAAACCGACCTGTGTCCCGTGACTCCTATGAACCTAGAGCTCTGATACCAACTTGTCACGACCCCAGTTCGCCCTCCGTGAACACGTCGTGATGGCACCTAGTCCCTACGACTAGGTAAGCCTAACAATGCGAAAATAATATAAATTGCGGAAACAAATAATTAAACTAAACAAACTAGAAGGGTAACCTTATATAAATGCCGCTCGGCATATACAACCCAAACAATGCGGAAGTCTACAATGTCATCCCAAAACCCAGAAATTCACGGGAACACAAGCTAACGGGAAGTAATACACGGCTCTACTCCAGAATGTCTAAAGCAAAAGTACGAAAGGAAAAGCTAACTGCTAAATCTAGAATAAGATAGAGACTCCTGGTCTGCGGACCCGGCAAATGTACCTCGAAGTCTCTGCTAGATCTCTCCGCCTCGAGAGTGATACGCCTGGGATGAAGTACTTGGATCTGCACATGAAAACATGCGCAGAAGGGGCATGAGTACACCACAACGGTACTCAGTAAGTGCCAAGCCTAACCTCGGTCGGGTAGTGACGAGGAAAGTCAGGGCCCTACTGAGATAAAATATAATAATAAGCCTTGCAACAGTATGAAGTAAACAGAAATAATGAATAAAACTAAGAAGTAAGACAAGTTATACGAAGCAACAATAACACGCAGAGAATAAGGTAACACAGAGTAAAACAGCTCAATATCAGTACCAACAACGAGGATCTCCCAGGATACCGTCCCGTAGTCCATGTCATCAACTGTCCGAGGAGCTCCCGGGATACCGTCCCGTAGTCCATCATATGAGTATATCCGAAGGATCTCCCGGGATACCGTCCCGTAGTCCAACTATAAATGTGCGGGGGATCTACCGGGAATCTAACCCGTAGTCCCAAAGTAAAAATGCAGGGGATCTACCGGGAATCTAACCCGTAGTCATAAAGTAAACAAACAAGGGGGGAGCTACCGAAATCCCACATCCGTAGTCCCAATGTAAGTGCGCAACCACAAACAGAAGATATTTAGAAATGAAGTACAAAATACAAGCAACAGGTAGTATTAGCCTAACATGCTTCACATAGTACAGTCAAGGCAACTTAAGCAAATAGGCAATTTAAATCAACTAAACATGCTTTTCTAATCTAACACAGGTTATAATTGCAAGTAGAATAAAGCAAATACGAAAGAAACTTAGTCTCAATATCTTAAGTAAAATCGGGTTTTCAACAATTAGCTCAAGTACGCGCTCGTCACCTCACGTACAAGGCATTCAATTACCAAATATCATATCCTAAGGGGAAAGGTCCCCCACACAAGGTTAGACAAGCCACTTACCTCAAACCGGCTCCAAAATCAACTCGAAACCACACCTTTGCCACGAGTATCCGACTCCAAATGGCCCAAATCTATTCAATTCAATTACATATCATAAATAACATCTCAAGCAACTGATTCTACTATTAAATTTAAAGCTAAGATGCGAATTTAGGTAAAATGACCAAAATGCCCCTCAGGCCAACATCTCGGAACCGGATAATTTTCACATTTTCAGAATCCTCGCACTCTCACGAGTCTAACCATACAAAAATCTCCCAAATCGGAGGCCAAACACCCACTCTAAACTCAATAATTCGGTCTAAGAAGTTTCTTCCAATTTTCCCCAATTTTTGATCCCCAATCCGAATTTAAATGCTAAAATCAACTATAGATTGATGGAATATAACTAGAAAGGATTAAGGAAACGTTACCCAATGATCTCCTCTTCAAATCCCTCTCAAAATCGCCCTCTCCCGAACTCCAATTTGATTTTTCTAACTTTTGAAACTAAATCCTCAAATTTCATATTTCAGTCCAGTGATTTCCGCTTCTGCGGTCAAGGTGTCCCGCTTCTGCGGAACTTAATCCGCTTCTGCGGTTTCATTAAAAATCCAAAATTTCGCACCTGCGGTCCTGATCTCGCAGATGCGGATCCGCTTCTGCAGAAATCCCACCACATCTGCGGAGCCTGATGAGCCTGGCCAACCCCGCTTCTGCGGTCCTCCACGCTGCATCTGCGGTACCGCATCTGCGGTTCCCAAGCCGCAGATGCAAAATTACCAGAAGCAGCAATACTTCAGCTGCTGCAACACTTCTCTGATCTTCCCGTCAACCATCCGAAATCACCCCTAGGCCCCGGGACCTCAACCCAAAGCACCAACATCACCTAATACCCCATTCAAACTTGTACCAGTCCTTAAAACACCTAAAACAACATCGGAAACTCGAATTAATCACTGATTTAAGCCTAAGAACTTCATTTTTCTCTCAAAACACGCTTTCGATCAAAAACCTAACCAAACCACGTCCGAATGACCTGAAATTTTACACACACATCCCAAATGACATGACAGGGCTACTGCAACTTCCGGAATTCCATTCCGACCCTCGGATCAAAATCTCACTATCGAACCGGAAACTTCAAAATTCGAACTTTCGGCATTTCAAGCCTAAATTAGGTATGAACCTCCAAAACACGTTCCGAACACGCTCCCAACTCCGAAATCACCTAACGAAGCTAACGGAACCGTCGGATTTCCGTTCCGAGGCAGTCTTTATACTGTTCTGACTATGGATCATGTTCCAACACTTATGCTCTCATTTAGGGACTAAGTGTCCCAAAACTCTTCGAAACTCAAAACCGAACGTCCCGGCAAATCAAAATAGCAGAAATAAACTTGGGGAAAGCAGTTATTAGGGGATCGGGGCGTTAATTCTTAAGACGACCGGCCGGGTCGTCACAAGATCATTAAAGAGAATGCACAGCAATAATACCATTGTTCTGCATACGTTGAAGGCAAAAACCTGTCTGTACACCTAAGGTCCTAGATATTAACATCTGATGATATGTACTGCGATTTCAATTGAGAGACGAGGAAAGCACCGACTCCCGCATATAGAAAAAGGCAACAGTCTATAAATACCTAAATTAAAAGCTTTAGAACAGCATTTGAGTCATTTCACCCGCATAGTAAAGGGATAATGACGAACATACAGTTTTTTTTTAGAAAAATGTAGAGAAGTCACTAACACTGCTCTGCTACATTAAACTAATAATCTTCTCATAAAACGATAAGTATTGGAAGGCACTTATCAAGAACTTGAACAATGTCCAAACAATACAGACAATTACTTATAAATTCATTTCATATAGATGAACAAATTGAGGCAGATTTTAATGCTAGAACAATCACATGACAGTACATCATCTGAGACTGAAATCAGTACCTGGATCAGCGAGACACAAGGCCAAAACAGCTAAATACAAGCAAGAGGAAACATCAAGGTAGGAGTTCAACTACAACTGATGAATCATTTTCAATGTAAAATCATTTTCTTCTTTTATTGTTGTTCGTCTGACAGTGCCAACTATAACAACTATCAAAGGGAACATTTTTCACTGGCAAAACTTTGGTACATTTTGATTCCTTTTGGACGATATGAAAGCTAAGGTTACTATAAGCAATTCTTAATACCAACAAGAAGAAATTTTAAGTTCAGAGTTGCAATAAAGCTAAGGTTGCGATATACTTACAAGTCTCTTGCGATACTCCCCAATGGAGACAGAGCCGCCTGTGTGAGTCCCGGTGGAGACTCCACCCCTACCGCCACGATAATTATTTGCATTTATTTCTGACTTTTCAACATACTTGGGATCTTTCTAAAGTTGATCCCAACTTTCCCACACTTCTACTGGAACACCTCTTGGCCTAATTTTTTTAGTTTTCATTTCGGAAATGAAATCTTTGTACCTTATTGATGCCTTATTCTCCCATTGGCTCCTCACTGCACTATCAATGGAAGAGTCCCAATAGAATTTCTTTTGAAATAATTTTATAAAGTAATAACATTAATTTCTTATTTATAACACTTAATACACTTCCTAAATTCATTATATAATGAGAAGTTATACCTTGAATTCTCCCCAATAAAAGTTTTTTATCTCGTCAGAGACACTTTTCCAATTGATTCCATTGGGATCAAGTTCATGCTTGAAAGATTTAAATATTTTCGTCGAGCATAATCCACTAGGTTCTAACCTGAAAAAATTTGAAGACAATAGTTGAAGGGGTATCATAAATCAAAATTTTTATATAAAAAATAATAGTAAAAACATGGACTAACCCTGTAGGAGCAAGAGTAACAAGTGTCCGCTGCCCGCTACTGCTGGTGCACTCACCTTCGCCAATTGTGTTGCTTTGAGTAGATATGCCCTCGCCTATTGGGTTACTCTGATCAGGTGTATTAGGTTATGATTCAGAATGGATAGTTGGGGTACTACCATGACGTGATGTTTGAACGGGTGTCGTACTGCTAGGAGCTAAAGTTTGTACTTGATTTATGTGATTCTGCCCAACTAAAGAACTCATACCACCTTGTTGAGGACTAATTATGAGAATGGGAACAGAAGGCATATTTGCACGAATAGCAGAATTACCCCTACCCCTAACTGAGGACTTGCCTCCACGAGTTATGCTATCTCTGCCTCTCCCTCGAGTCATATCTACAAAAAAAATTACATGTAAGAAAATTAGAGTCATAAATTGGTATAAGTCAAGAATTAAGTCCCTGCAAACAGAAAATATTGGTATAAGTCAAGAATTGGGCCAAAATTACTGCTAGATTTTTCAATTTTATAGCAAGTGATAAATTTAGGGAAATGAGTGAGAAGTTAGACATCAAAGAAAAGCAACAAATATAGATATATTCTTGCAGATAGAATTCAACTTAGATTACAATAAACAAAACATATAGCATTCAGCTTAGATTACAACAAACAAAACACAGTAAGATACATCAACATATTTTTAATTAACATAGTAGTCACTATCTATTTCTTCTACGAAATCTTCCTCATCATCCTCTATATCTTCTGTTTCATACTCTTCTTCTTCTTCTTCTTCTTCGGTTTCATGATGATCTAGCAATAATTCATCATCAACGTGCTCATCCATTTCAATTAAATCCCCATTTGGATCATGTAAGAGTATATTTTCATCAACGACAATGTTCATATCTATCACATGATCTTCAACTTCTTCAACTTGGAAGGGGAGATTCGCATCTGAAATTGCCATCACTTCCTCATCGGGTAATTCAACAACATGCCGAGGTTTAACTTTCAATACAGGTAACCAATCCTCCTTGTCCTTTCTCTTTCTAGGATAAGGAACATAACACACTTGAGTTGCTTGCATCGCAAGAATAAAAGGTTCATATTTTTTATATCGACGGTGATGATTAACATCCACCAATTTGTATTGATTATGCTTTTTAACACCAACATTCATCGTTGGGTCAAACTATTCACACTTGAATAATACAATATTCTTTAAAGGTTCTTCACGATATTCTACTTGTATAATCTCTTGTATCCGACCATAGTAGTCACCAACATTTGGATCCGATATACAAACTCCACTATTCATTGTTGATCTTGCGCTACCATGACTTTCTATGTGGGATTTATATCCATTAACAAAATACACTGAATGGCATATCGCGCTTGTCAATGGTCCATGAGCAAGGCTACGCAAGAATGCATTCTCAATATGGTTGCTTCAGACCTATTTAAAAAATTGTGAGACTTAGTCAAATTTAACAAGTCAATTTATGTACATTACTGTATACAAGCAAATTATTGTTGGAGGCTTACATATTGCTTGAACCATATAGAGAAATATGTTTCGAGATTCTCATCTATTTGATCCTGAGATAGATTCGGATATTCTTCTTGTAAACGTTCCACGTACATACTTCATTGCAACAAAATAAGTTAAAATTAGTGCTTCTGATATATGAATATTTGTTATATTAAGCAAGTATAACTTTCAAATGTTACCTTACAAATGACTCAACCTCTTTATAATTTAGTAGAATGTAAGTTTGGGCAGCCTTGATTTCTTCCAAGGATAAACTCCTCTTTTTTGCTTTTCCCGATAGTCGACCTGGATGTGTAAATATTGATAAATTTCCTTTATGATCTTCCACAACAACACCATCATCATTCCGGATAACATTATGATTACGTGTAATGACATGAGGTTCAAAATAATGAGAAAATAATTGTGTTGACTCTATCATCAAGTATGCTTCACAAATAGATCCCTCAACACTAGCTTTATTTCCAATCATTTTTTCAAAGTTCGAAGGTACCTAAATAGATAGATGAATGGATCGTTAAATTAAAAAGTCATGTGTAGCACATTTGTCACTATTATGACATAGAAGTTTTAAATTTACCTCTCAAAAGGATGCATCCATCGATATTGTACAGGTCCAACAATCCTTGCTTCATATGGCAGGTGCACGGGCAAATGTTCCATTGAGTTAAAGAACCCCGGTGGAAATACACGTTCCAACTTACACAAGATCTGTGGTGTAACGACCCGATCGGTCGTTTTGAGCTTTTGCACTTCGTTCGCTAGTTCTCGGGCATGACTAGCCCCGTGTGATGTATTATGACTTATGTAAATCGTCGGTTTTGATTTTCAGGGTAATCGGAATGAATTTGGGAGAACAATTCTCAGTTTGAAGCTTAAAATTTGAAAGGTTTGACCAAGTTTTGACTTGTTAGCATATGATCTTGGATTGGAACTTTTATGATTTGGTTAGCTCCATTAGGTGATTTGGGACTTAAGAGCGTGATCGGAATGTATTTGGAGGTCCATGGAAGCTTTAGGCTTGAATTGGCGAAATTGAAATTTTGGCATTTTTCGGTTGATAGGTGAGATTTTGATATAGGGGTCGGAATGGAATTCCGGAAGTTGCACTAGGTCCGTTGTGTCATTTGGGATGTGTGTGCAAAATTTCAGGTCATTCGGACGTGGTTTGATAGACTTTTTGATCGAAAGTGGAATTTGGAAGTTTTTTGAATTCTTAGGCTTGAATCCGATGCAAATTTGGTGTTTTGATGTTGTTTTCAGCGTTTCAAAGGTTGAAACAAGTTTGAATGATGTTATGGGATATTTTGGTGTGTTTGGTTGAGGTTCCGAGGGCCTCGGGTGAGTTTCGGGTGGTTGAACGGATCATTTCAAGTTGAAAAGATTGTAGAAAAATCTGTTGTTGGTGTTGCAGGCTTTTGGCCTTCGTGTTCGCGAGTGGACCCTCGCGTTCGCGAAGGGTTAGGATGGGAGGCTGTGAAGTTGGCCCTCACGTTCGCGAAAGAGGTCACGCGATCGCGAAGGGTTGAGCTCAATGGTCATCGCGTTCGAGAGTGGTTAGTCGCGTTCGCGTAAAGGAAAGGAGAGCAACTGGGTCCAGGTCAGATTAGTCTTCGCGTTCGCGAGTGGGTGGCCGCATTCGCTGTGAGTTTTGAAGCAAAAGGTTCACATTCGCGTGCGTTTGGTCGCATTCGCGATGAAGGGAAAAATGGTCAATGTCAGGTTGTGCTTCGCGAACGCGAGGCTTTGACCGCGTTCGCGATGAAGGATTTTTAAGTGCTGGGCAGAATGTTTTAAAAGACCATTTTCGCGATTGTGGGTCTAAGTTTCACCATTTTTAATCGGTTTTGGAGCTTGGGAGAGCAAATTGAAGAGGGAAATCGAAGAGAACTTCTTGGAGGTAAGAATTTCGGACTTAATACTCGATCCTATGTTGATTCTTATTTGTTTAAACAGGAAATATGTGGAATTTAAAGCCTAAAATTGGGGAATTAGGGCTTGAATTTTGAGAGTGTAAATTGAGGGTTTGAGGGGCCATTTGAGGTCCGATTTTGATGTTCTTGGTATCTACGAACTCATGAGAGTGTAAGGATTCTATTTTTGTGATTTTTATCGGGTTCCGAGATGTGGGCCCGGGGGTCGGGTTTGGCCAATTTTGGGATTTTGTATAAATTGGATATTTTCGAGTGGGCTTTTGCTCCCTTAGCATATTTTGATGGTATAAATCTGTTTTGGATAGATTTGGAGCATCCGGAGGCCGATTCGAGAGGCAAAGGCATCGCATGCTAGAGTTTGGACCAGATAGCGGTAAGTAATGATTGTAAATATTGTCCTATGGGTATGAAACCCCGGATTTCACATCGTTGTGCTACCTTGAGGTGACGCACACGCTAGATGACGAGCGTGGGGTCGTGCACTGTGGGGATTGTGACTTGGTCCATCCCGTACGACTATTAAGTCGCGTATTTTACTTTAAAACTATTTCATATTGTTATATTATGGAAAGTATTGTTGTGTTTGGGGCTAAATGCCGTGTCTGGGCCTTGTGCCAATTGTTTGGACCCTTAGGGGCTTTTATTACTGATTTCCTCACTGTTTTTGGTTTGATATTTACACTCAGTCTTGCTATGTTCTTACTGTTTTCATAACTCGGTTTTATTCACTCCTCTTGATTTCAAAAATTATATTTTTGCCGAGTACTTGTTTTACTGGCAGCCTCAGGGGCTTGAGTGAGTTTTGACTAAGTGAGGCCGAGGGCCTGTGTTGTGAGGATGTTATGGGATCGGGCTGCACGCCGCAGCATGTGGTACCGATTGTGATATATGAGAGGCCGAGGGCCTGATTTATTATGCCACGAGGTGGCTTGTGATTGATATGAGGCCGAGAGCCTATTTGATTATGCCACGAGATGGCTTGTTATTGCGCTTGGTCCGTAAGGGGCCCCTCCCGGAGTCTGTACACCCCCAGTGAGCGCGGGTACCCAGTGTGTGTGATGTGTTGTAGCCCGAGGGGCTGTTGTTGTTTCATATTGAAGCCCGAGGGGCTGTTCTTGATCCATGTTGTCCGAGGGGCGGTTCTTGTTTCATGTTATGCCCGAGGGGCTGATTACGAGTGATTGTGAGGTAGCCCGAGGGGCTGGTTCTGTTGATATTATGCCCAAGGGGCGGTTTATGGTACATGTTTTGCCCGAGGGGCTGTTTACGTTTCTATCATTTTTACTCACTGTTTTTATCACTCGTTTGAAGCCATTGGAAGATGTTTTAAAAAGGAAAGGGTTTTTACTAAAACTGAGTTTGATTTATGAAATAAATGATTTCTGTACTGTATTGGAAATGTACTATATTTGATGTAGCGTTATGACGTGGCTTACGTGTTTTCTTTCTGCTCATCTTTCATTTACTTTAATTACTTACTGAGTTGGCGTACTCACATTACTCCCTACATCTTGTGTGCAGATTCAGGTATTTCTGAACCCAGTAATGGGTGTTGATTGCTCAGTGGCAGAGTCATTGGAGTTAGCAAGGTAGTTGCCCGATGTTCGCAGCACTGCTTTTCTCCCTCTTGTCTTCCTTAGACTGTATTTAGTACATTTTTAGACTCTTAGTTGTATTTAGACCTTAGTAGATGCTCGTGACTTGTGACACTCCGATGTCGGGCTTGTGTATTTATTCCGCACATTTCATTTAGACTTACATTATGAGATATCTGATTAATTAAAGGTTTAAAAATAAGTATTATTGATTAAATGGTTAAATTCGGGAGTTGTGTCGGCTGGCCTAGTTTCACGATAAGCGCCATCACGACCGAGTCGATTTTAGGGTCGTGACAAGTTGGTATCAGAGCCTAGGTTACATAGGTCTCGCGAGTCATGAGCAGGTTTAGTAGAGTCTCGCGGATCGGTACGGAGATGTCTGTGCTTATCCTTGGGAGGCTGCAGAACCTTTAGGAAAAACTTCACATTCTTGAATTCTTATCGTGCGTCCTTGATTTAGCTTGAAATGCAACTCTTTGAATTACTTCCACGCATTCGTATGCGTGCATGAGCGCTCAGTACCAGATGTGTATCGATGGCTTGTGATACCCTGATCGAGGGGTGAGATGTGATCTCTGTGTGTTGATGTTGGGCCAGTCTGGAAGACTTGAGGCCGGAATTTTGCCTATAGCTTGAGCCCTGAGTTGTTGATTGCGCGAGCGCGTGTTTCTGGATCTATATGTTCGATTGTGTCCCTATTAAAGGAAGTGATGACTGGATAGTTACATGATGAGTGTGATGTGACTTTGAGATATGTTCGTATGAACTGAATGAGACGAGAAAGGTCTGCTATGGGGCAGCAAGAACTATTTGGTGTTTGATTTCCATCGTGATTTGATATATATCCCCGAGTTGTGGGTGTGATGAAGGATCTTTTCATATTGCCTCATTGGGAAGTGAAGTAGATTTCACGTTGTGATATGAGTTCAGACTCAGGAAGATTAAGTAACTACGTAATATTTATGACGGTGGAAGGGTATAAGAGATGTTAGTTTGAGGCAAAGCAGGTGGGTTATCTCCTGCGGAGTGTTCTGAAGTTTGTGTAATCCTTTTGCTGTTTGTTGGAAGACCTCTTGTACCAGTGAAATATATGTGTTGCAATTATAATTTGGATTTAAAAGAGTGGGCTTAACTGTTACGAGGGTGAACGCGAGTTTTGTAGAAGATTTGAAGTACTAGATGGTCTGTGTTGCACGAGCTTATGAAGGATTGAGTTTAATCTTACTATGGTATTATGGCAGCAGTAGAGTATACGCATTATGAGTTATTGTTTGTTTTGATCTATGGCTTTGAGCCAAGTGGGGGAGTCTGCTATTGATTAGTTGATTGCACGGTTATGTGCCATGTTGGTTCCAGTTTGAGGCATACTGGTGAATCAGTTATGGCTTACGGAGGTCGAGGTCAAGGATGGTTCAAGTAAAGGAAATTTTAATAAAGGTTATGTTATGCTTTATGGGTGTATGAGAATCATGGAATGACTTGAGTTGTTATTGGTAAGGGATGTACAGAGCATAGAACAGGAAGTTGCTTGGTTGCATTAAAGTGAGGTTACGCTCTGCGGTGTTGGAGTGCTATTGGAGCACAAGTCGTCCGGTCCGTTGATTAGTCTAATTGCGGTTTGAGTAGAGTGGATAACTCTCGAGAATGACTCTAGTGGGTTTAGGATTTTACAAGTAATAATTGGGGATTTTCAAGTTGTACATTTAGCTAGAAACTGAGGTTGCACTGGAAGGTGTCAAGACTAGTAGTATTTCTATATCATTATGGGATTCCATATATCAGTATTAGGAAGGTAAGGGTAATGGCTTCGGATTCACAGGAAGTACCTTCAGGGTAGGTATTTTGAATGTGGTGCTTTTGGGAATGGTTAAGAGAGTATTCAGCAGCTTATGAGCCTTAGACGCTGTGGTTTTATGCTTGAGTCTCATGTGGTGAGTCTGGGTTGAGCAAATTGTGGTGTTATAGCAAGAAGGAGTATCAAGTTGAAGGTAAATCAGAAGGAAACTCGGATAGATGGGGTAGCTTGGTAGTAGGCCGGATCGGCATGGTAAGGATATGATTAGTACATTGGATGCTTACGAGGTAATGAGTTCCTGCAGGTGTTTCGCGGCAATGCTCTTGGGTTGTGTTTTAGTGACCTGCGTAGCTTGGTTTAGTTAGAAGGATTTAGTCTTGACGGTTTAGTTTTGTGCAAATGAAATTCGGAGAGTTCTTGATGGTTTCTACCACGGTTAGAGATGTATATTTGCTACGAGCGTGAGGAGTATGGGATGTGTAGTGATTTTCTTCTAGATGGGATCAATGGAAAGTTCTTGGCTAGTTGAGTACGTAGCTACTTGTGGCTCGGAAGGGATATGAAGTTCTCATGTTTATCCTAGGGTGGTATGGTATATGCGGTATGTTGGGTAGAATTGAGATTTGCATGTGTAAGGTCATGGTTCAGTTTTGAAAGGAAGGTCACAAATTCTTAGGTAGCATGGACAGGTTCAGATGACTAGGTAAATGAGATCACTGATTGGTGTGGCTTGATGAGGGTATACATTTTAGAAAGGGCGATGTGTTTGAGTTGAGGATACTTCATTAGTATTTCGGCACTCTCTTGATTGATCGACTGTTGATATTCGAGTTTGCTTGGTTGCACAGAAGAATTATAGGAGTACCTCTCATGGGATGATTGGGTATTAGAGGTATGTTGTATATTCGGACGGTGGAGTTGGGATCAGATATGGTGATGCGCATGCTGTATGGAATTGGTTATAGACTGGTGGTCTCCTTGTCGTGTTGTTGATAATTGTCATGCTAAGACAGTGACGTTGGCTACGCCGGGGATGCCACAGATTGAGTGGCAAGGTTCGGCAGATTATATTTCCAGTAGGGTGATTCATTTTTTTTGAAGACCCAGCGGATGGCTGGGAAGGGTTGCCTTTTTCCTATTGGGCCTTTGTGATGGATGTCAGTGCAGAGACACCCACCATTGATTCAAATCCGGTGGTGAGGGACTTTCCGGATGTGTTTCTTGCTTCTGGGCATGTCGCCGGGCAGGTTTGTTGATTTCGGTATTGATTTGGTGTCGGGCACCGTATATTATGGCACCGGCGGAGTAAAGGAGTTGAAGGGGCAGCTTCAGGAACTCCTTGATAAGGGGTTCATTAGTAGGCCAATATGGAGGTGTGTTCTACATCGAGTAGGCTTGGTTGACTCCGAGTTGTATTGTTGAGGGATGTGTTAATTCGATTGTTATTGAGCTTATCAGTGATCTGGGGAGATCTATGAGTTACCTTTATGTGTTGCGAGGCGTTAGGATTTGTTGGTTATAGGCACATGTGGTACGGTTTTATTGGGGTCTCTCAGTGGAATTCGAGCGGGAAGAGTATTGGCTATTGCTCGGCGGATGGCGTATCGGTTGTGTCCTTTCGATTCTGTGTAATGTTATGTCAATTGCTTCGCCGTGGTTATGATGATTTTCTTTGGTTCTAGACATCAAATTGCGCGTAGTTGTTGATTTTGAGCATAGTGACTGGATGTGTCTCATGTGGGCCAGTATTTGGATAGGGTCGCGCATTGCAGCGAAGTTAGGTGGAGGTATGACCTTTGGGGTTGGATTCGCGTGTGCTGTTTCTACGAGGTGTGACGGGTTCTCAGCATTTGGTATGGTGGTACCGGTGAGCTTGCGGTACAACTCTCTCATTTGAGTCATTTTCATGATTTGAGTATGTTTAGATTGTTGCTTATTGGTGCGCGGATTGCACGAATGGCGGCCTTAGATTGTATTGACGTATCATGTCACTAGAGTAGTTG
Source organism: Nicotiana attenuata (assembly GCF_001879085.1). NCBI lineage: Eukaryota > Viridiplantae > Streptophyta > Magnoliopsida > Solanales > Solanaceae > Nicotiana > Nicotiana attenuata. The sequence goes on from NC_031989.1 coordinate 34,787,012, forward strand.
TGTTGGAATTTGATGAGATTGTTGGGATCTAGAATGAATACAAACGGATTCAGTTTCAGCGTGTTGGAGGGATAATATCGAGGTTCGACTCAAAAATTTGCTATAGTTCTTGCCAAAGGAGAAGTGGCTTCACGAATGGTTGATCTGAGGAATGGTTATGACTTTCTATGTGTTTCATTTATCATTGGCAGTATACGGAAGTGTTGGAATAAGGCTTTATTTGATAAGAGGTTTATTATCGATATTCGATTGTTCTGAGCAACTGCTGTGATCAGAAGTTATCGCTACGAGGGTTTGAGCTATGTGGTATATCATGTAATTGCATCTGAGGCTGCAGGTATGGTTGTTACAGCTTGTTCGGAATTATTCAGAGTATAAATGTGAGATTCGAATCTTGTAGATGATTTCAGAAGTGGAAATGTGGTTCTAAGGTTTATGGGCTAGGTTGGATTGCGAAATTGCAGTTACATTCTGTTATCGGACCTATATGAGATAGGGTGACGTGGGATTACCCCCGGGTATCTGCATGGTAAGGTTATACAGCGACTTGTTGGCTTTTGGAACAACTATGGGCACGTTCGAGGACGAACGTATGTTTAAGTAGGGGAGGATGTAACAAAACGACCGGTCGTTTTGAGCTTTTGCACTTCGCTCGCCAGTTCTCGGGCATGAATAGCCCCGTGCGATGTACTATGACTTATGTAAATCGTCGGTTTTGGTTTTTAGGGTAATCGGAATGAATTTGGGAGAACAATTCTCAGTTTGAAGCTTAAAATTTAAAAGGTTTGACCAAGTTTTGACTTGTTAGCATATGATCTTGGATTGGAATTTTTATGATTTGGTTAGCTCCGTTAGGTGATTTAGGACTTAGGAGTGTAATCGGAATGTATTTTGGAGGTCCGTGGAAGGTTTAGGCTTGAATTGGCGAAATTGAAGTTTTGGCGTTTTCCGGTTGATAGGTGAGATTTTGATAGGGGTCGGAGTGGAATTCCGGAAGTTGCAGTAGGTCCGTTGTGTCATTTGGAATGTGTGTGCAAAATTTCAGGTCATTCGGACGTGGTTTGATAAACTTTTTGATCGAAAGCGGAATTTGGAAGTTTTTAGAATTCTTAGGCTTGAATCCGATGCAAATTTGGTGTTTTGATGTTGTTTTGAGCGTGTCGAAGGTTGGAACAAGTTTGAATGATGTTATGGGATATGTTGGTGTGTTTGGTTGAGGTCCCGAGGGTCAGGTGAGTTTCGGGTGGTTGAACGGATCATTTCAAGTTGAAAAGATTGCAGAAAATCTGTTGTTGGTGTTGCAGGCTTTTGGCCTTCGCGTTCGCGAAGGGTTACGACGGGAGGTTGTGAAGTTGGCCCTCGCATTCGCGAAAGAGGTCACGCGATCGCGAAGGGTTAAGCTCAATGGTCATCACGTTCGCGAGTGGTTAGTCGCGTTCGCGTAGAGGAAAGGCGAGCAACTGGGTCCAGGTCAGATTAGTCTTCGCGTTCGCGAGTGGGTGGCCGTGTTCGCGGTGAGTTGTGAAGCTAAAGGTTCGCGTGCGTTTGGTTGCGTTCGCGATGAAGGGAAAAATGGTCAACGTCAGGTTGTGCTTCGCGAACGCGAGGCTTTGACCGCGTTCGCGATGAAGCATTTTTAAGTGCTGGGCAGAATGTTTTAAAAGACCATTTTCGCGTTTGTGGGCCTAAGTTTCACCATTTTTAGTGGGTTTTGGAGCTTGGGAGAGCAAATTGAAGAGGGAAATCGAAGAGAACTTCTTGGAGGTAAGAATTTCGGACTTAATACTCAATCCTATGTTGATTCTTATTTGTTTAAACATGAAATATGTGGAATTTAAAGCCTAAAATTGGGGAATTAGGGCTTCAATTTTGAGAGTGTAAATTGAGGATTTGAGGGGCCATTTGAGGTCCGATTTTGATGTTCTTGGTATGTACGAACTCGTGAGAGTGTAAGAATTCTATTGGTGTGATTTTTATCGGGTTCCGAGATGTGGGCTCGGGGGTCGGGTTTGGCCAATTTCGGGATTTTGTATAAATTGGATATTTTCGAGTGGGCTTTTGCTCCCTTAGCATATTTTTATGGTATAAATCTGTTTTGGATAGATTTGGAGCATGCGGAGGCCGATTCGAGAGGCAAAGGCATCGCGGGCTAGAGTTTGGACCAGATAGAGGTATGTAATGATTGTAAATATTGTCCTGAGGGTATGAAACCCCGGATTTCACATCATTGTGCTACCTTGAGGTGACGCACACGCAAGATGACGAGCATGGGGTCGTGCACCGTGGGGATTGTGACTTGGTCCATCGCGTACGACTATTAAGTCGCGTATTTTACTTGAAAACTATTTGATATTGTTATATTTTGGGAAGTATTATTGTGTTTGGGGCTAAATGCCGTGTCTGGGCCTTGTGCCGATTGTTTGGACCCTTAGGGGCTTTTACTGATTTCCTCACTGTTTTTGGTTTGATATTTACACTCAGTCTTGCTATGTTCTTACTGTTTTCATAACTCGGTTTTATTCACCCCTCTTGATTTCAAAAATGATATTTTTAGCCGAGTAGTTATTTTACTGGCAGCCCGAGGGGCTTAAGTGAGTTTTGACTGAGTGAGGCCGAGGGCTTGTGCTGTGAGGATGTTATGGGATTGGGCTGCATGCCACAGCATGTGGTACCAATTGTGATATATGAGAGGCCGAGGGCCTGATTTATTATGCCACGAGGTGGCTTGTGATTGATATGAGGCCGAGAGCCTATTTGATTATGCCACGAGATGTCTTGTTGTTGCGCTTGGGCCGTAAGGGGCCCCTCCCAGAGTCTGTACACCCCTAGTGAGCGCGGTTACCCAGTGTGTGTGATGTGTTGTAGCCTGAGGGGCTGTTGTTGTTTTATATTGAAGCCCGAGGGGCTGTTCTTGATCCATGTTGCCCGAGGGGCGGTTCTTGATTCATGTTATGCCCGAGGGGCTGATTACGAGTGATTGTGAGGTAGCCCGATGGGCTGGTTCTTTTGATATTATGCCCGAGGGGCGGTTTATGGTACATATTTTGCCCGAGGGGCTGTTTACGTTTCTATCATTTTTACTCACAGTTTTTATCACTCGTTTGAAACTATCGGAAGATGTTTTAAAAAGGAAAGGGTTTTTACTGAAACTGAATTTGATTTACGAAATAAATGATTTCTGTACTGTATTGGAAATGTATTGTATTTGCTGTAGCATTATGACGTGGCTTACATATTTTCTTACTTCTCATCTTTCATTTACTTTAATTACTTACTGAGTTGGCGTACTCACATTACTCCCTGCACCTTGTGTGCAGATTCAAGTATTTCTAAACCCGATAGTGGGTGTTGATTGCTCAGTGGCAGAGTCATTGGAGTTAGAAAGGTAGCTGGCCGACGTTCGCAGCACTGCTTTTCTCCCTCTTGTCTTCCTAAGACTGTATTTAGTACATTTTTAGACTTTTAGTTATATTCAGACCTTAGTAGATGCTCGTGACTTGTGACACCCCGATGTCGGGCTTGTGTATTTATTCCGCACTGTTCATTTAGACTTACATTATGAGATAATTAAAGGCTTAAAAATGATTGTTATTGATTAAAGGGTTAAATTCGAGAGTTGTGTCGGCTGGCCTAGTTTCACGATAGGCGCCGTCACGACCGGGTCGGTTTTAGGGTCATGACATGTGGGATGTCTATTGCTAATCTCTCCATGTCAGCCACTCGTAGAGTGGTCGAAGTAAGATCTTTAAAAAATAAGCTCAATTCTGTAAGTGTCTGCCACACATTACTAGGAAGTGGTTCACGAAAGGCAATAGGCATTAATCGTTGTATGAACACGTGGCAATCATGACTTTTCATGCCAAATAACCTAGACTTGTTCGTCTCTAGACATCGACCCAAATTTGAAACATACCCATCTGGAAACTTCAAACTTTTCACCCAATCGAATAACATATCTTTTGCTTCATTGTCTATTGTATATGCAGCTTTGGGATATTTTCCACTAGCATCCTTTGCCAACTGAGGTCTATTGCAATAGGTTAGCGTATCCAGACGTGCTTTGGATTATCTTTGGTTTTGTCTTTTGTTGCTCCCAAACGCACACGCAAGTATACGTGGTCGACAAGTAATATAATGATAAGTTGAGTGTCGAACCCACAGAGACTTGTGTAAACTACTCATGTAATTACTAAAATTGTTATTCAGTCCAGCTAAAATCAAAGTCCAATAATATGATTATATTATTCTACGATTCTAAATAATAACTACTTTATCAAGTAACAAGTTGATTGTTGTGTATTCAGTAGAGACAAGTATTCCAGGGTTGTGATCGATTCACCATTCGTATTGTGTTCTAATTAACTCTCCCCTTCATATAATTCACTCATGGTTGCTAATTAATCGATAAATGCTCTCATAGACTTCTCCCGAAGTACTACTCACCTATTCTCAATAGATTAACGCCTATATTCCTATGAAATCAATCTATTAAGAGCGCATTAAGATCACGATATTTAATTAAGCACGGTGACTAGGTATATTCCTATCCTAACCACAAATCCGCTCCCCCTAAGGGTTAAGATCACGCTCTCTTCAATTCTTCTCTAATCTAAACACGGCTTTCCCAAGCATAGCATAGATAGTAAATAGAACCTAACTGCTGGCCAGACAATTAAGCAATTAAACACAGAATTGAAGAAACAACCATATGTTGGTGAATTATAATCAAGGTTAAGTTAATATCAAACAACAATATTCATGGCTAAATCACAACCCTAGAACAATGGGTGTTTAGCCACTCATGATGTAATCAAACAATTGCATAAGTGTTGAATAATTGAAAATACTAGAAAAGATGAAGAAAACTGAGAATTCTCCGCTTCCTCACGATCCCGTGTGTGTTTTTTACTCCAAAGTGGTGTATCCCCTCAAAGTGGTGTTTTTAGGATGTATTTATATGACCTAGGGTTGATGAGGGGCGGAATTCTTCAATCCAACTTCGGATGGGAGTGCTGGAATCCGCGTCTTCCTTCGTGTCTAGACGCGGACTTTGACGCGGATCCGCGTTTGCCTTCGCGTCTAGACGCGGACTTTGACGCGGATCCAGCTTTTGAGATTCTTCCATTTCGCGAAGCGCTCCGTGCCTTTGCTTCGCTTCGCTGTTTTGTGCCTTAAATTTTTTCCTTTTTCGCGTCCGACTTCGTGCCACGCACGAGAATAGACGAGCTCCCAGTCCTTTAATTTCTTCTTTTTGTGTCGAATTGTCATCTTTTGATCATTTATCATCCAAAATCGTTCCTACACATAAGAAACACATAATGAGTATATTTCACTTCGAAAATCATGTAATTTCCCGCGACACACACAAGAATTAATATACAAATATACTCAAAAATATGCACTTTTCATCATTTATCAACACCCTACACTTAGACTCTTGCTCGTCCTCGAGCAATTGGACAATCTAATGAACCCCCAACTACGTACAAAGTTCAATCATAGAGAAACACCCTAACTTTTAACCACACATATTACCCTTGACTACAATCAATATCGGCACACAAGCATGAACACACAAAATTTCACATTCTTCCCGTTTAAGTATACCCAATTAGAGTATTTCAATTCAATAAATTCCAACAACCTATTCGTCACCGCCCAACCTCAACAATCGACTTGCAACCACTAAGCACCCTCAATTCATGCACTTACCCAACAAGAAAGTTTACAACATTACCAATCATTCATGAGATCATGTGCCCTCACCAACAAACGAAAGAATGAGTATAAATTGGTCCACACTTTCAAATATACTTTTGAATATAATTTAAGGACATCACACAATTGAACAAAATTCACTCACTCTCACAAAGAATTCATATGCATCCCGTGGTCGTACCATAAGCTTGCCCGTAGTGTATATTTCCACTAATTTAAGCTAGCCAATCTAGGATCAATTAGGACTTTTAGGTTGTAATGTAAGCTAAGGGACGGGTAGGATATATTTAGAAATAGTGGCTAACCCTCCTAAGCACTTTAATACACTACATTTACAATTCAAGCACATACTCTTCTCCACCAAATCACTTGCCATATACAACATAGCCCTCTTTTCAATTAAGCACTTCTCTATTTTTCACTAGCACAAATCAATAAGAATTGGAGGTGTTTATTTTTCTACATACTTTCACCATCAATTTTTTTCTTTTCTTTAAATTTTTCTTTTTCTTTCTCTTTTCTTCACACACTCCATACAATAAAGTTCATTGGCTAGTGTCTTTTGATTTCAACTTTAGTGCACCAACGGGCCCTTCCATGGTTCCACTCAAAAGCTACTCCCTAATCTCTAACCTTACTTCTTTTAGCGACTAAGTGCATTAGGAGGTAAAGGTTCAATCAATATCAAATTAAGAATAAAATAGGGAATGGCTTGTAATGTGGGTGCCAAAAGAAAGGTCTATAGGCTCAAAGGGGCTAGCAACGGAAAATTTTATTTTTATGTGACAAGCACATCCATGATCATGAAAGAAAATGCCTACGTCATCTCCTAGATTAGCACAACTTACAATTTCGCTTTAATTAACATACGGGGCAAGTTCTAGACTACACAGGATAGCATAGAAAAACACGAATCCTTACATACACGTTGCATATGACTCAATCAAGACGATTCTGTTCAACTCTCAAGTCAAGCAAGCANACCCCCTCTCCAGCTGACTTCTCTGGCTCCTTAGCTTTTTCTGATGTTGATTCTATAGTGGTTGGCCTCTCATTAAAAGTCACCTGTTTCCTCTTTTTAGACTGAACTTCTTCTAGTTGTCTCTCATTCCTCAACGGCACGGCATTAAGGGCTGCCCTAGGATTTGCTTCAGCGTCATTTGGAAGAGCTCCAGCTGGTCTAGTGTTTTGAGCACTGGCCAGCTGTCCCATTTGACGCTCCTAATTTCTCATTGTTGTGGTGAGGGCTTGCTGTTCAGCCATCACTTTCCGAGAGAGGCTTGCTGTTCAGCCATCACTTTCTTTAACATGTCTTCAAGGTGACTTATAGGACTCGCTTGTTATTCAACCTGAGGTGATCTATATTGCTGTTGAGGTGCCTGAGGCCTGTATTGATTCTGAGTACCTTGGTTTCCACCCCAAGAGAAGTTTGGGTGGTTCCTCCAGTTGGAATTGTAAGTGTTCCCATATTGGTTTGTTTGGCCCCTATTTGAATTACCCACAAAGCAGACAGACTCTGGGTTTGCGGGGCATATGTCGCTCGTGTACCCCTCTCCACATATTTCACAAAAAGCTTGAACCTGTTGTACTGGTTGTACTTACTGCTTGTTCATACTCAAGGTCATCTGATTGACTTGATTGGTCAGTGTAGAAATCTGCGCTGATAATGCTGAGACAACATCTGACTCAAGAACCCCTGCAGACTTTTGCACTGTGTGTCTGCCCATCTCTCCTTGCCAATCCGGATTGCTCATGTAGAATTTGTTCAATAATGCATATATCTCGTCAAAGCTTTTCTCCAACACTTGTCCCCCAGCTGCGGCATCTACCACTATCTTTGTTTCAGAATGTAGCCCTTCTATGAAAGTGTGAGCTAACACTTCATTCGTCTCATTGTGATGAGGACAGTCTCTGAGTAGCCCCTTGAACCTTTCCCAAGCTGAGTATAAAGATTCTCCCGCTTTCTGTTTGAAGGCAACTATCTCACTTCTGATCTTTGCAGTTTTGCCTGAAGGGAAGAACCTTGCCAGAAATTTTCTCGCCAAATCATTCCATGTTGTAATGGAATTAGCAGGTTCTGCCTTTAGCCATCGCTTAGCTTCGCCCAATAGAGATAATGGGAAAAGTGTAAGCCTCACATAATCGATTCACCATTCGTATTGTGTTCTAATTAACTCTCCCTTTCATATAATTCACTCATGGTTGCTAATTAATCGATAAATGCTCTCATAGCCTTCTCCCGAAGTACTACTCACCTATTGTCAATAGATTAACGCCTATATTCCTATGAAATCAATCTATTAAGAACGCATTAAGATCACGATATTTAATTAAGCACGGTGACTAGGTATATTCCTATCCTAACCACAAATCCGCTCCCCCTAAGGGTTAAGATCGTGCTCTCTTCAATTCTTCTCTAATCTAAACACGACTTTCCCAAGTATAGCATAGATAGTAAATAGAACCTAACTGCTGGCCAGACAATTAAGCAATTAAACACAGAATTGAAGAAACAACCATATATTGGTGAATTATAATCAAGGTCAAGTTAATTTCAAACAACAATATTCATGGCTAAATCACAACCCCAGAACAATGGATGTTTAGCCACTCATGATGTAATCAAACAATTGCATAAGTTTTGATTAATTGAAAATACTGGAAAAGATGAAGAATTCCAAGATGTTCTTGCTCCTCAATGGTTCTTGCGTGTATTTTTGCTCCAAAGTGCGCCTCTCCCCCAGAAATTAGGCTTAGTCTTCCTTTTATACGTGTTGGATAGGTCTAGGGTCGAATAAACCGTGTCCCGGGCAAAATAGGAGACAACCCGCGTCATCGGCGCCCAGCCCGGCACCAGGCACCCTCCATAGCGCCCCCATATTTGTGCATACTGTTTTCAGCGCCACAGATGGCGCCAGGCGCTGCCTGTGGCGCCCAAATGGCTTCCTTTTCCGATTTTTTTCGTTTTAGCTCAAATCTTGCACGTTTCGCCCCTACTTGCTCCCGAATCATTCCTACAAGTATAAACACTTCAAATTAATATAAATCATAGCATTTAACATCCCAAATTCACGAAACAAGAGTAAAATATGAGGCGATATACATAGAAATATATATGCTTTAAGCCAAACATCACTTTGCCAAGTGAAATAGTGCATACACTTTTTAGCATTTTACTCAATGCAACGTAGTCAATATTGATGGTCTTGCCATCTATAATGGCTTTAAGAAAGGCAATTGAAATTTATCTTTGTATGCTATTCTCTGATCCTATCCCTGCACTCTACTCAAAAGGACAACTGAAGCAACAATTCTTCACAGCCATTTACAAAGTTATGCATGTGAACTAGATCTAATTATCCAATGGTCAGTGAAGCAGGCCAACTATTATGGAAGAACTCTAATATTATGAGTCATGTAGTATACTTAAGTGGTATACTATATATTTTCAGAATTGTTCTCCTCCCATTTAAAGAATGCACCTTTCTTTTTTCCCTTTTAATATATCTTGATGGAGAACCCTTCCTAATTCCAAATGGAATTTAAATATTAAGGTTGAAAGTTTCAAAGTTCACTAGGTACAGCTTGACTTTGCTTGCAGATCGATGTTTATATTTTGCATAATAAGAAATAAATTGCAACCACCTAGAATCAATATTAAGAAAATATTACCGTAATAAAATAGCACCTCTTTTCAACAGCATGGCATGCAAGTTGCCATGATCAACCCAACTATATTGTTTACGAAATGAACAATTCTTTTATGAAACTCTTTGCTATATAAATGCATGTTTCAGATAAGTAGTATTCATACCCAATAAACCTAATCGTTTATTTGCCATGGCATTCACACATTCTCTCCTTGTATGCTTCTTACTTCAATTCTTGTTCTCTTCTTCTCATGCATCTCTTTCTTCTGATGAAATTTGCAGCAACACCCCTTTTCCTAGCTTATGCAAATCTTTACTCCCTCAGAATAATTCTATTGATATTTATGACTCAGGAAGGCTCTCCATCCAGCTTTCCCTTTCAACAACTAGTCAGATTCTTAAATCAATCAATGATTTTCTCAATCCAATTGATCTATTACTGCCTAAAAGCACCAGTTCTGCTCTCCAAGATTGCCAGTTCCTCCTTGGTCTAAACATCGATTTGTTATCGAATGCTGCTGCTGTTACTAAGAAACCGAAAGATTTCCTTGCGAATACAGAAGCAGATGATGTATTAACCTGGCTTAGTGCTACTATAACCAATAAACAAACTTGTTTGGATGGTCTTCTAGTTGCGCCTTCTATTTTACAGGTTTCTAAGTTGATTACCCCCTTAATTTCTAAAGGTACGTAGTGTTGAAATCTATGACAATCTTATGGAGTAAATGTTTACGTTGTTAAGAGTGCACACTTTTAGTTTACTTAATTATATTATATCTCAACACGTCTCCTCACGTGGAAATATCTTTTGCATTTTGAGAGGGACGGTGAGATTTGAACCTAGGACGTCTTGTTTGCTTTGATACAATATTACATTATATGACTACCTCATCTCAAAGTTTAAACTGTTAAAAGAAACATATTTTTAATTTACTAAATTACATTATGTCTCAACAGGAAGCATGACGTGTAGCGTGTCACTCGCGCTCTTTAAGAATGGGTGGAATCCTGATTCTCTTTTAGGGAAGGTAATTAGTTGGAGTATGTTGAAAATTAGCCAAAAGGTAATAGTGAATCCTGATGGAACTGGGGATTTTACTACTATCAATGATGCAATCGCAGCTGCCCCGAACAATACCCCAGCAGATGAAGGCTATTACCAGATATATGTGGTTGCTGGTGTCTACCATGAGTATGTTTCTATTGCTAAAAACAAGAAGTATTTGATGATGGTTGGTGATGGCATAGACAAGACTATAATCACTGGGAATAGAAATGTACCTGATGGATGGACAACTTTCAATTCTGCCACTTTTGGTAAGTACTTACCATCGAAATATGGAGTATTAAATTATTAATCCATCTTCAATCAATATGTAGAACTGGAAAACCAAATCTTTTTTGGCTCTTTTATGGTTTATTGACTATCAGACTGCGGAACATATTAAATTTTTCGGTGCATATCTAAACACATCATATGGGGTTGACATATATAATATTATACTCCCTCCGTTTCAATTTATGTGAACCCATTTGACTGGGCACGGAGTTTAAGAAAAGAGAGAAGACTTTTGAACTTGTGTGGTGTAAAATGAGGCACATATATTTTGTGTAGCCATAAATCATTGCATAAAGGTAAATTGTTTCCAAATAAGGAAAGAGGTCATTCTTTTTGGCACGAACCAAAAAAGAAATATGTTCACATAATTAATTGAAACGGAGGGAGTACAGTTTTTAAGGAAGACAAAATTAATGCCATGCATGCAGTTCTCCATGTTCTTCAATTCGCTAATGGATTATATATTCTATTGAAGTCGTATCTTGTTTAAGCTTGTTAAATAACTACATGCTTGTCATCTAAATCTCCAAGGATTCTTTACTATAAAGCCAGCTGTATATATAGAATTACTATACTATTATATCATCACCGAGACACCGACGAAAATTTAGGAGTTAAGGATTTGAAGTTGGTTGGGGGGAAGGGAGATAGATGAAGCTAATAAGTAATCCTTCCAATTATTGGGAAGGAACAAGGCACCACTTTTCTTTTTAATAGTTAACATAAACTTATTTTAACATGTTACATCATCAGATTACATACAATTATATAACTATTTTATCAGAAAATTTATAATTACTCTTTCTATGGCATCAATCGAATTTCAAAAGTGAAACTTCTTAATTTTGACCATGAATTCTGATAAAGAACTTTTAAATTTTTTGAAATAAAATTAAATATATTTAAAAGGCATATGAAAAAGTTTGCGAAGAAAATTTTGTTTGACTCTAAATCCGAACGGTGCCACATAAATTGTCATGCACACACGAGATAAACTATTTTTTATGGTTCTAAGTAGCCTTTGATACACATGCAGCTGTAGATGGGCAAGGATTTGTGGCAGTAAACATTACCTTTAAGAACACAGCAGGAGCAGCAAAATTCCAAGCCGTAGCCGTAAGGAATAATGCTGATCTTTCCGCATTTTACTCCTGTAGCTTTGAAGGGTATCAAGACACTCTGTACACACATTCCCTGAGACAATTCTACAAAGACTGTAATATCTATGGGACTATAGATTTCATATTCGGAAATGCAGCAGTTGTTTTCCAAAACTGTAATATATATCCACGCCTTCCATTACACGGCCAGTTTAATGCAATTACAGCACAGGGCAGAACAGACATTAACCAGAACACAGGCATATCCATGCACAAATGTACCATTACTCCTGCTTCTGACTTAGCCTCGTATGATGGCAGTAATCCAGTACGGACATACTTAGGCAGGCCATGGAAAGAGTATTCGCGAACTGTTTATATGCAATCATTTATGGACAGTTTTATTCATTCTGATGGTTGGTCGATTTGGACAGGAGATTTTGCGTTAAGTACGTTGTATTATGCTGAATATAAGAACACGGGTCCAGGATCGGATACCAGTAACAGGGTTACATGGCCTGGTTATCGTGGTGAGATTGACTTCCTGGATGCATCTTATTTCACTGTCTCCAATTTCTTAGTGGGGAATTATTGGCTGCCTTGGACTGGAGTTCCTTACACTGGTGGTTTATATTTATAAGCAAGGAATTTTTCTTGATCTTTTATTTAATTTGATTGTGCACTTCAGTTAATTGCAAGTGATCACTGTATCCTCTTTATTTGTTTGTTTGCCAGTTTGGTTCTTTGAATTTATATAAAAAGTTCATTAATTCAAGAAAAGATGTCAAGTCAATAAAATACTGGAATTAACTGTGTTATTGTCATTACATGAACAATTTATTACCTTCCATGTGTTAATTATTAAATTTAGTTGTTTTGCAAGAACATATTAGCAGACGGGACTAACGATAGGTTTCTCCCTGTTAAAAGTAGGAAATTTGTTTGGACTGAAGTTAACATTTATTGGTCATTTAGACATTTACCCTGTAAACGTGTAAATAAACGTGTTCGTAACTTTGGTATGCTTAAGGTTAAGTATTGCTGTGTTTAATCCGTGTAGAAAGTATGGTTAAAATGTACCCAAGGGACTACGGTTGAACATCACTGTTTTACCCCCCCGTAACTTTAGGATTTGAAATTGATCAGTCAAAAAAATAGGAGTTGGTGGATGGTGGTAAAAATCTCCTAGCTTTTTGGAAACTATAATAAGACACAAATTACCAACTTTCACTTTTATCCTCCGTCAATATGCTTGTTTCCCTCTAAGCTTCTGATCTAGAACAGAACAAAATTTGGGAAAATGCTATAACTTCTTTTCTCTTATTCGTTCTTTTTTTCAGCCATTTTGAGGAGAGGGTCAAGAGCAATTCTCCGGGCCCTTCTCCGTAACAATTTGGTAATTGAACGCTAAGCAACATTATTTCCATTTATTTTTTTACTATCTAATTCAACCAGAGTTAAATTTCCCATTAGAGATCAAACATGGCGGGAAATAATCGTAAGAGGAATGTCGCGATTATCGGTGTATGTTCCTTAATCTTGGTGGCTATGGTAGTTGCAGCAGCCATAACCACGAAGGGAAAGGACTCAGATAATAATGGTCAAGATGTCACGACTTCGCAAAAAGCTATTGAATCCATTTGCCAAACAACACGTTATCAACATACATGTGTTGAGAGCCTGGAATCCTCAGCTGAAGGCTCCTCAGATCCCAAAGAACTTATCCAAAAGTCATTTCAGGTGACAATGAAGAAAATTAAAGAAGCAATTGAGAATTCAACAATGTTGCAAAAACTAGAGAAGGATCCAAGAGCGAAACTTGCCCTGGAAAATTGTCAGAAGTTGGCATGGCAAGCCGTTAATGATCTCAATCGAACACACATCAAATTCGAGAGTTTTGAGTTCAATGATCTAAGTCATTGGATTGCTGATTTGAAGATTTGGTTAAGTGGTGCCATTACATATCAAGAAACATGTTTGGATGGCTTTGAGAAAACCACAGGAGAGACAGAGGAGAAAATGAAAAAAGCATTGAATTCTTCGATGGAACTAACTAGCAATGCCCTTTACATGATTACCGAGATTTCATCTGTTTTCACAAGTCTCAATGCTGGCAGCTCCAGTCGTCGTCGTCGTCTTCTCCTTTTCGACGAGGCCCCTGTCTTAGGTCATGGAAATGAGTTGTTGCCTGATTGGGTTGATATGAGAAGGCGCAGACTTCTTGCTGCTAAGGAAATTAAACCTGATATTGTTGTTGCCAAGGATGGATCAGGGAAATATAAGACAATTAACGAGGCTCTCAAAAACATCCCCAATCATAGAAACCAGACTTATGTTCTGTACATCAAACAGGGTGTTTATAATGAGAAAGTAGAGTTTACTAGCTCTATGACGAATTTGATGGTCATTGGAGATGGTCCAACAAAGACAAGAATTACTGGGAATCTAAACTTCAAAGATGGCACTCCCACCTATCTCACCGCAACTGCAGGTAAGTTTTGGCACGATAAATATACAATAATATTATAAATACCCGTTAGTATTTCATAACACATATATTTACAACTCTTTAACTTTAAACTTAAGCAATATAAATATAATGAGACGTTTAGGACTACAAGTTTTAAGGGCATTTTTGGTATGTGCGAAAAGCTTTAATTTTCTTTGTTTGCTTAATTTCGTGCCAGTCAAACACTGACAATTAATGTGACTATTGTAGCTGTAATGGGAGATTATTTCATTGCTAAGGACATCGGATTCGAGAACTCTGCTGGTCCAGAAAAACACCAAGCTGTAGCTTTGAGGGTGGCGGCAGATAAATCAATCTTTTACAATTGCCATATCGATGGCTACCAAGACACACTCTGTGTCCACACCTATCGACAATTTTATCGAGATTGTGTGATCAGAGGCACCATAGACTTTGTTTTCGGCGATGGTGCTGCTGTATTCCAGAACTGCACTCTCGCAGTAAGAAAACCTCTGAAAGAGCAGCATTGCATTGTCACAGCACAAGGAAGGACAGATGCACGCCAGCCGACAGGTCTTGTGTTTCAAAACTGCAGTATCGTGGCTGATTCTTCTTACGATGAGGTCAAGGGGGAAGTCAAGACATATCTTGGTCGTCCATGGAAAGAGTACTCAAGAACTATAATAATGGAATCTTCTATTGATGATTTGATTCAGCCAGAAGGATGGGTGGAATGGAATAAAACATTCGCTCTGAGCACACTATTCTATACTGAATTTAATAATAGAGGGTCTGGTTCATCCAAAAAAGAACGTGTAAAATGGCAAGGCGTTAAGGAACTACAGATAAATCGTGTTCAACGATTCACAGCATCACAATTCCTAGATGGAGATGCATGGATACCATCTACTGGTATCCCTTATACACCTGGATTCTTCTTATCACCACCACAAAATGATGATTCTGTCGAATACTCCCCTGTGGATGACGAAGAATACAAAGACTTGGGAAGTGGTAAAGACAAATCTTCTTATGAACCTAAGATTTAGACAGTTTTAGAAAAAATATTCAAAAAAAGATTTCTAAAAGAACTTTTTTAAAAATTCAATATTTAGATTTTCTTGAAAAAAAATGTTTGGGTGGATATATATCTATATGTGTGCATGCATACATACACACACATGTACACAAAACTAGAAACTATTGATCATTAATAAAAATATCCTGACTCCAACTTGTTTGGATTGAGGCGTAATTATTGCTATTATTGTTGTTATTATTACTGTATGTTAGTTAGAAATATCCTTCAAAAACATATATTAAACTATTAATTGAAACCTTAAATAAGAATAGTGTAAGAATAGTACAAGATGTAAATACTAATTTTTACATTTTGAATAATAAAAAAAAAAAAGCATAACTTTGTGAATATTACTCCAACAGTGGATCCAGTTGCAACTCCAGTGTCAGCTCCGGTGGCAGCTCCCGCAGAATCTCCGACAGAATCTTCTGCAGAAGCTCCGACAGAATCTTCTGCAGAAGCTCCGACGACAGAACTAGTAGTGGTAGAAGCTCCACAGTCAGAATCGCCAGTAGAATCTCCGGCAGCAGATTCAGAAGAACATCGGACAGACACACAAGCACCAAGCCCAGCGGAATCTCCGTCGGGAGAAGTATGGCTCAACAGTAGTGATGGGAGCGACGGCAGCTCCTAATTAACAAGAAAGCTATTGGGGCCTTGTTTATAAGCTTTTAATTCTCAGGAGCTTGAGAAAAATCATGTGGTTCTCATCTTCTTGATTGGGAAATTTGTTCATTATGTGCATGAGTCAATATGCTTGCTTCACCACCCAATCAACAATTTTTGCTATTTGGAGATATACAAGCCAATTGTTGCTAACAGCTCGAACAATTAAAAAAAAACTGTGTATAGGGAAGATATAAAAAAAAAAAAAAAAACAGTTATTTTGTCGAAAAATTGAATTTTGCAATTTTTCACATGTCATAATCTGACTTGTAATTATATTCCTTTTCTATTTATTCTGTCTTCAAAGTTTTTATTTTCTTTGAAGAGTTTTGCTTACTTCTTTAGGTAAATTAATCCAGGATTACTATGACAAATGGCTGAATATTTTAAATTAGATGAAAATAGAAAATACTTTTTGAGTTTTCCATTGTGGGTGTTTTTTTTGTAAATCTTGTTGATATTTTGTTACGTTAAATTAGTTCGTTTATCTCAAGTTGGTTTTCCATATATAAAGTTTATAGTTTATTTTATATAAATGTAAAAAAAATTGAAAAGCCTCTCCAATTTATATGTTCTATTAGGGGTGTCAATGGTTCGGTTCGGCCGGTTATTTTATAAAATTTGTACCATACCAATTTTTCGGTTATTCTATTATGTATAACCAAGATTAGACTTTTCGAAACCATCTCAATCATGTCGGTTTCTCTTCGGTATCGGTACGGTTCGGTTATTTTTCGGTATTTTTTTAAATATAATGTAAAATTCACCAGTAGACGTAGAATGCAATAACATACGTTCTTTTATATGACTTAGCAAAATTCTTTAAATATTTTTACTGTTTAAAGGGTGATGAACTAAAAAAACATGAAAGATGGCTAGAGTATAGATCCATCAACTACTCTAGAGCAACGTAAAAGCAACCAAGTAAAAGCAAGAAAAATATAAATCACACGAGTGGAAAGATATTAACCAATTGGACTCAAGAATAAAGTCTATAGAAGATTAAATTAAGATAAATCTAAATTATATGAAAGGAAACATTTCAATACATTGTAGTTGCTAATCATAATCACTAGAATACTTTGTGTCTTGCTAATACAATTACTTGAAATAACTTAGTTTAAGTAGAAGTAGCATAATAGGTTTTAGGAATTAGTATTTTGAGTTTAATTACTTGTTGGCTTGTAACAATTTTCATAATTTCAAGTCCCAAAGAAAAATTTAATGCTTTATTATGTTTAAACTTACTATATAAATATATTTTCCACATATAAAATTTATTCGGTACGGTTCGGTATTTTTTCGATTTATTTTTAAAAAATAAAAAACCTACCCTAATTATCGGTACGGTTATAGATTTATATAAAAACCTACGCGTTTTTCAAAAGAAACCTAAAAATCGATTCGGTGCGGTACGGTTCGATCGGTTTAGTCGGATTTCAAATATCCATTGACACCCGTATGTTCTATTGATAAAAATGAAAAGAAAGCATATCCGTATTTCGGATGCGGTCCATGTTGAGCATACTCTTAATAAATTATTTATGGCAAAAAGAAAATGTAATAGGAATACTTTTTTTTTTTTCGGTTAAAGCTTAAATTTTTTATTAATCAAAGTATCAAATATACACACCACATGCTCTTTGGACTTTAGAGACATGTCTTACAAAAATAACCAAAGAGAATAGCTACAGTCTATCTATTGGTCTCATAGTAGCTGATGTAGGCTAATAAGCTAACAACTATCAATGTATTCTACTGCTATAGTTACTCCTGTTACACAATCAGGTAGGGTAACTATCTAGTCTTTTTAGTACTTGTTGTCACTTGTTTTATCTTTGTCCTGCAATGTGCACTTGTAGGATCATTTCTCTGATTCTATCACTGCTATCTCGATTGATTTGTTGGAATCTTCTGTTATTCCTTTCTGCCCAAATGTGGTACACTACTGCTGCAAATAAGACACATGCATATGGTACTTGAATTCCCCAACTCAGTAACCTATCAGTTGTTCTGAACTGCCATCCAAAATATGAAGGAGTGTCTAGGAATTAGTCCTCTGCTCATTACCAAGGACCTCCATAACACCTTTTGGTATCGTAGCACACTAGCAGTATATGCTTTTTCTTATTATAAATTTGTCTTCAGAGGCATGTAAATTCAACTCTGCAACTCCAGTTGTTAGCCAATTTCGAGCATCAAACACTTTCCTCACTACCCATGAGGCTTGTTTTGGAGTAGGTACAATGTCTAGATCCTTGTCCTTTATGCAATGTGTATGTACCCACAATACCAGCAACTTGTCTTTCTTCTGAGTGATGGCCCATAGAAGCTTGCTTGTGGCTGCTTTGTTCTAAAGAAATAGGTTTATAATATTCAAACTCCCTGTAGACTTGGGCTGGCAAACTGTATCCCATACTACAAGATTTCTCCTGTTGTTTTCTTCAGCTCCATGCCATAAGAAGTTCCTATTCCTACATACTGCAGTCAATGTTTACCCGTAAAACGATACAGTTGAATTTATACATGGTTTCTAGACAAGTGAACTTTGATCCTGCAAATAATAAAATAATTGAAGAATTATGCAATACTTAGCCTTAAAATGTATATGAAATAGCAGAGACTACAGTTCCGAGATCAAGGTTTCCAGGCACAACAACGATGAAATCAAAAAGCTAGAAAGTAAAATTGTATTGAGCTTTGTATAGAATATAGTGTAAGTTCGCCAAAAAATTCATGTCCTCTACAATGATAATTGAGCTCACTACTTACAGCTGTGTCTAGGGATGGAGGTTCTAGGATCGTGCCCTCCTTTAATGTCAATTATGAGGGCCATTGATGAAGATATAACGGTGGACATACTGCCAAATTCCCTGTAACAGGTCGTCGTTCTTAATGCCGCAGAATATTCTTTATTAAATACTACCGGGCGCAGATCATTTAACACATCTTTATGATCGTTATCTCTTCCGGTGACAAGCGGAATGTTGTGTTCAGTCTTTGGCCATCCCCGTCTTGGGTTCCACGTGTCCTTCCTTTAGATGACCACGTGTCATATCATATTTTATCATTTACAGTCACCATGTTCAGAACCTTTTTGGGAAGCAGGAACACTTGTGCCTAGTAGGTTTGCATTTTAAAAAGTACACTCTTGATAAGTTGTACTCTGCCTGCATATGAAAGCCATCTGGAAGTCCAGCTTTTAACTCTAGCAACTATCTTATCCATTAGGGGCAAACACTCACTTATAGTAAGTTTTCTTGTGAATAAGGGTACTCTTAAGTATTTGAAAGGGAGAGTACCCAAAGTAAAGTGGTGCTGTGATAGGATTTGTTCTTTTACTTTAGTAAAGACCCCTGCCAAATAGATTGAACTTTTTTCCATATTGGCTTTGAGGCCTGATGCTTCAGAGAACTTGGCAAAACACTCCATCATGAGTTGTATAGAGATAGGATCTGCCCTGCAGCACATCACTAAGCCATTGGCAAAGCAGATATGCACAATCTTCAGTTTTGCACACTTTGGATGGTAGTTGAAGTTTGGATTCAGCTTCAATTGCTCCAGAGCTTTGTTTAGGTACTCCATTACTAACACAAAGAGACAAGGTGACATGGGATCACCTTGTCTCAGCCCCTTCTTTGCATTAAATTTGTGAGTCAATTGTAATAGGAATACTTTATTATATCACAATTTTCCACTATTTGTAGAAAGGGGGGAAAAAGGCAGCCTCTGGTAATAGAGGTAATGTGTTAGACTTTGCAGAGCGATGCTGTCCAACAACGAACATTCCTACAGGCAATTGTTCTTGTTCCTGTTCAGATAGCTTGGGAAATTCTCTGTTTACCAAGACAATATGCTTAGGCTCTACATTATCAATAACACGTATACATAAGTTTTGGGCCTATAAACACATATAAAATATGGAGTTTTATAGCTTTATCCACAAATATTAAACTAATTACCCTTGCCTAGCCATTGGTTTTTCTACCCACCAAACTAATTACCCTTCCTACCCATTGCATCTTTTGTGGGTAATTATTTTTTTTCTCATTTTCTTTTTTATTTCTCTACTTTTTTTTTTCTCTTTTTATGTTTTCTCGTTTTTATTTTTTTCTTTTTTCTTTTTTCTGTTCATATATCTTTTCAGAATCATATTATTCTTATTTTATTTATTCACCATAATCTGATTTTATACTCAATTTGGCTCGTTTCTTTTCTTCTTCTTTTTTCCTTTTATTCATTTTTTTTTAATTTCGCATTCCTTTTCTAATTTTATTCAACTTTTTTTAAATTTTCTTTTTTTTCCCATATTACTATTTTATGTCTTCGACACCTACTTTTTATACAATGAACATTATTTTTATGAAAATCCATCAAAAAATTTATTTAAGAAAATATTTGCAAGGACCTAGTTGGAAAAACTAAAAAAAAAAATAACTTATTTATTACGGTATACTGTTATTATATTGTATACTATAACAGTATAATATAATGTTACTATAACCATGATTGTAGCTTTGCACAATAGCACCTAGATGATTCAACAAATACAATCAAATCTCTCTATAACTGCATCGTTTGTTCCGAAATATTTTGGCTTTATAGAGAATTTTTGTTATACACTTATAACAACATGTGGCGTTTGATTATATTTTGGTTGTTATAGACAAAAATTATTCAAAAATTATTATTTTTTCTTTTTTTAATATTACATATAAAGGTAAAAAAATATTTAAATTTAAAATCTCAAAAGATATGAATATTTTACAAATTAAATGCTAAATAAAACTAATAAATTATTAAAAAAATTCATAACTAAATGTACAAACATTTAAACTCTAAGGCACATGATTAAATCTTTCAAGACTAATGGAAGAACTCCATAATTGTAGCTTGTTTCGTAGATTTCAGTCTCTTACTAGCGGTATAACGCTTGAATCGGTAAAGATTTGCATCCAAACTTTCAACAAAAAGGATATCCAAATGCTTTTCCTTGAAGGCAATCTAAGAGCTTAACAATGAATCTTCTATCTCAGTCCAAGCAGTAGATTGAGGTTCTTTGTCAGCACTTTCATCTACCTCCATAGTGTCTTCTTTTTCCACTCCAATAACTTGGGCAATAGTTTCTTCATCAGTGAAAGTCTCAATAATATGAAGTGTTTCAGCAAATGGCACCTATGTGGTAGCATCCATCGTCTCATCGATGTTATCAAATGGGATTTGTGCTATAAGTGATAATACATTCCCAACATCCTCGACTACTTCAATGTTTTCACTATCAATATTGGGATTGTCATGTGTAGGTAGGATTTCGATCTTTTTCCAACAATGGAGAATGGTGGAGGCCTTCATGTCATTCCATGCTTCTACTATAGTGTTCGTAGCTTGTCGCATATTGTACTTATTGTCACTAGATAATGGATGGCTCCCATTGCGCTCATATTCATCAATCAAATGCTTGATGAAGCGGATTTTGTACTTAACTTTAAAATTTGCAATTATACCAGCATCAACAGGTTGAAGATGTGATGCGGTATTAGGTAGGAGATGATGAACCTGAATAATTCAATGTTAGTAC
This sequence comes from Nicotiana attenuata, assembly GCF_001879085.1. NCBI lineage: Eukaryota > Viridiplantae > Streptophyta > Magnoliopsida > Solanales > Solanaceae > Nicotiana > Nicotiana attenuata. Next base: position 34,808,614 of record NC_031989.1, read on the forward strand.
AATAGCACCATTAAGATAATGTGATCAAGGTTACAACAAATACCTTAATATGTGTTAATTTACTTTCGTATTCCTCGATGTCATGAGAAATATCATTGTCCATCAATAATAGAATCTTGCAATTTTCATCTTCAAAATTAGCATTTAGACTAAGCATGTATTTTTTGAAAATTTCATATGTAACGACCCGATTGGTCGTTTTGCTTTCTAGAATCCCGTTCCCCTAAATAAGACTTTCCGTACTTGCTTCTACTGATTTATGGCTTGCGGGGATAGTTGGTTCGAGATTTGGAAGAGTTTGGATTGAAATCGGAACACTTGGTTCCTTAAGGTTGGCTTAATAGGCCAAGTTTGACTTCGGTCAATGTTTTGAGTAAACGACCTCAGAATCAGGATTTGAAGGTTCCAACATGTTCGTATGATGATTTCGGACTTGGGTGTATGTCCGGATCGGGTTTTGGATGACCCAGGAATGTTTTGGCGCCTAATAGTGAAAGTTGATTCCTTAAGGATTTTGAAGTTCTTTAAATTTGGTTTGGAGCGGATCTTTATGTTATCGAGGTCCGAACTGAATTCCGAGATCAGGAATAGTTTAGTATTGTCATTTAAGACTTGCACACAAAATTCGGTGTCAATCCGAGTAATATAAGTACATTTCGGCACATTGGAAGTTGATTGAAGAACTTGAAGTTCATAAGTTTGATTCAATTGGTTTTAGGGTGTGATTCTTAGATTTAGCGTTATTTCGGTCGTTCCGAGGGTTCGAGCGAATTTGTTTTATGATTCCAAATTGTCGGTATGTTCGGGCGGGGCCTCGGGGGCCCCGAGAGTCAATCGGACGAGGCTCGAGCTAAGTTAAAATTTTGAGAAGGAGCTGAAGCTCCAGTTCTATCATAACCGCACCTGCGGTTGGCCAGCCGCAGGTGCAAGACCGCAGAAGCAGCTTACCCATCGCAGATGCGGCTCGAGGGGAGGAGCCCAGGTTCCGCAGATGCGGCTCCTCTTCCGCAGAAGCGGAACCGCAGAAGCGGTCCCAAGACCGCAGATGCGGCCCCAGCTGGCCCGGCCCAATACCGCAGAAGCGGGCTATCTCATGCAGAAGCGAGACCGCATATGCGGTCCCCTAATCGCAGGTGCGGAAATCGCGGAAGGCAGTGGCCTTCATTTAATACGATAATGTGTCGTTTTTGACACATTTCACTCCATTCTTGGGCGATTGGGGAGCTTCAATAGGGGAGATTTCAGCCTAGCATTGTGAGGTAAGTTAGTTCTACTTAATGTGAGTTTAATACATAGTTTATGGGTAGATTTCTCCATGTAAATTAGTGGAGATTATGGGTTTAGAGTAAAACCTAGGGTTTTGACAAAAATGAGATTTAACCACGAAATTTATTATGGAATGTAGTAGAAATCATATATTATTGATCCTTAGGTTATGGATAACAACTTTCTTCAAAAATTTCGGAAATCCGGGCACGTGGGCCTGGGGGTAAATTTTAGGAACCTTGCATTCAGGGTTGGAAAATTAGTTTAATAGTTAGAATATGAACTCTTGAGCATATATTGACTAGTTCTTACCCCATTTTCATAGTTTTGGATCGTTCGGCTCCGATTTGATGGTTTGGGCGCATTCTTGAATGTGGAAGTAAGCTTTGGGATGAGGTAAGTCTCCTTTCTAACCTTGTAAGAGTGTCACGACCCCAGTTCGCCCTCCGTGAACTATCGCGACGGCACCTAGTCTCTACGACTAGGTAAGCTTAACAAATGCGGAAAAAGAAGCAATTACGGAAAGAAAGTAATTAAAAACCGAGTTAACAGAGATAAACCGTGTTTAAGGTGCCGCCTGGCATATAACAATACGAGAATCTCAATCTAACACTCCCAAAATCCGGAACCCCATGAATCACAAGCTAAAAGATTATATAATAAGCTCTAACTCCAGAATGTCTACCAACAAGGAAGAATACAGAAAGGGCTATACTAGTACTGAGAATAGAAAGGGACTCTTCGGTCTGCGGACGCGGCAGATATACCTCGGAGTCTCTACAAAGTGCCTCACCTCAAGCGTGATAAGACTGAGTGGAAGAACCTGGATCTGCACATGAAAAACATGCGCAAGAAGGGCATGAGTACACCACAGCGGTACCCAGTAAGTGCCAAGCCTAACCTTGGTCGAGTAGTGATGAGGAAGGTCAGGTCCCTACTGAGGCTAAAGGAAATACAAGATGTAACAGTGTAAAATAAAACAGTATACTTAAGTGCAACAGTAAGAAGTAACACAGGATAGAAGAACAACAACAACTTAAACAGAGGCAAAATAATCACAGAAATAAATACAGCTCAATGCAGAGATAACAACCAGGGATCTCCCAGGATACCGTCCCGTAGTCCCAAATATAAATATCCAATGGATCTCCCGGGATACCCTCCCGTAGTCCAACTCATACTGCGCGGGGATCTACCGGAATCCCGATCTGTAGTCCCAAATGTAAATACTCAGTACTGGGGGAATCTACCGGGTGCAGTCCCGTAGTTCCAATATAAAAGTGTAGGGGGGTCTCCAAGAATACAATTCCGTAGTCCTAAAGTAAACATACAGGGGGATCTCCCGGGATACCGCCCCGTAGTCCCAAAGTAAACACACAGCAACAACACGAAGAATAAATAATTTAATTCAAATTCCATACCAAGGTAAAACAGGTATTTCTAACCTAGCATGCTGCACATAATTCAAATAAGGCAGTGAAGCAAATAAGCAATTAAGTCTATTAGGAATGCGTCCCTAAGCTAACAACAGACTTAAATTGCAAGTAGTATAAACAGGAAAAGAAATACAATTCTAAGTACTTAATGAAAACCGGTTTTTTCAACAATTAACACAAGTACGCACTCGTCACCTCACGTACAAGGCATTTCAAACATCAATAATACCAAATCCTAAGGGGAGTTTCCCCCACACAAGGTTAGACAAGCCACTTACCTCGAACCGGCTCAAAATCAACCCGAAAACCACGTTCTTGCCACGAGTATTCAACTCCAAATGGCCCAAATCTATTCAATCAATTGCATAATGTAAATAACATTTCAAGTAACTGATTCTACAAATAAATTCTAAGCTAATACGCGAAATTAGGTAAAATGACCAAAATGCCCTCCGGGCCCACGTCTCGGAATCGGGTAAAATTTATATTTTCAGAATCCTCATACTCTCACGAGTCTAACAATACCAAAATTATCCAAATCCAATGTCAAATTCCCAATCAAAACTCAAAATTTAGGTCTAAGAACTTTCTCCAAATTTCCCCCCAATTTTCATCTCAAATCCGAAATTAAATGATAAAACTAACAGTAGATTAATGGAATACAACTAGAAAGGGATAAGGAATTGTTACCCACTGATTTCTTCTTCAAAAATCTCTCAAAATCGCCCTCTCCCGAGCTCCCAATCAATTTTTCTAACTTTTGGATTAAACCCTCGTTCTGCCCCTTTTTCTGACCAGGGATTTCGCACCTGCGGTCCAATTTACGCATCTGCGAGACCGTTTCTGCGGTCAAAGGACCGCTTCTGCGATTTCCACTTAAATTCCCTTGGGCCGCACCTGCGCTTCTTCTACCGCACCTGCGCTCAAACTACCGCACCTGCGGAAGCTGGCCTTTCCTCACGTGGCCGCATCTGCGGTCTCTCAGCCGCTTTTGCGGCACCGCGCCTGCGGTCCCCAAGCCGCAGATGCGGTTATGACAGCAGACTCAGCAGCTTCAGCTGCAAATTCCCAATTCCAAACTTCCCATTAACCATCCGAAACCACCCCGAGGCCCCCGGGACCTCAACCAAAAGCGCGAACAAGTCATATACACTATCCAAACTTATACCAATCCTTAAAATACCTAAAACAACATCGAAACATCGAATTAACATCGAATTCAAGCCTAAGGACTTCAAAAACTCTCGAATTACGCTTTCGATCAAAAAGTCTATCAAACCTCGTCCGAATAACCTGAAATTTTGCACACACGTCACATTCAACACTACGGAGCTACTCCAACTTCTGGAATTCCATTCCGACTCTTAAATCAAAATCTCACTATCGAACCGAAACTTCAAAAATTCAACTTTCGGCATTTCAAGCCTAAATAAGTTACGGACCTCCAAAACACAATCCGAACACGCTCCTAAGCCCGAAATCACCCAACAGAGCTAACGGAACCAACATAATCCCATTCCGAGGCCGTCTTCACACTGTTCCGACTACGGTGCAAATTCTAAAACTTAAACTCTCATTTAGGGACTAAGTGTCCCAACACTCTCCGAAACTCCAAATAAATCCTCCCGGCAACTCACAACAGCAGAAACAAACACGGGGAATGCAGTTAGTAGGAGATCAGGGCGTTAATTCTTAAAACGACCGGTCGGGTCGTTACAAAGAGGGGATTGTCCCCATAGGAGAAATAATTGAATATGTGCCACTAATTGCGGGGGCTACGTACGCACGAGGTGACGAGAGTCCTTGCGTAGCTACTATTATGCTTATGCCCGGGTAGTCTAGGACCCAAAAGCATGCTTTACTTGCCATATTTGTAACTTTTTGTCAATTTAAATTGCGTAAATCATATCAAACTTGGCAAATGAATCTCTATAAAGTTAAACACACTTTTTCTTGACCGTTAAAGAGAAGTTAACCTTACTTTGGGTAATTGCCTTCCTGATGAATTTTTGATTGACTGTTTGAAGTGTATATTTGTATTTGACCGCGTCGCATGTATGATTCGCGAGCGGGGTAATAGATGCATCTATGGTTCGCGATGTTCGACCCTCCGGCAGTGCACACTCTACTATTATGTTGGATCGGGTCGTACAACCTCGGCATAATTATTTGTGCATGCTATTTACTTGGTACCTTCTGTGGTTTGAGCTGCTTTAAATGCAAATATAGACTGTTAATTGAAATGTCGGAAACTGAAATATTATTTATGAAAGAACCTGCCACTCCCTGTTAGTAACTGTTGATTATTCAGGACATCCATGCTTAACGTAACACTTAAATTATATTATTATTGACCCTAGTAAGTGTCAAGTCGACCTCTCATCACCACTTCTTCGAAGTTAGACTGGATACTTACTGGGTACATATTGTTTATGTACTCATACTACGCTTCTGTACTTAAATGTACAGGATCTGAGGCAGGTGCATCTAGCTACCAGTCCGGCGCGCATTCCTGATACTTGATCGAGATCTCACGGTGAGCTGCCCCTTCTGAGCCGTTCAGCAGCATGTCGGAGTCTCTCCTCTTTGTTATTTACTGTCTATTCTATTTCATGCGGTAGGATAGTTGTATTTTTGTACATTCTACTAGTTGCCCTAGTACTTGTGACACTAGTTCTTGGCACACACATTGGTAGACTATTACTTTTTGATTGTATATCTATTATTATGAATTGGTTAATTATCAATTGCTTTAAATTAAGATTTAGTAAATGTTGGGATTGCTTGATAAAATAAATGAGAACTCACTAGTTGATTAGGGTTGGCTTGCCTAACAACGATGTTGGGCGCCATCACGACCTATAATGAAATTTGGGTCGTGACATCACAAGTCATCCATGCTTTCCTTTTATAAAAATAATTGATGTGTGGCAACGAGGCCATATCTACATTCTTATAACAACGAGGTCTAGTAATAGTTCCAATCACTAGAGGTTTTAGTTTCTCTGTCCCTGCAATGGAGTACTAATAAAAAAAATTAATAAAAATTTGGATTTAGTTTTGAGTTTAAATTTAGAATTTTTTATAATGTAAATCAATCAACTAAGAATCAAGTTAAATATTTCAAAGAAACAAATGAACTCTGTCATACTAGTTTGAAATCATTAAGCATTTAAATTTAAGAAATTTCAATAAACTAAATCTATTTCTAAAAATATATCTTAACCAGAGCATTACACATTAACATTACAGTAATTCTGAATTTTTCTTTCTTACATCTGCTCTCTGGCACCTGAGCAAGAATCTTGTTGGGAGCCATACGAAAGAAAAGGCCAGTATCATCACAGTTGAAGACATCTCTAAGTGCATAAGCTTTTATTACTTCTCAAAACTTAGTGCGGAAAACCGGATTATCTTGGATGGGTGCGCTGAAACAAACCCGAAATTCCTCACTATATAATAAGAAAGGGAATCACTAATTACAACCTTGAGATACCAATTGCAACACTCAAACTACTGTAATGGAAACTAAGTAACTACGAATAGAGATAAGAATAGGGATGAGAAGAAGAACTTAGAGAAAGGGGATGAGGTAGAGATTCAGAAGAGGAGATGAGAAGCACAGTCTTGAGCCAAAGCTGTAACATAATTCCTATCCTCTGTATTCCCCCCGGATCCCAAATATAATTTTCTAGCACTTTATTTGGTTGTTTAGTCATTGGGCCTCTTCTCAATTTAGCTCCAGGCCCAATACTCCCAAGTGGATCAGCTTTGTTGCACACTTCTAGCCCATTATCCCATACTGAGTCACGCAGGTTCACAACAATACCTCTTGCCTCAAAAAGAACCTTGTCCTCAAGGTTCGAGTAAAGTAGAAAATGCAGCAATATCCGCTTGACCTTGTCAACAGCAAACAGTAAATGCAAAGCAACAGTAGGATAGTTGGTTTTCTCTTCCCATAGCTCCGCCTGACCTCTAGGTAGTAGAAGCATAACAATACAACAATTTGGATCACCATTTGGCCGCAATGAGATCAATCTAGCTAAGTGTGAAGTTGCACCATGTATTTTGTCTTGAAGTAGAAACAATGTTATCCAATCAAAGGAGCCCTCAAACTTCACAAAACTAGCCTGCATGAGTTGCAGAACTTTAACTTCTGAAAGTTTTGAAGCAAGCCGAGCCAATCCAGATTTTATTCTTTCATAAGTGATTATTCCACTATTGTTTGTAGCCATGCTCGCGAACACATATTTAGATACTTGATTTCTTCTTCTGAAAAATCTGCTGCAATGACCTTTATCGCTGGTTTCATGAGATGGCCTATTACCCGGAACTGCTTCAGTTTGGACAGCACTATATGGTCTATTGGCTTGTCTGCTGCTTCCTCCCATTGAAGCCATGATTGTTCAATAACTTTTGCGGAAGTACTTCTCTGTTTCGTATCCTCTAGTAGCATTGTTGGAACTAGGTCCTTTGCATTATTTGTTATGGATGGCCATGGACTAAGAAGAAAGTCATTTACTCCATTGATGAAGATATGAAGTCCAAATATAGTCGCCTGCGTTGCATATTCATCCTTGCTAACCAGCAGGGAACTCTCTAGCTTAAGCTCCTTATGCATAACAACCATGAAATGGCCATTGTGGACTACATTTGGGAGCTGTCTAAAACTATCAGCATGTTCTTTCTCTAATGAACATCCTCGGGTGATGGTTCCATCAAATAACTTCCCTCCAGCACACAGTACCATTGGAAGGTGCATATAACACTTGTCCTTACAAAATGATGTAGGCAAAATAGTCGAGCGATTTAGTACTATGCAACTCGGAAATAAACACTGAAAATTCTATTGCAAATACTGCTTTAACACGAACTCTTCCAACCAAGCTGGGTTTGTAGACTCAACCGACAAGATATCATCAGGAACATACGTCTCAATATCAAGGACCTCATTAGCCAATATGAACTTTTTATCACGTGGTAGAATAGACACATGCCTAAGAAAATGAATCACCCATGACTCCTTATGTGAAATTGGACTTAGCAGAAATCTATTTGGAACCCTCTGAGGAATGTTGGCAAATGCTAAGACTACACTGGTTCGTGATTTTTCCTCCTCCGCAATAGTAGTTCCACTTCGGATTTCCACATTCCAATAGAAACAAAAGGAAACTACTAAGGAATTGAAATTACTGAGTGAACTTTCTAACAACTCAGTAGCTATCTCAAAATTATCCACAAAGCTAAAAACACCAGAATGTAGTGTAATGGGCAAGTACCGTGATTTATCCAAATGTACATTCAAGTGCTCAAATAAAATATGTAGAGGAACAGACTCACCGGGATCAAATGGTAGGTATATAGATAAATGCTCATGAATTAATCTGCTTCCATCCAAAATCAAGAGGCCATTCCTGACCCCGGGTGATTCGACCACTTCATTGTCAACCAAAGGTTGATCGGAATGGTGCGGAAAATTATCAACCGACTGACTCGCATCAATTCTAGAGTGCTTGTTATCTTCATATGTAACTATGCTACCTTCTCCATTGCCAATGATAAAAGGAAGTCTATAGGCATGGATAATGAGATGGGTATTTACACAATCTTCACTCTCTGACTCCAGCTCTTTGCTGAGAACAGGACAAATAATCTCAAAGTCATCTGCCATAGGTGAGAACTCTTGAGAAGTTAGCCCAGCTCCTTGACAAAAATTATCAAACACCTCGCCGGCGTGTGTTGCTGAGGATCCCTTAATTAGATCGATACTCGCCGAAACAAGAACTTCAGAAACGGGCGTAGATTCCACAAGAGAGGTACTAACCTCATCTCTGTGAGAGCTTTCATCAAACACATGTACCTCCTCTGATGTTGCATCTTTTAAGTCAGACTCGGGCTCTTTGGTAACAACTTTTACTGAAGATCGCTCAGTAGCAAACACCTTGGAACCACAGCAGCCATGTGACATTTTGGCGAACACCTGGGCTTCACTATTTGTGGAATATTCCCTAATTGTAGCCACGTGACCTTCCGGCGATTCGAGATGCAGTTTACCAAAACGAATCCGCACGTTTTCAACAAAATGTTCCCAATCCGACAATTGCTTGTTCCGAAAAAGCCATCGGAACCACTCCAACGCCTCACCATCTAGGTACAAAGAAGCACGCAATAACTTGTTGTTTTCCGATGTGCCATGGAATTCAAAGTAGCGTTCAGCCTGAGAAATCCATAACTCTGGATCCTTGCCACAGAATCGTCGGAATTTCACAGGAGTAGGCTTGCTCGTTGCAAGGTTTTCAACCAACCCATGTAACAAGGAACGAATTTCAGCAATATCCTTCGACCATGAATCCTTCACGACCTTAATTGAATCATCGATAGTTCGAATTATTTGGCCCTCCATAGAAGACCTCTGGATGAAAGCACCAATGAAACAAACCCGAAATTCCTTATATAATAAGAAAGGGAATCACTAATTACAACCTTGAGATACCAATTGCAACACTCAAACTACTGTAATGGAAACTAAGTAACTACGAATAGAGATAAGAATAGGGATGAGAAGAAGAACTTAGAGAAAGGGGATGAGGTAGAGATTCAGAAGAGGAGATGAGAAGCACAGTCTTGAGCCAAAGCTGTAACATAATTCCTATCCTCTGTATTCCCCCCGGATCCCAAATATAATGTCCTAGCACTTTATTTGGTTGTTTAGTCATTGGGCCTCTTCTCAATTTAGCTTCAGGCCCAATACTCCCAAGTGGATCAACTTTACTGCACACTTCTAGCCCATTATCCCATACTGAGTCACGCAGGTTCACAACATGCGCTTTCAGCCTCACCATGAAAACAGTAAGATTTGATCCCATGTCATCGTTTGAACCGTAAGAGCCACCCTTTAGAGGCATAGAATTTTTTTCTCCAGTGTGCTAATACCTATAGATCCTGCAAAATCAAGCGCTTTGGCGACAATGATTGCATCTGTCAAGATGATATGATTGCCCTTGCTTGAGTAAATCAAATCTGTACTACTATGTCGATCTGGTTAATCTTAATTATTTAGCTTTTTGGATGAACAAAAGTTTAAATAATTTTTCTATTATACATATCTCTGGATGCTCACATTCGCGCAATCTCTTGCTTTGTACATGCCTTTGAACAACTTCTACTTGCTTAGCCGCCTCTATATACTTATTCCTCTTGCTAAGAATGTCGGTGACTGTTTGACGACTAGTAAGTGAAAATTTCTCCTTTAATTGTTCATGAGTGATGGTACGATTACCTTTTTTATATTGGCACAATGCTACCTTTGTTTCAAAGGAATAGCTTGGTGTTTAGACCATATATGACATGATTTTTTTTTTTAAAGAAATAGCTTGAATTTTCTAACGAATAACTAGTGAGTTCTTCACATTTTATTACCTATGCACCAAGGCAAACTCACTCAAATATTTAAACATCAAAAGAGTATCACGTGCAAATCTATTCAAATAAAAAATTATGATGTGCGTATCTTAAAAAGGGTGTGAATATATTACGTTACATATTATTGGCATTTGTCTAATATAAAATATATCCTGTGTAGATCTTCAAATAAACAAAAAGAATAATGTGCATATCTTCAAAAAGTAATAAATATATCTTTTAAGTATCTTTTTGCATTTTTCTAATGAAAAATATCATTTGAAGATCTTCAAAAAAAATAAAAAAAAAATAATGTACAGTTTTTCATGGAATGTACTGTTATCCCTAAGATATAAATTTCTATTATAAGTTGTATATTAAAGTTATAAAATTTTTGATTAAAATATTTAGAATTATTATTAGTAATAATCTTAGAAAATGTACATGGTTGTTATAGAGGGATAATTTTACAAAGAGCGTATTGTCATAAAGATGGTTGTTGCTGTTATAGGTAGAAAGTTATTATAGAGAGGTAAAATATAACATAAAAAATCGATTATGAGAAAAACTAGGCTTCAATAGTGAATGATTGTTATATAGAGATGTTGTTATAGAGAGGTCTGACTGTAGCAGTCAAAAGATATTATTGTAGTATATTCTATACTATTACAACATACTGTTGCATTATATTGCATATTATTACAGTATACCGTTACAATATGTTATATATTATAACAGTATACTGTTGCAGTATAGCTATATACTCCTACAATATATTGTATGCCGTAGCGGTATATAATTAGGTAATTGTGTTCTTCTTCGATTATTACAGTATACAGTTGCAATATATTGTATACTATAATAGTTTAATGTTACAGTATAGCTATATACTTCTACAATATATTGTATATTGTTGGGTAACTGTGTTCTTCTTCGATTTTCAGCTGAAAAATGCGATCTCAATCACCTAAAATCAGCTTCAACTGCGATCAAATTTCAGTATGAACTCCCATAAGGTACTATAAGCAATATTTAATAACACCCACTTTGAATGTCACGACCCAAAACCCACTATAGGTCGTGATGGAACCCAACGTCGCCGTTAGGCAAGCCAACGCTGAACTACCAACTTAATTATTTATTTTGTTATTTTTGAAATCATAAGTCTTATTAGATAGAGAGATCAATGCATTTAAAATTGTAAATACGTACAATTTAAATAACATATAAAGTAAAAGTGTGCCAATGGTAGGCAAAACCATAGACAAATTCTAGAACACCCCAAAACTCGGTGTTACAAGTACATGAGCATCTACTATGAAGTATAATAACAATACAACATATGTCTGGAAGGCAAGATAGACGAGATAAAGTAAGTAATCATGATGGAGATTTTGTGTACTGTGAATCGTAGCATGGAATGCAGCTCACCATAAAGCCCCCTCAGCAGCTGCGCCTATGCGCCCAAATGACCACCAAATGAACCTGTCATATCCTGCACATTTAGTGCAGAAGAGCAGCATGAGTACGTAAATCAACACAAACCCAGTAAGTATCGAGCCTAACCCCGAAGAGATAGTGACGAGGGGTTGACATTGACACTTACTAGTGGTCTAATAAATCAAATATAAATAAGTAGACAAGTATGACACATGGTAAGTAAACAATGAGTACAGATATATGAAAATAATACGGTCTACAACTGAATAGTGAACGCGAAGTCCTCAATTATCGAATACCTTCTCAAACAGAATACATAGTGGTTAATACCAAATCAATGGTCACATCTCAAGTCAGGAAACTAACGAGTACGCGGAATACTTGTCAAGTATTTTGCATGATTCTGCCAAGGCGACAGACCCGATCCCATAATAGTGTTTCATAGAACTATTGAGGCGAACGGCCCGATCCCATAAGAGTGTGTTACAATATCCTGCCGAGGCGAGTGGCCCTATCCCATAAGAGTGTTTTATAGAACTATCGAGGCGAACGGCCCGATATCATAAGAGTGTGTTACAATATCCTGCCGAGGCAAACGACCCGATCTCATAAGAGTGTATTACAATATCCTGCCGAGGCGAGCGGCCCAATCCCATAAGAGTGTGTTACAATATCCTGCTGAGGCGAATAGTCTGATCCCATAAGAGTGTCTAGCTTTTATGGGTCTTTGACCCCACTCATGAATATACGTTTGAGTTCTGGAATTCAAGAAAAACTTACCGATGATTTCGTACAACGCGGGAGAAATCTGTAACAGAAGTACAATTTCTACGGCTAATCATGTAGCTCGTCAAGTATCTAAAATAGTGAGTCTAGTCTCAGGCCATAATGCGAATTAAAGCAATTAAACATGCAAGAGTAACTCAAATAGTACAATTAGAGCATGGTGTGAGTCTACCCGAACATAACAAGGAACTCTAGCATATGCATGGACACTCGTCACCTCATTTGTGCGTAGCTCCCATAACATGTAGCATGTAATAAATATAACACCTACATGGTAAATTCCCCCTTACAAGGTTAGACAGGAGACTTACCTCGCTCCGAAATTCGATAACCGGCTCCAACGCCTATCTAACACCTCAAACCAATGTCCATCGATCCGAAACTAGCCAAACAACGTGCAAACTAATCAAAATATACTCCAATACTCATAATTTAATAATTAGGAACAAGTTCCCAACTCCTCACAAAAAGTCAACAAAGTCAACTCCCGGGCTCACGCGTCCGGATTTTGAAATTTTTTAAAAATACATATTACCCATAAATTATATTGTATATATCTAGAAAATCATTCAATTTCGTCCATGAATTGACCCTCAAATCAAGGATTTATCATTTCATAACTTTGGGGCTCAAATCTCCAATTTCTACAACCCAAACACGGATAAAAATGATAACCAACAAAACTAATGATGGAAAAACATTTAAAATAAAGATTTTATATTCACCACCTTGTTGATACGAGAATAACACCGCGTAAATCACCTCAAACGGAGCTCTAAAACTCAAGATATGCTCAAAATACTAAAATGCTCGGTTTGCCCATTTGAAACACTATTCCGGTGATTTTTGTTCTTTGCCTTCGCGGGAGACCTTCCCGTTCGCGAAGAGCAATTTTTTGCGTTGAACGGTCAACCCAAAAATTCTTCTTCGCGAACTTCGCACTAGAAACCAACAATCTTTCCCGACACGGGAATGGGCATAACTCTCTTATACGACTTCTAAATTCGATGATTCTTGTTGTTATAGCTCCGTAATTATGATACAAATCTAATGGTTGAATAAAATCATAAATAAAAGGTCTCTTTCTCAATATGGTACCTTTTATGCCCAAAGAAACAACGTTGAAACATTAAATAAGAGCGCGATACAACCCGAACCCATCTGAAACACACCCGAGGCCCCCAGGACCCCGTCCAATCACACCAACCAGTCCCAAGATATAACACGAACCTATTCGAGGCCTAACATCACACCAAACAACATCAAAACCATGAATCTCACATCAATTCAAGCCTAATGAACTAATGAACTTTTAAACTTCTAAAACTCATGTCGAACCATACCAAATCAACTCGGAATGACCTCATATTTTTCATGCAAGTCCGAAATGACACAACGGAACTATACCAATTCCCAGAACCATAATTCGGATCCGATATTAATGAAGTCAAATCTCGGTCAAACCTATCAACCTTCCAAACCTTCAATCTTCCAACTTTCGTCAATACACATCAAATCAATCTACGGACCTCCAAATCCAAATCCGGACATACGCCTAAGTCCAAAATCACCATAAAAACCTATTGGAACCTTCAAATCCCAATTCTGAAGTCGTTTACTCAATAGTCAAATCTTGGTCAACTCTTCCAACTTAAAGCTTCCGAATTGAGAATTTTCCTTCCGAATTAACTCCGAACTTCCCGAAATTCAATTCCGACCACACGTACAAGTAATAAAATATGAAGTGAAGCTAATCAAGTCCTCAAGCTGTTGAACAACGCACTAGAGCTCAAAACAACCGACCGGATCGTTATATTGAATCAAACAAGAAATCTTCAAAATAAAACTTTTAAATTCAAGAGCTTCAAGTCCAACAATGGTGGATATTCAAATACACATAAAAATTCATATCCGGGAAGCTTACTCGAAGGTAATATAAGAAATATTTTATAGCACCCACATCGAATCACAAAATAAGTCTTCAAAATAAAATTTCAAATTCAGGAACTTGAAGCTCAACAATGGTGGGTCTTCATACGCACACAAAAATCAGATTGGGTAAACTTAATATATTAAGTATCGTATGTGCTACTTAAAATAAAGAAAGACCAAATTATTTAGTTATCAAATTGTAATAGCTACCAAGTAACCTTGCAAAAATGAAGCTGGATGTTTTAATATTCTGTACTTCAAATGCGAAGGCAAGTAGCTAAAGGGTGGGCCGGATAAATAGTACAGGTCGCATAGATAGGAAAAGTAAATAATTTAGGCTTGAGTATCAAAGGGTAAATAGTTTGAGCTTAATGGGTATAAAGTGAGATTTTCTCTATAAAATAATAACTTTTTGTTTATCTATGAAACAAATCTTAGGGTACGTGTTTTGCGCGTGTACCCCATCTCAATAAGTATAACACTTTTAAAATATTATGTAAATATAATTGAACTATGTATATCTTATGTGTAACTGTTTAGTTGTATTTTGGTCTATCAGCCATTTTCTTTAGACCCTCCCACCTTTATAATAATCTAGTTTTTAAGTATGCACTTTACGCATGTACTCCTTATCAATGAGTACACAATTTTAAAAAGTTATATAAATATTTTTTATAAAGACCAAATTGTTGCTATCTTTATTATCTAATATTAAAAATAAACAAATATTAATAGTTCCCCTGAAGTATAAAAAACTCTCTAGGTTCTTTCCTCTCGACGCACGATAGGTGTCTCTCAGAGGGCAACCACGGAAAACTGATCGGAATGCAGCGGAGATGATTAAGGAGGCTCTAGGTGTAGTAAAAAACGACAACAGTATGGGAAAAACAAAGAGTAGTACTACCACATCTTGCAGTTCAATGAGTCCACAAGTGATAACTCAGATGAATGAGGCGACAAAAATGTCGATGGGTATTTCTACCGGTACAAAATTAGGAAGCCCTCAATTGCTAGCTCAGTCAAGTGAGGTGAAGATGATGCCGAGTGTTGCTTCTGCTAGCGTTGAAACGCTTACTGGCATACCAATTCAACAAATTGAGGACGCCCCAGCTGGCCCTAATCCAATTCCGTCAAGTCAAAAGGGATCCAAATCGAGGAATTTTCTCAAGCTCAGAAGAAATTAGAATCACCTCATGCAAAGGAGGACCAGAAATCATGGGCCAATTTGTTCACTGAAAACAAATTTACGGCTAGAGGCATGGAACTAAACAATATTGCACCAATAATTGTGGCTAGGGAGAAGGTAGCACAACTACCAAAGGAAGAGGTAGACAGGGAAACAAAGAAGTGGAAGCACGCTTTGATCTTGTATGTTGCGTGTAACTTGCCAACTATTGGAGCATTGGAGAGGTTCATAGCAAGCAACTGGAATTACATAGCTAAACCAAAGGTATTTTATCATAATGACATATACTTCTTGGTGCGGTTTAACGGCATTGCGGACCGCGACGAAGTCTTATACTCTGGCCCTCATATGCTGAATAATAGGCCAGTGATAGTGAAGGTATGGGAAGCCGATTTTGATTTTAACAAAGAAGTGCTTAGGATGATCACATTGTGGATCAAACTACCAAATCTTCCTCTCAATTGTTGGAGTACTACTTCATTAAGTTGTATTGTAGTGTGCTGGGCAGACCTGTCTATGCCGATGAGTGCACAACTAAGATAGACATAATTTCTTATAAGAGAATGTTGATTGAGATGGATGTTACCAAACCACTTCCAGATATAGTCAAAGTTCAGGATCCTAATGGTAAAACTTTTGATCAGCAAATTACTTATGATTAGAAGCCGGCTTATTGCTCTACATGCTTGCAAATAGGACATGTTTGATAAAGTGTCAATATGAAGAAACAAGTAATTGCTGCACAAAATATGAAGACAACCAAGCAGACAACTACATAGCTAAGGAAGAACCAGAATATGGGTGCTGGAAAGGTGAATGTAGGTGAATTAGAAGAAGGCCAAACTAGTAAAGCTCAAAGCCAAACTGTGACTACTCAAGCTCAAGGAAAGATCAATGAACCAGCAGTAGGCCAAGGTTGTAAAGCTCATGCTCAAGCTATAATCACTAGTAACCAAGAACAAGAGAAAGGTTGGCAAGAAGTTAGGGGAAAATCAGCTAGCAAGAATAACCAAAAGGGGTCGCCCCAAATGAATATAATATGGGAAATAATTTCAATTATTTGATGGAACCACCTGAAGGGAGAGCTGATGCACTCCAAGATGTTAGTGGTGAGGATGGACAGTGTGGTAGTAGAGGAGCGACAGGAAAACCGCCCGACCCTAATAAATCACAATGAAGCTACTAGCGTGGAATGTTAGAGGTCTTAATAAAGCCTACAAGCAGGCTGAGTTAAAGAAGTTTTTACAGAAGAATAAATAGGACTTTTAGCTATATTTGAACATAGAGTGCAGGGACAATTTACTAATAGTATATTAAGAAGACTAGCTAATACCTGGCAATGGTGTGACAATTATAATACTGGTAGAAGGAGAATCTGGTTGATATGGGACCCGAACGAGGTAGAGGTGACTGTAATTGATATACACTCCCAATGTTAGAGTGAAGGATTTGAACCTTGTGTTTACTCTGACAATAGTCTATGGGTTGCATACAATTGCTGATAGACGGCCATTATGGTTGGAACTGAAAACTATAGCCGACATCCAGCATGGGCCATGGTTAGCCATTGGTGACTTTAACACTATAAGAAGCATTGATAACAGGCTCTATGGGAACCCAGTACAAGCAGCAGAAGTGGAGGATTTCAATAATTTTATGATAGACGCCGATATGGAAGAACTGAGAACAACGGGGAGAAGATACACTTGGAATAACCATCATATTTATAGTAAAATAGATTGGGCTCTTGTAAATGGAGATTGGATTACTACCTTGGCACACATTGAAGCAATAGAACTGGATCCTAGTTTCTAAGACCACTCACCACTAGCAGTTGAATTTGAAGGGTACCCTAAAGGTGGTGCAAGACCATTCAGATTTTTTAATCACTTAGCTAAACACCTTGATTTCCTATCACTAGTATTTGCTTAATGGAATAAGCCAATCCAAAGTCTAGGGATGCAAAGGGTGTATCAAAAATTTAAGAGGGTTAAGCATATGCTTAAGGGATTAAATACCAAAGAGTTCCTAAAAGTGGATGAAAGAGTCAAAGAAACAAGGAAGCGCCTACAAGACTTGCAAGCACAAATTAGGGAGACCGAGCAATCAGAATAACCACTTTGAACAAGAGAAAGAACTGAAAAATCAACTAGAGAGGGTGATGGTAGAAGAGAGTATCATGAAGCAAAAGTCCAGGGTGCAATGGTTGTAATTAGGTGAATCTGATACTGTATATTTTTTTGCTAGTGTAAAAAGTAGATCAGCTCAGAATCAAATTAGAAGGTTGACTACTTCAGATGGACACATAGCTCAAACTGAGAGGAAGTCATGGAAGAGATCAGCAGCTTCTATCAAAGTCTACTAGGTTCAGCATCCAACATGTTACCTGTCATACAAGAAGACATCCTGGAAGAGGGACATAAACTAAACAGAGTTCAGCAACTGCAGTTGATTGCACAAGTATCTAAAGAGGAAGTGTACAATGCCATGAGGAATATAGATAATCAAAAAGCACCTAACTCCCATTTTTTCAAGAAAACCTGGACTTTGTAGGTGATGAAATTACTTCTGCCGTGATAGAACTCTTTGACACCGCAACATTGTATGAATCTATAAATTGCAAAACAGTAACATTGATACTAAAAGTTAAAATCCATTAACAGTGAGAGAGTTCAGGCCTATTTCCTGTTGCACAATTCTATACAAGATTCTATCCAAAATCACCACTAGAAGGATGCAGGGGGTTACAGACAAGTTAGTAGATTGTAGTCAAGTTGCTTTCGTGCCGGGAAGAGTTATAATAGACAATATCTCATTAAGCCATGAGCTAGTAAAAGGGTACGACAGAAAAAGCATTTCTCGTAGATGCATGCTCAAAATTGATATGCAAAAAGCATATGACTCTGTTGAATGGGCATTTATTGAGCAACTTTTATCTGGGTTGCAGTTTCCTACCAAATTTATCAAATGGGTCATGGTATGTCTGAAGACAATATCATACTCAATCACTATAAATGGTAAGCTGGGGAAACCATTCAAGGCAAAGAAGGGATTGAGACAAGTGTCGCGCCCCCTTTTTCTTGTGAAATCGGGTTTATGACATTTGGGAGGACAACTCATTCCTTTTGGGAATTGGGTTTGCTTTGAAGAGTCGCCACCTAATGATCAGGGTGCATTAGGACACCAAAGAGACTTGATTTGAGTAACCAGCGATTGGGTAAGGGCTTGAAATTATTCTAAGGGGAAGGTGTTAGGCACCCCTCAGAATCCGCTAGTGTGGTTCTATTATTGTGAATTTGGGTACAATTAGCATACAAACAAATAGGGCTCAAATAAGATGGTATTTCATCACATAAAGGTTTGAAAGTAAACAAGGTTTGAAAGAATAATTAGAAAAGCTGATTTTAAAAAAAAAATAAAGAGTTAAAAAATTAAAAACAAAGAATAAAGGGAGAGGGGTCCTAGGTTTATTAATAATATGGATCAGCCCACACAATGCCCGGTAATCACTCCTCAATGAGGGGCTACACGTGACATTATCGCGTGGTCATCATATCCATATCTACCCTTCCCACCCCGTTAAGGTATTAAAGCGCGAAATGGTCTCGTTTACCTATTGCATGCTATTACCCGTCCCAATCCTATCAGTCCTGGAGGTATTTAGGACTACTAATCCTAAAGGGAAGGGATGTTAGGCTTATTTGTAGTTTCAAAGGGGAAAATTCTAAGGCGACATACAAAACACGTATAACAAGTTGGGGGAAAGCACATAACAAGCAAAGGCTCAAATATACCCCCTTTCAACAAAGAAATACGTAATTAGCATGACTTACACGTACTGTTTAGGGTCTAATTGAATACTAAACGTGAAATAACTTAAAGGTTGAGGCAGACTGATTTATTACATAATTCAGATAAGAAGCCCAAATCAGGCATGCCTGCTGGTTGTAATTAATAGAACAAATTCAGTTTATAACTTTTACCCTAAGGCTTGCCTAAGTGTTGGACAAGGATCCTATAGGCATGGTATCTATTGAATTCAGAAAGCAACGAAGTAACAGGTTTTGAAGTGAACTAGACACATACTGATTAAAAGAGGAATCAGATTGTTAAAAGAAAGGCCATTTTTTAACGAAGATTATAAGTTCTACAGCTAATAGTACCTGTTGTTGCTGATTTAAGTTCCATATGTGAATAAGGCGATTCAGATTCGATTAGGAATTCCCATAGGCATGCTTTCTATGCGTAGTTGATTTGAACGTGTAGTTGATTTGAACGTGGTATAAAATGCAGAAGACTCGTTTTAAACTTATGAACATGATATCTAGGTGCCGAATTTTGTTTAAGACCTATGAACATGATATCTAAGTGCAGAATTTATTTAGGACCTATGAACATGATATCTAGGTGCGAAATTTGTTTAAGACCTATGAACATGATAACAAAAATTTATTTAAGACCTATGAATATGATATCTAGGTGCGATTGAACGTACATGTCACGACCCCAAATCGGCCCGGTCGTGATGGCGCCTCTCGTGAAGACAAGGCCAGCCGACACAACACCCATATAACCCTTTAATCATCTAGAGTCATTTTAACCCTTTAATTAAACAATATTTCAAAATAAAAATCTGAATGAACAGTGCGAAAATATCATACAAGCCCGACATCGGGGTGTCACTAGCCATGAGCATCTACCAAAGTCTGAATACAACAAAACAGTCAAAATGTACTAAGTACAGAAATGAAATGAGAAGAAGGGAGTAGTGCTGCGAACGTCATGCAGCCACCTTGCTAACTCTGATGACTCCGCGTCTGAGCAACCAACACCCGCTACCGGGTTCCAAAATACCTGAATCTGCACACGAGGTGCAGGGAGTGATGTGAGTACTCCAACCCTGTAAGTAATAAGGGTAAATAAAGACTGAGCAGTAGGAAACAATGATTACATTTATGTTAAACTCAATAAGCACAACAGGATTTCAAATCAGAATACGAGTCAATCGTCTCATTTAAAATCCAGCTTTTGGTAAAAATCATTTAAAATTACCTTCCAACAGTTTCACTAGGGGTTCAATACCATTTATAATAAAAGAGATGAAAACCATAATCGGCCCCTCGGGCAAAACATAGTTCGTAGACAGCCCCTCGGGCAAAACAGGAGTCATAAACGCCTCATAACAAGAAAATCTCAGTGGAGATAACAAAAGCCAAATCAGTGATTAAGTTCTGAACATCTCATAAACCCCAGCTTAAATGAAAGTTGTTTAAAAACATTTATTCAACGTTTTCGACAGAGGCTCAGTATAAAGATGAGCGAAAGCAGTCAATAAATCAACATATTCGATAGAAACTCACTTAAAGATGAGTGAAAATCAATAAGTTCATAAGCAGGACCCTCAGGCAAAGCATCACTCATGTGCATGCATATATCTATCGCCCCTCGGGCTAGCCTCTCAGTCACTCGACTCAACTCTTACCAATCAGCGCTCATACTCAGCACTCACGCTCAATAGGTACCATATAGTAACCGCTGCGGCGTGCAGCCCGATCCATATATCGTTGCGGCGTGCAGCCCGATCCATATATATAGTCGACTGCGCTCACTGGGGGTGTGTAAACTCCGGAGGGGCTCCTACAGCCCAAGCGCTATATCGCTTCGGCGTGCAGCCCGATCCATATAAGTATCGTTGCGGCGTGCAGCCCGATCCATAGACATATATATATATATATATATTGCTGTGGCGTGCAGCCCGATCCATAGATATATAGTCCTCACAGCCAGGCCCTCGGCCTCTCTCAGTCATTAACCTCACCATCAGACTCTCAGTCTATCTCGGTCATCAACCTCACAATAAGACCCTCGGTCTATCTCAGTCATCAACTCACGATCACTCGGACCATCAGTAAGACAAGGAACTCAGCCCAAACAGTTTTCACATTTTTAAGAAATATAGTGATAAAACCAGATTTTAAACAATAAACAGGTAAAACATGACTGAGGATATGCTATCAAACACATAGAGTGAGGAAAAATAGTAAAAATGCCCTTAAGGGTCTCAACAGGTCGGCACAAGGCCCCAAACATGGCATACAACCAAAAATATAATATCAATCTCTAAAATATTAAATATCATAAGATTTCGAATCAAATACGCGACTTA
This sequence comes from Nicotiana attenuata, assembly GCF_001879085.1. NCBI lineage: Eukaryota > Viridiplantae > Streptophyta > Magnoliopsida > Solanales > Solanaceae > Nicotiana > Nicotiana attenuata. Next base: position 34,830,227 of record NC_031989.1, read on the forward strand.
ACAGTCATACGGGACGGACCAAGTCACAATCCTCAACGGTGCACAACTCCACGCTTGTCATCTACGTGTGCGTCACCTCAAAGTAACACCACGATGTGTAATCCGAGGTTTTAAACCCTCAGGACAGTATTTACAATCATTACTTACCTCGATCCGGTCCAAACTCTAGCCCGCGATGCCTTAGCCCACACGAATCGACCTCTGGATGCTCCGAATCTAGCCATAATCAGTACATAATCATTAAAATATGCTAAGGGAACGAAGCCCACTCAAAAATATCCAATTTAACATCAAAATCCAAAATTGCTCAAACCTGGCCCCCGGGCCCACGTCTCGGAATTCAATAATTTTCACACCAACGGATTCCTTATCTCCCCATGAGTTCGTACATACCAAGAACATCAAAATCCATCCACAAATGACCCTTCAAATCCCAATGTTTGGTTTCAAATTACCAAGCCCTAGTTCTTCATTTTTAGGCTTAATTCCATGATTAATTAGGTGGAATTCACACAAGGAGCGAGTTTTGAGTTCAAAAATCTTACCTCCAAGAAATCTTCTTGAATTCCCTCTTCAATTTGCTCTCCCAAGCTTTAAAATCGCTCAACAATGGAGGTTCTTAGCCTCAAAATCGCGGAATATCCCTTTTAAAACATTCTGCTCAGGCATAAAAATCCTTCTTCGCGAACGCGGTTAAAGCCTCGCTTTCGCGAAGCATAAAATTCCGCTGACAAACAATTTCCTTACGCGAACGCGACATCCATCTCGCGAACGCGAAGCGTCCACTTTGCAAACTATCGCGAACGCGACCACCTTACGCGAACGTGAAGCACAAAAGGCCGGGACCCCATCTATTTTTACTTACTCTATGCGAATGCTACACAGGCCTCGCGAACGCGGAGAATCAAACATCACAACACCGCGAACGCGACACACTAAACGCGAACACGAAGGCAAAATTTCGTACCTCAGAAGATCACCCTTCGCGAACGCGGGTCCCTGACCGCAAACGCGAAGAACAAATTGTCTGCAACACTTCAGCTGGTTTTCTGCAATTTCAAACAACATGAAATGGTCCGATTGACCACCCGAAACTCACCCAAGGCCCTCGGGACCTCAACCAAGCATGCCAACATATCTCATAACATCATTCACACTTGTTCCAACCTTTGAAACGCTCAAAACAACATTAAAACACCAAATTTGCACCGGATTCAAGCCTAAGAATTCCAAATTCTTCCGAATTACGCTTTTGATCAAAAACCCGAACAAACCACGTCCGAATGACCTGAAATTTTTCACACACGTCACAAATGACACAACGGAACTACTGCAACTTCCGGAATTTCATTCCGACCTCTATATCAAAATCTCACCTATCAACCGGAAAACGCCGGAATTTCAATTTCGCCAATTCAAGCCTAAACCTTCCACTGACCTCCAAAATGCATTCCGATCACGCTCCTAAGTCCCAAATCACCTAACGGAGCTAACCAAACCATAAAAATTCTAATCCGAGATCAAATACAAACAAGTCAACTCTTGGTCAAACCTTTCAAATTTCAAGCTTCAAACTGAGAATTGTTCTTCCAAATTCATTCCGATTACCCTTAAAACCAAAACCAAGATTCACATAAGTCATAATATATCACGCTGGGCAAGTCATGCCCGAGAACTGGCGAACAAAGTGCAAAAGCTCAAAACGACCGGTCGGGTCATTATATCCTCCCCCATTTAAACACACGTTCGTCCTCGAACGTGATCAGAGTTGTTCCAGAAGCCAACCAATCACTGAATAACCTTACCATGAATATACCCGGGGGTGATCCCGCGTCACCCTATCTCATATAGGTCCGATAACACAATGTAACTGAAATTCACCATCCAACCTAGCCTATAAACCTTAGAACCACATTTCCACTTCTTAAATCATCCACAAGGTCGAAATCTCACATTTATACTCTGGATAGGACTGAACAAGCTGTAATAACCCATACCTGCAACCTTAGGTGCAATTACATGACATACCACATAACTCAAACACTTGTAGCGATAACTTCTAATCACAACGGCTGTACGCAACAACTGATTACCGGGAGAAAACCTCTTATCAATTAAAGTCTCATTCCAACGCTTTCATATACTGCCAATGATAAATAAACTACACAGTAAGCCATAACCATTCTTCAGGTCAACCATTTATGAAGCCACTTCTCCTTTGGCAAAGACCATAGCAATTTCTGAGCCGAACCTCGATATTACCCTTCCAACATGCTGGAACCGAATCCATTCGTATTCATTAAAGACCCCAACGATCTCATCTAATCCAACACAATTACTCTGGTGACATGACGCATCAATATCGGCTAAAGCCACAACTCGTGCATGCATATATCTATCGCCCCTCGGGCTAGCTTCTCAGTCACTCGACTCAACTCTTACCAATCAGCGCTCATACTCAGCACTCACGCTCAATAGGTATCATATAGTAACCGCTGCGGCGTGCAGCCCGATCCACATATCGGAGTTAACCAAACCATAAAAATTCTAATCCAAGATCAAATAAAAACAAGTCAACTCTTGGTCAAACCTTTCAAATTTCAAGCTTCAAACTGAGAACTGTTCTTCCAAATTCATTCCGATTACCCTGAAAACCAAAACCAACGATTCACATAAGTCATAATACATCACGCTGGGCAAGTCATGCCCGAGAACTGGCGAACAAAGTGCAAAAGCTCAAAACGATCGGTCGGGTCGTTATAGTACAGATTTAGATAATCCTGTAAGCATGATTTCTATATGAATGTAATAGTCCTATAATCGTGATTTCTATGTGAATGATGGGTATATAGAATTCAACGGTCCCATAGGCATGATTTCTATGTGCATATGCAGAATTCAAAATTCATATAGGCATGATATCTAACCTATTTGAATACATAGTTACCCGTCCCTTTTCAATAACCATCCCCAAGAGTTTATTACAAGTTATTACAGCCCGGAATAAAGTAAAAATACATCAGAAAACAAATAAATAAAAGTACAACCAAGGAGAGCCTGATTCAGACTTCATGTCTGAAATATGAGGTAAACCAACTCCAGGAGATCATGATCCAAAGCCTTTCTCTCATTTGAGTGTGTCAAAGTTCCATAAGAGCCTCGAAGGGACTCCGGGCAATGCTCACACCCAAATGTATTATTAGATTGGGACAAGTGCAATGTGGAAAGACCAGCCCTCAAGTGTCCAAGTTTAGAAGGAACTCAAAGGGTCCCAAGGCAAGGCTTACAAGAGGGGGGGGGGGGGGGCGGCAGAACTTAAAGACTAAGAAAGTGTGCAAGTGCAAAAAATAGTGTTAAAAGGGAAAAAGAAGAGGATATCAGCAATTGGGAGTGCTAGCACACCTATAAGCCTGCCAGAACACATACTGTTAGAAGCTAGGATCCCCAAGGGGATCAAGTTTAATTCATGGACAATAACTTGCATACTGCCATGCCTCAAACCATAGCTTAAAGACATAGGGGGCATGGGTTTGGGATTCATAATAGAACATGCAGAAAGAAATCAACAAGCTAGAATGAGTGTTGAACTATACATAAGCAGTGAATAGGGATACCAAAAGCAGTAAATAAACACATTGTTGTGGTGCTGAAACTTAAATTAGGACATACCAGTTTCAAAGAAGCAAATAAAGAAAATTAGGCAGTAGGTCTTGTAAACAGGCCACAGTACAAGCAACAAGAAAGAGAATACTTTTGGAGTGTAAGTGTAAGTTTTTTTTGAAAGACTACCAGTGATTCTGTATGTCAATGAAAAGGTCGTGTATTTATAGTGTGAAAAGCAGGCAAAAATAAGGTAAGAAAATAATTAAGGAACTTGATATCAATTAAGAACCAAGACTTCCTTTAATTAAGGGATTCAGGCTCAAACGGTAAAACTATTTAAGGAAAGAAATCAAATAAACATCTTGTGCAAAGTAGGCAATTAGGGGTAAATACATAGGAGTTTAATTAAGGGAAGAAGTTTGAAGTACACGGTTAAAACAAATAAGGCAAGAGTTAACCAGTATACAGTAAATCAAGGGGTCAGAGATTTTGTAAATATTGGTCCATGAATGAACCAAGCCAGAAAGCTAAGGAGAGTTTTGACTCAAATCAAGTAACATGGAAATCAGCAAACAAGGAAAGAAAATCAATCAAACTTATACAAAAAGGGAGTCTGAAATCAATCAAAATTGAAAGCCATTTTTAGAGGGAGGTTCAGCACATATAAAGAGCATACAAGCATTAGGCATACACAGCTAGGTTTAGGACACAAAAGAAGAAGTGTCATGCAATTGTAAAATCAGTAAAAGAGAAATAGTATCAAATAGCATACAAGGGTCCAGCACAAAGTCCTTAGAAGAGTTTTAGTAGAAAATCAGAATTGCTTAAAGAAACAGAGATTTCCAAACTCAGTTAACAAATTCAGAAAACTCGAAGTAGGTCCAAAAGAGTTAGGTTTTCTGAAATCAAACAAACTCAAAGATGAAGAGCAAGCAAATCACGTAGCCAAGGGTCTCAAAACTCGGATGAACCCCAAATTTAGGGTTCTTGCCATTAACCGAGTATAGAGACGAAAGGGCAAGTGATTAAGGGAAAAGATACTAATTGAAACAGGTTCAGAGGTCTCAGAAAGGAACTGAGACCTTTAGCATGCTCTTTTAGTAGTAGGAACTCATGATAAGCATAGTAAAAGAACAACATGCGAAACCAGTAGAAGAACTAGTATAAGAAACAAATAGGAACATGGTGAAAAAACTTAACAAGAACACAGTAGGAGAAAACAAGGTAGACGGAACACACAAAGAACACAGTAGAAGCAACTGATAAGAACATGGTAGAAGAACTTTAACAAGAACACAGTAGGATAAACATGGTAGAAGAAACACATAAGAGAAAAGAAAATCAGAGAAGCACACAAGAGAAAAAGAAAATTAGAGAAACATAACTCAAAAACCCTAGATCGGAAAAATAAAGGTTTTGAAACCATGGTTTTAAAAGAAATATCAAGAAGTCATTTTAAAAGTTTAGGGAAAACCTGGATTTAGAGCAGATCTAAAGAAATCATAAGAACCAGAGAAGCTAGGGTTTCAGAGGAACCCAAACGGTGAGAAAGACTTGGATCGTTGTTGATCTAACCAGGAGGAGGCAAAGTTCTTCTACCAAATAAATTTGTAAAAATGTGTGAAAAATATCTTAGCTATATTTTTGTATAAACATGAGAATCCAACAAATGAATCACCAAAATGATAATTTTGGTGACAATTATTGGTTTTTCTTGATAAAATAGGGTAATAAATTGGTTTAATTATCTTTGAAAAATTAAGAAAAAATAATAAAACCTTGGGATGTACTCATATATGCCTATATAGGCTATTTTGAGGGTATTTTGCATATTTAAAAATACAGGGAAAAATTGGGTAGCAACAGCTGCCCCTCTTTACCCGGGAAGGATGAAAGACTTTTCGGGTAAAGATATGATGACCAATTATGACCGAACGAAATGGTTTGAAAAGGTTGGCTGTGCCCTGGCTTCTGAGCTGCCTACATATCCCCGGTCTTACAGGAATCGGGCTATATGTAGTTCAGGATCCATCGGCGGAGTATGCCGTTGGAGACCTTTCATGAATGGACGCAATACTCAGGTTGGGATGAATGGTTAAGGTCTAATAGGGCTGCGGGAACTGGAGCGGGATCGCTCCTGCTGAGATGGCCGTTGCTCGCCGGTTTACCTACAAATAAGAAATACAAGCGTATATTGTGCGGAAATTTAAACATGATGCAAGTTCCCATCGGACCATGAATGCTGTCTTTGGACGGTTAGGATAACGTCCTCAAACCATGATGTCCCGGGCCATGAAGCGTATAATAAAGGATTCGCAGGCCATGAAATGATGCTCTCGGGCCATGAGAATGATGCCTCCGAACCATGATGCCTTTGAATAATGATTTGCAAAAGATTAAAGGGGTCCTCAGGCCATGATATGGTGTTCTCGGGCTATGACAATGGTGCCTCCTAACGATGACACCCTCGGATGATTTGGCGATCTTTCAGCCCATGAAATGCAATAAGTGGCGATCTTTCAGCCCATGTAATGCGATAAGTGGCGATCTTTCAGCCATGCAAGCGTAAATGAAGTGGCGATCTTTCAGTCATGCAAGCGTAAATGAAGTGGCGATCTTTCATCCATGCAAGCAAAAATAAAGCAAGCGTAAATAAAGTGGCGATCTTTCAGTCATGCAAGCGTAAATGAAGTGACGATCTTTCATCCATGCAAGCGTAAATGAAGTGGCGATCTTTCAGCCATGCAAGCGTAAGTAGAGTGGCGATCTTTCAGCCATGCAAGTGTAAATGAAGTGGCGATCTTTCAGCCATGCAAGTGTAAATGAAGCGGCGATCTTTCAGCCATGCAAGCGTAAATGAAGCAAGCGTAAATGAAGTGGCGATCTTTCAGCCATGCAAGCGTAAATAAAGCAAGCGTAAATAAAGTGGCGATCTTTCAGCCATGCAAGTGTAAATGAAGTGGTGATCTTTCAGCCATGCAAGTGTAAATGAAGTGGCGATCTTTCATCCATGCAAGTGTAAATGAAGCGGCAATCTTTCAGCNTAGGGTTTCTACCATCAATCGAGAACAGAGATGAGAGGACAAGCAATCAAGAAAAAGGGTACTAATCGAAACTGGCTCAAAGGTTTCAGAAAGGAACTGAGACCTTTACCACGTTCTTTCAGTAGCAGAAACTAATGAGAAGCGTAGTACAAGAACAACATGCGAGACACAGAAAAAGAACTCAAAGAAACATAGTGGAAGAGGCTGATAAGAAACATAGTACAAGAAAACCAATCAGGACACAGCGGGAGAAACACACAAAGAACATGGTAGGAGGAAACTTATTAAGAACACAATAAAAGAAGCACACAAAGATCATGGTAACAGAAACTTAACAAGAACACAATAGAGAAACATATAAAGAACACAGTAGAGAAACATATAAAGAACACAGTAGAAACATATAAAGAACACAGTAGAGGAACATATAAAGAACACAGTAGAAAAACATCTAAATAACTCAAATAAGAAAAACCTAAATCGCAAAAATATAAAGGTTTTGAAAGCATAACTTTTGAAAGAAATACCAAGAGATCATTTAAAAGTTTAGGGAAAACACAGATCTAAAAAAGATCTAAAGAAAAATAGAAGAACCTCAAAAGCTAGGGTTTCAGGGGAACCCAAACGGTGAGAAAGGCTAGGATAGCTGTTGATCTAAGCAGGAGGGGTCGAAACCAGGCTCGAAACAGGCATGGCTTGCCGGAGCAAGGCCGGAGATGGCCATAAAAACTTGAACCAACAAGGTCTGGATGAAGCTCTTCGTATTCAGACCATGAAACCTCAGCAAACAGGTGTGTAGGAACCCTAGAGGGCCGGTAGGTGGTGAGACCACCATAGATTCAGGCCAGGAGGTGGCCGGAGAAGGTGAGTGAGACTCATCGGAGCTGAAGGGGAGGGGGAAGGTTCTAGAGAGAACCAAAGATAGAGAGATAGAGGAGAGGGTCGGTTGAGCGAGGATTGAGAGGGGTTTGGGGGGTCGTTTGATTTAATTTGGAAAGAAAGAATCTGGACCGTTGATCAAAATTGATCAACGGCCAAGATTCAATTAGATTGGGTTGGGTAGATCTGGAATTGGGCTTGGGTCTATTGGGCTGGTTTAATTGGGTTGGGGTATTGGGTTTAACTAGGCTAAATTGGGAGACAAAATCTGGCTATAAGTTAAATAGCCCCTTTTTCCCATTTAATTTATAAAAATACTAAAAAAATTTCTGAAAACTAACTAAAAGTAATAAAATGATTTATAGTATATAATTAATAATTTAAAAATATAAGATCCCCTTTTATAAATATGAGACGAATTTAAACCTAAAAATGGCTAATATTGCCATTATGCAATTTTATCCTTAAAATACCAAATAAATTTGTGAAAATGTGTGAAAAATATCTTAGATATATTTTAGTATAAACATGAGAATCCAACAAATGAATCACCAAAATGATAAATTTTGGTGATAATTATTGGTTTTTCTTCATAAAATAGGGCGGTAAATTGGTTTAAACATCTTTGAAAAATTAAGGAAAAATAATAAAACCTTGGATGTACTCATATGTGCCTATATAGGCTATTTTGGGGGTATTTTGCATATTTAATAATACAGGGAAAAATTGGGTATCAACAGCTGCCCCTCTTTACCCGGGAAGGATGAAAGAGTTGTCGGGTAAAGATATGATGGCCAATTTTGACCGAACAAAATCGCTTGAAAAGGTTGGTCGTGCCCTGGCTTCTAAGCTGCCTACATATCCATGGTCTTACAGGAATCGGGCCATATGTTGTTCAGGATCCGTCAGCGGAGTATGCCAATGGAGACCTTTCAAGAACGGACACAATACTGAGGTTGGGATGGATGGTTAAGGTCTTATAGGGCTGCGGGAACTGGAGCGGGATCGCTCCTGCCGAGATGGCCATTGCTCGCTGGTTTACCTGCAAATAAGAAATACAAGCGTATGTTGTGTGGAAATGTAAACATGATGCAAGTTCCCGTCGGACCATGAATGCTGTCTTTGGACGGTTAGGATGACGTCCTCAGACCATGATGTCCCGGGCCATGAAGCGTATAATAAAGGATTCGCAGGCCATGAAATGATGCTCTCGGGCCATGAGAATGATGCCTCCGAACCATGATTCCTTTGAATAATGATATGCAAAAGATTAAAGGGGTCCTCAGGCCATGATATGGTGTTCTCGGGCTATGACAATGGTGCCTCCGAACGATGACGCCCTCAGATGATTTGGCGATCTTTCAGCCCATGAAATGCAATAAGTGGCGATCTTTCAGCCCATGAAATGCAATAAGTGGCGATCTTTCAGCCATGCAAGCGTAAATGAAGTGGCGATCTTTCATCCATGCAAGCGTAAATGAAGTGGCGATCTTTCAGCCATGCAAGCGTAAATGAAGTGGCGATCTTTCAGCCATGCGAGTGTAAATGAAGTGGCGATCTTTCATCCATGCAAGCATAAATGAAGTGGTGATCTTTCAGCCATGCAAGTGTAAATAATGCTAGCGTAAATAAAGCGGCAATCTTTCAGCCATGCAAGTGTAAATGAAGTGGCGATCTTTAAGCCATGCAAGTGTAAATGAAGTGGCGATCTTTCAGCCATGCAAGCGTAAATAAAGCAAGTGTAAATAAAGTGGCGATCTTTCAGCCATGCAAGTGTAAATGAAGTGGCGATCTTTCAGCCATGCAATATGCAGAGGGAGACAGTGTTTAGTCTCGTAAGGCAGAATGGTAGCCTTATGCAATGCAAAAATGCAGATGGAGACAATGTTTAGTCTCGAAAGGCAGAATGGTAGCCTTATGCAATGTAGAAATGCAGATGGAGACAGTGTTTAGTCTCGGAAGGTAGAATGGTAGCCTTATGCAATGCAGAAATGCAGATGGAGATAGTGTTTCATCTCGGAAGGCAGAATGGTAGCCTTATGCAATGAAAAAATGCAGATGGAGACAATGTTTAGTCTCGGAAGGCAAAATGGTAGCCTTATGCAATGCAAAAAAATAGAATAAAATGGAAAATAGGGTTTCTTAGCTGATAGCAGGTTGCGATATTGTGACTGCTGAGGACATTGCAATACAGGGAATATCGCCGGCGCGCGTGGATAGAAGATGCTGGTAAATGTAACAATCTGAGAGTTGTATTCCTGAACAACATTCGTATCGTGAGTGTATAGTATGTCAGATGCTTTCGCAATCCAAATATCTGCATCCAAAGAAAAATCGTGAGTTTTGCAGAGGGGAGGTTAGTTCGTATCCCTGCTGGCTTTGCTTGGCCTGTACGGCTTTGATCTGGTGATACGGAATGTATCATTGGGGGTAGCGTCGCTGAACAAAGCGGTTTCGATAATAAACATGCATGAATTTGTAAAAATATGACATAAGTATATATTTAAGAAATAGTTTTTAGATGAACCGACGACTGTGACGTGGTTCAGGACATTGCAGCCTCTCTTGCTTCGGAATTTTGAGGGTCCTCCTCAAAATTCTGCCCCAGTTTAACGGGTTGATACTTCTGACCGGTGCTCGCGATGATCGGCTGAAATTACTTCAAAATTTTGAGGGTCCTCCTCAAAATTCTGGCCCAGTTTCCAATTGTGGGGAAAATAAAAATTTTATTGAATCGTGACCGAACCCATAAGGCTGCCTATGTATCCCCTCTTAAACGGGAATCAGGTCAGACGTAGTTCAAATTACATCATATCAGGAAGCATGAAAATCACACATAGTAGCGCTTGACTGCATCTGAATTGATTGGTTTCAGCCAAACTTCTCCGTCCATTTCTGCAAGTATGAGGGCTCCTCCTGTCAGAACCCGGTGAACCATGTACGGACCTTTCTAGTTGGGAGAGAACTTCCCTTTGGCTTCATCTTGATGTGGAAAGATTTTCTTTAACACCAGCTGTCCCGGTATGAACCGTCTCGGCTTAACTCTCTTGTTGAAGGCTCTGGATATTCTGTTCTGATAAAGCTGACCGTGGCAAACTGTATTTAGTCTCTTTCCATCTATAAGGGCTAGCTGCTCGTAATGACTCTTCACCCATTCTGCGTCGTCGAGCTCAGCTTCTTGTACGATCCTCAAGGAAGAAATTTCTACTTCGGCGGGAATGACGGCTTCTATACCATAAACTAGCATATAGGGAGTTGCCCCGGTTGATGTGCGGACTGTGGTGCGATACCCCAACAGAGCAAATGATAGCTTTTCGTGCCATTGCTTATGCTTCTCTATTATTTTCCTCAATATCTTCTTGATGTTCTTGTTAGCGGCTTCTACAGCTCCATTCATCTGAGGCCTGTAGGTTGTGGAATTCTTGTGCTTAATCTTGAAGGTTTCACACATGGCCTTCATTAAGTCACTGTTGAGGTTGGAGCCATTATATGTAATGATTGACTCTGGAATCCCGAACCGACAGATGATACGGTCGCGGACAAAGTCTGCCACGACTTTCTTAGTTACTGCTTTGTAAGATGCTTCTTCGACCCATTTGGTGAAATAATCGATTGCTACTAGGATAAACCTGTGCCCGTTGGAAGAGGCAGGCTCGATTGGTCCAATGACATCCATTCCCCAAGCAGCGAACGGCCACGGCGAGCTTGTTTCATTAAGCTCATTTGGAGGTACCTTTATCATGTCTGCATGTATCTGGCAGCGGTGGCATTTTCGGACATACTGAATGCAGTCCGTTTCCATAGTCATCCAAAAGTAACCAGCTCGGAGGATCTTCATTTCTAAGACAAAACCGTTCATATGTGGACCACAGGTCCCTACGCGGATTTCCTCCAGTAACTTAGATGCTTCCTTTGCGTCGACACACCTTAATAATCCCAAATCGGGAGTCCTCCTATATAGGATTCCTCTGCTGTGAAAGAAGTTGTTGGATAACCTCCGAAGTGTGCGCTTCTGAATAGGATTTGCAAGCCCTGGGTATTCTCCCTTTGCTAAATACTCCTTGATATCATGAAACCAAGGCTTTCCGTCCGCCTCTTTTTCAACGTGGGCCCAATAGGCTGGCTGATCATGGATCTTTACTGGAATGGGATCAATTTGTCTGGATGCTGTATCATAGATGACAGGGTAGCCAATGCATCGGTGAACTCATTCTGGATTCTGGGAACATGTCGTAATTCTGTCTTTGTGAACCTCTTTCTCAACTCCTGCACGTGATGCAGATACGGGATTATCTTGGAGTTCTTGGCCGCCCATTCTTCTCGGACCTGATGTATGAGTAAGTCTGAATCTCCAATTACTAGCAACTCTTGTACGTTCATGTCAATGGCCATCTTGAGCCCTAGGATGCAGGCTTCATATTCGGCCATATTGTTGGTGCACGGGAACCTAAGTTTGGCAGACACCAGATAATGCTGACCGGTTTCTGATATTATGACTGCTCCTATGCCAACTCCTTTGAAATTTGCTGCTCCGTCGAAAAACATTCTCCAGCCATCATAGGATTCTGCAATGTCCTCCCCTATGAATGATACCTCTTCGTCAGGAAAATACGTCTTCAGGGGTTCGTATTCTCCATCCACGGGGTTTTCAGCAAGGTGATCTGCTAGTGCCTGTCCCTTGATTGCTTTTTGAGTTACGTAGACAATGTCAAATTCACTCAACAGGATTTGCCACTTGGCTAGCTTGCCAATGGGCATGGGCTTCTGAAATATGTACTTTAGAGGATCCATCCTTGATATGAGATATGTAGTATAGGCACAAAAGTAGTGCCTCAACTTCTGGGCCACCCAAGTCAGAGCGCAGCAGGTGCGTTCTAACAGAGAATACCGGGCTTCATACGGAGTAAACTTCTTGCTGAGATAATAGATGGCCTGCTCTTTCTTTCCTATTTCATCATGCTGCCCCAGGACGCAACCGAAGGCACCATCTAACACTGCGATGTAAAGTAGCAAAGGCCTACCTGGCTCAGGCGGGACTAAGACTGGTGGTGTCGACAGGTATTCCTTGATCCTGTCGAAAGCTTTCTGGCATTCATCGGTCCACTTGGTGGCAGCATCCTTTTTCAACATCTTGAAGATCGGCTCACAGATAACTGTAGATTGTGCTATGAACCGGCTGATATAGTTAAGTCTTCCCAAGAAACTCATCACGTCCTTCTTGATCTTTGGCGGTGGCAATTCTTGAATGGCTTTGATCTTTGACGGATCCAGTCCTATTCCCCGGCGACTCATAATGAACCCAAGCAATTTTCCAGCTGGAACCCCAAATGCACAGTTTGCAGGATTCAGTTTCAGGTAGGTTGTACCTTTGTAATCTATTGAAAAACTTCCTCAAGTCTTCCATGTGATTAATGGCCTTCTTGGACTTGATGATAACGTCATCCATGTACACCTCAATCTCCTTGTGTATCATATCATGAAAAATGGTGGTCATAGCCCTCATGTAGGTGGCCCCTGCATTCTTTAACCCAAACGGCATCATCTTTTAGCAGTACATTCCCCACGGTGTAATGAAAGCCGTTTTCTCAGCATTTTCTTCATCCATCCAGATCTGATGATACCCAGCGAAGCAATCTACAAATGATTGTAGTTCATTCTTGGCGCAATTGTCGATCAGGATGTGTATGTTTGGCAAGGGGAAGTCGTCTTTCGGACTGGCCCGATTGAGATCCCGGTAGTCGACACAGAATCTAACCTTCCCGTCCTTCTTTGGCACTGGCACAATGTTAGCTAACCATGTCGGGTATTCTACTACCCTAAGAACCTTGGCTTTGACCTGCTTGGTGACTTTTTCCTTGATTTTCAAACTCATATCCGGCTTGTACTTTCTGAGCTTCTGTTTTACCGGTGGACACGTCGGATCGGTTGGCAGTTTGTGAGCCACAATAGACGTGCTCAGGCCCGTCATGTCGTCATATGACCGAGCGAATATATCCTCCTATTCTCTTAGAAATTCTGTGTAGTCCTTCTTTTCTGACGACGATAAGTGAATGCTGATTCATGTTTCTTTAACATTCTCTTCATCCCCCAAGTTAACAATTTCAGTCTCGTCCAGGTTGGACTTCGGCCTGTTTTCAAAATTCTCGACTTCCTTAACAATCTCTTCCGATATGTCATATTCCTCTGAATCCATGTCTGTTTGTTGCGTTGTCTCATTGTATGTCACAGTCATTGGTTCATCAAGTAATAGTAATGTTGTATAAGTAAAGTAATGAGAGAAAATAATAAAAGTGTTGATTTATAGGGAAAATCGAAATGTTTTGATAAATTCCATAACTGTTTTGAACATTGAAGATCTTATTGTGGAAATTTAAAATGCGAAAGAAAAACAAATAAAACTAAAAGATAGTGCATGATGCTTGTTCAGCCTTGCTACCCCGAGGCTCGCCGGGCTCTGGTTGTCCTGATGGTCCAATTCTTGTGATGTGCCCCTCTGGATCTTGTGAAGTAAGATGATGATGCCAGAGTGCACGAACTAACCTTTTGGGGAGGGGAATAATAAAAAACAAAAATTAAACAAAAGGTAACCAAGTTAGTGAGGATCATAAAGAAAGTTGCAATATTTAAACACATAGTACATGAACATAAAGCGTGTCCTAATTTGGGAACCTCGTTGTGCCCGAGGTGGGCCTAGTGACAAGTTGATTTGGAGAACTTAGGATGCTAAATGCCTCATTTTATTGATAAAAATAGACGAATCCCAAATTGACAGGAAATAAAAATCACTAATGCCCATTGGCCTTATTATATTTTATAAAGGGCAAAGAAAAATTCCTATCCACTTGGTCCCAGAAGGACCTTCCCCAGATTCGCATCCCTGGCTCCGTAGAACAGCTTTCCCAACTCGCGAAGTCCCAGCAATAGGTATGCCCTGGCTAAATATTCCCCTTCACCTCTTAGCCTCTTGATAATCTTCGACCCTTTTGAGAACTAGAGTGTAAACCTTTCCATTGTCTTAGCAACCTTAGGTGGATGTTGGTGACCATGTCGAATCTGGGGACTTCGTACCTCATATTCCTGCAAGGCAAATAAGGTTAGGCCCTTACCCCCACCAGACTCGACTATTTAATATCAACAATTAGCATGACGCATTTTTAGTTCTCCAAATAAATGCACAAAACGTGGTGATGTCCGTTTGGGTTTAGGGAAACCCAGTGGACTTTGGACAAGGCTATCATAAAGAGTCACTATGCGGACAACATAACTGACTCGGCTAGGTTTGATCATGATGCATGCACAGTTAAACAGAGTAAGGTTTCTATGGGGTTTTAGACTGGTACCCTTGAGCGGACAACTCAAGGGGGAAAGGCACAGAACCGTCGACTACACCGTTGATCAACTGGTTTTACCGCATATATGCCTTTTCCGGATTTAGGGGGTGATAATATCGGAAGAGCGCAACCACTCATTATAAGCATTGCTATAGGATTTGTTTGGCACGAGTGGGATATGAGGTTGAGCATGATTATGCAACAATTAAAGACACGTTGTCACGTATTTGCACGTTCAAGAAAGCAGTAAATACAACAGTTTCATAATTTAAAGCGGAAATGAAGGAAAGCAGTAAGGAAAGAAACAAAAAGAGACAAGTCAGTTTTGTAGTTGAAAAGGAAATTGAATGCTTAAAAGAAATAAACAAATAATTACGCGTAAAGAAGCATAAATTCACAGTAATAGCCTGAAATGGTAAAAGCCTAAAAATTTCCCCAGCAAAGTCGCCATGCTGTCGCGCCCCCTTTTTCTCGCGAAATAGAGTTTATGACATTTGGGAGGACAACTCATTCCTTTTGGGAATTGGGTTTACTTTGAAGAGTCGCCACCTAATGATCAGGGTGCATTAGGACACCAAGGAGATTTGATTTGAGTAACCAGAGATAGGGTAAGAGCTTGAAATTATTCTAAAGGAAAGGTGTTAGGCACCCCTCAGAATCTACTAGTGTGGTTCCCAGCCAGACTATTATTGTGAATTTGGGTACAATTAGCATACAAGCAAATAGGGCTCAAATAAGAGGGGATTTCATCACATAAAGGTTTGAAAGTAAACAAGGTTTGAAAGAATAATTAGAAAAGCTAATTTTAAAAAAAAACAAAGAGTTAACAAATTAAAAATAAAGAATAAAGGGAGAGGGGTCCTAGGTTTATTAATAATATGGATCACCCCACACAATGCCCGGTAATCACTCCTCAATGAGGGGCTACACGTGACATTATCGCGTGGTCATCATATCCATATCTACCCTTCCCACCCCGTTAAGGTATTAAAGCACGGAATGGTCTCGTTTACATATTGCATGCTATTACCCGTCCCAACCCTATCAGTCCCGGAGGTATTAGGACTACTAATCCTAAAGGGAAGGGATGTTAGGTTATTTGTGGTTTCAAAGGGGAAAATTCTAAGGCGACATACAAAACACGTATAACAAGTTGGGGGAAAGCACATAACAAGCAACAGCTCAAATATACCCCCTTTCAACAAAGAAATACGTAATTAGCATGACTTACACGTACTGTTTAGGGTCTAATTGAATACTAAACGTGAAATAACTTAAAGGTTGAGGCAGACTGATTTATTATATAATTCAGATAAGAAGCCCGAATCAGGCCTACCTGCTGGTTGTAATTAATAGAACTGATTCAGTTTAGAACTTTTACCCTAAGGCTTGCCTAAGTGTTGGACAAGGATCCTATAGGCGTGGTATCTATTGAATTCAGAAAGAAACGAAGTAACAGGGTTTGAAGTGAACTGGACACATACTGATTAAAAGAGGAATCAGATTGTTAAAAGAAAGGCCATTTTTTAACGAAGATTATAAGTTCTACAGCTAATAGTACCTGTTGTTGCTGATTTTAGTTCCATATGTGAATGAGGCGATTCAGATTCGATTAGGAATTCCTATAGACATGCTTTCTACGCGTAGTTGATTTGAACGTGGTATAAAATGCAGAAGACTCGTTTTAAACTTATGAACATGATATCTAGGTGGTGAATTTTGTTTAAGACCTATGAACATGATATCTAAGTGCAGAATTTATTTAGGACCTATGAACATGATATCTAGGTGCGAAATTTTTTTAAGACCTATGAACATGATAACAGAAATTTATTTAAGACCTATGAACATGATATCTAGGTGCGATTGAACGTACAGATTTAGATAATCCTGTAAGCATGATTTCTATACGAATGTAGTAGTCCTATGATCATGATTTCTATGTGAATGATGGATATACAGAATTCAACTGACCTATAGGCATGATTTCTATGTGCATATGCAGAATTCAAAATTCCTATAGGCATGATAGCTGCCCTTTTTGCATACATAGTTACCCGTCCCTTTTCACTAACCATCTCCAAGAGTTTATTACAAGTTATTACAGCCCAGAATAAAGTAAAAATACATCAGAAAACAAATAAATAAAAGTACAACCAAGGAGAGCCTGATTCAGACTTCATGTTTGAAATATGAGGTAAACCAACTCCAGGAGATCATGATCCAAAGCCTTTCTCTCATTTAAGTGTGTCAAAGTTCCATAAGAGCCTCGAAGGGACTCCGGGCAATGCTCACACCCAAATGTATTATTAGATTGGGACAAGTGCAATGTGGAAAGGTCAGCCCTCAAGTGTCCAAGTTTAGAGGGAACTCAAAGGGTCCCAAGGCAAGGCTCACAAGGGGGGGGGGGAAATTAAAGACTAAGAAAGTGTGCAAGTGCAGAATATAGTGCTAAAAGGAAAAAAAGAAGAGGAGATCAGCTACAGGTAAGCACACACAAGGGAATTCAGGGGAAAAGAGCTTGTTACTTAGGCAAAGGCAGGCTTTTAGGCATGGCCAGCAATGGGGAGTGCTAGCACACCTATAAGCCTGCCAGAACACATACTGTCAGAGGCTAGGATCCCCAGGGGATCAAGTTCAATTCATGGACAATAACTTGCATACTTCCATGCCTCAAACCATAGCTTAAACACATAGGGGGCAGGGCTTTGGGATTCATAATGGAACAGGCAGAAAGAAATCAACAATCTAGAATGAGCGTTGAACTATACATAAGCAGTGAATAGGGATACCAAAAGCAGTAAATAAACACATTGTTGTGGTGCTGAAACTTAAATTAGGACATACCAGTTTCAAAGAAGCAAATAAAGAAAAGTAGGCAGTAGGTCTTGTAAACAGGCCACAGTACAAGCAACAAAAAAGAGAATACTTTTGGAGTGTAAGTGTAAGTTTTTTTTGAAAGACTACCAGTGATTCCTTATATCAATGAAAAGGTCGTGTATTTATAGTGTGAAAAACAGGCAAAAATAAGGTAAGAAAACAATTAAGGAACTGGATATCAATTAAGAATCAAGACTTCCTTTAGTTAAGGGATTCAGACTCAAACGAGAAAACTATTTAAGCAAAGAAATCAAATAAGCATCTTGTGCAAAGTAGGCAATTAGGGGTAAATACATAGGAGTTTAATTAAGGGAAGAAGTTTGAAGTACACGGTTAAAACAAATAAGGCAAGAGTTAACCAATATACAGTAAATCAAGGGGTCAGAGATTTTGTAAATATTGATCCATGAATGAACCAAGCCAGAAAGCTAAGGAGAGTTTTGACTCAAATCGAGTAACAGGGAAATCAGCAAACAAGGAAAGAAAATCAATTAAACTTATACAAAAAGGGAGTCTGAAATCAATCAAAATTGAAAGCCATTTTTAGAGGGAGGTTCAGCACATATAAAGAGCATACAAAGTATTAGGCATACGCAGCTAGGTTTAGGACACAAAAGAAGAAGTGTCATGCAATTGTAAAATCAGTAAAAGAGAAATAGTATCAAATAGCATACAAGGGTCCAGCACAAAGTCCTTAGAAGAGTTTTAGTAGAAAATCAGAATTGCTTAAAGAAACAGAGATTTCCAGACTTAGTTAACAAATTCAGAAAACTCGAAGTAGGTCCAAAAGAGTTAGGTTTTCTGAAATCAAACAAACTCAAAGATGAAGAGCAAGCAAATCACGTAGCCAAGGGTCTCAAAACTCGGATGAACCCCAAATTTAGGGTTCTTGCCATTAACCGAGTGTAGAGACGAAAGGACAAGTGATTAAGGGAAAAGATACTAATTGAAACAGGTTCAGAGGTCTCAGAAAGGAACTGAGATCTTTAGCATGCTCTTTTAGTAGTAGGAACTCATGATAAGCATAGTAAAAGAACAACATGCGAAACCAGTAGAAGAACTAGTATAAGAAACAAATAGGAACATGGTGAAAAATCTTAACAAGAACACAGTAGGAGAAAACAAGGTAGACGGAACGCACAAAGAACACAGTAGAAGCAACTGATAAGAACATGGTAGAAGAACTTTAACAAGAACACAGTAGGATAAACATGGTAGAAGAAACACACAAGAGAAAAGAAAATCAGAGAAGCACACAAGAGAAAAAGAAAATTAGAGAAACATAACTCAAAAATCCTAGATCGGAAAAATAAAGGTTTTGAAACCATGGTTTTAAAAGAAATATCAAGAAGTCGTTTTAAAAGTTTAGGGAAAACCTGGATTTAGAACAGATCTAAAGAAATCATAAGAACCACAGAAGCTAGTGTTTCAGAGGAACCCAAACGGTGAGAAAGACTTGGATCGTTGTTGATCTAACAAGGAGTAGGCGAAGCCAGGCTCGAAACAGACATGGATTGCCGGAGCGAGGTCGGAGATGGCCATAAACCTTGAATCGAACCAGGTCTGGATGAATCTTCTTCGTGTTCAAACCATGAAACCTCAACGAACAGGTGTGTAGGAACCCTAGAGGGCCGGTGGGTGGTGAAACCACCATGGATTCAGGCCAGGAGGTGGCCGGAGAAGATGGTTGAAACTCATCAGAGTGGAGGGGGAGGGGGAAGGTTCTAGAGAGAACCAGAGATAGGGAGATAGAGAGAGTCGGTTGAGTGAGGAATGAGAGGGGTCTTGGGGGTGGTTTGGTTTAATTTGGTAAGGGGAAATTGGGGCCGTTGATCTTAGAGATCAAAGGCCAGGATGGGATGGGTAAGTGGGGTTCCGGGTTCGGGCATGGATAAAGAGGGTATGGGTCGGGTTTCAATTGAAATTGGGCTGGGAAACTGGGGTCCAACTTTGAGCTACAATTGAAAGCCAATTTGGCTATTTTTTAAATAGCCCTTTTTCCCCTTTAATTTATAAAAAATAGTAAATAAATTTCTGAAAACAAATTGAAAGCACTAAAATAATTTACAATATATAATTAATAATTTAAAAATATAAGATCCCCTTTTATAAATATGAGACGAATTTAAACCTAAAAATGACTAATATTGCCATTATGCAATTTTATCCTTAAAAACACCAAATAAATTTGTAAAAATGTGTGAAAAATATCTTAGCTATATTTTAGTATAAACATGAGAATCTAACAAATGAATCACCAAAATGATAATTTTGGTGAAAATTATTGTTTTTCTTGATAAAATAGGGCAGTAAATTGGTTTAAACATCTTTGAAAAATTAAGGAAAAATAATAAAACCTTGGAATGTACTCATATATGCCTATATAGGCTATTTTGAGTGTATTTTACATATTTAAAAATACAGAAAAAAATTAGGTATCAACAACAAGGTAACCCAATGTCTCCCTATTTGTTCGTACTGGGGATGGAATACTTCAGTAGACTGCTAAAGAGGATGGCCAGGAATTCAATATTTAAATATCACCCAAAGTGTGCCAAATCCAAGATTATCCAACTAAGCTTCCCTGATGATCTCTTGTTATTCTCTAAAGGTGACATAAGGTCTATACAACTATTAGTGAACTGTATCCAAGAATTCTCAGCGGCATCTGACCTATGTGCTAATCTAACCAAGAGTTCAATCTACTTTGGTGGTATGAACCTTATAATGCAGTAACAGATTTTAGAAATACTGGGATTCTCAAAGGGTGAACTTCCGTTTAGATACCTTGGAGTGCCGTTAAGCTACAAGAGATTATCAATTATCCAATGCCAACCTCTATTGGACAAGATGATAGGCAGAATAACATGTTGGACTACAAAGTTTCTCTCCTATGATGTTAGAGTGCAATTAATCAAGAGTGTCTTATTTTCAATCCAAACCTTTTGGTCTCAGGTATTTGTTCTCCCCAAGAAAATCTACAAGCAGATTGTTGCAACTTGCAGGAAGTTCCTTTGGACTGGAGAAAAAGAAGGCTCTAACAAAGCTCTCATTGCTTGGGATACTTTATGCCAACCAAAGTCAGCAGGTGGTGAAAACTTCATTGATATAGAGGTATGGAACAAGGCGGACATCTGTGAACAGTTTTGGAACTTGTGCAAGAAAAAGGACAAGTTATGGATATTGTGGGTACATTCTTATACTGGAAAGGGACTCCTATCTGGGAGACTACCCGCAACCAAGCTTCATCGCTATTAAAGAATTTTTTTAATGCAAGCAAATATGTAACACAGGCAAGCCTATCAATGAGTGAGTTACTGAATATGGACCAATTTTCTATCAGGCAGATGTACCACAAATTGAGGGGTGAGTATCCTAAGGTACCTTGGAGAAGGCTAGTTTGTAATAACTACGGTGCACCTAAATGGATATTCACACTTAGATTGGTTGCTCATGAGAAATTATACATAAGGGACAGGTTGGCAAAATGTAGTCTACTGTCCAACCAACTATGCCCTTTGTGTAACTTAGAGGAAGAAAGTATAGACCATTTGTTCTTCAAATGTGGGGTGGCAGCTGAGATATGGCACAAAATGTTACACTGAAAGGGAATCTCTAGACAAGCAATGGGATGGAATGATGAGAAGAATTGGGCTATAACTCACTTTAATGCGAAGAGCTCCAACGCAGAGGTGTTTAGAATGGTGTTAGCTGGAAGCATCTACTATGTCTGGAAAGAAAGAAATCTAAGAGTATTCACGAGCAATCAAAGGCGTGCTGATATCATTACCAAGTTGATTGTCCAGGATGTGATCTTCCGAGGGAGTATGAGGCCAAGACTAGCAAGGAAGCTGCAAAGTCTTAATTTTTATCCATGAGCCTGTATTGTTGAGAGTATCCTAGTTGACATTAGTTGCTATACTGGAAACTGGGGCTATTTGCCCAACTTCTAGTTTCTTTCTCTTTTTGTGAGTCGTACATATCTTTACTTGGTAAATAAAAGTTTTACTTACCAAAAAAAACACAAATAACACAAAACTACCTTTATTCTAATTGTTCAAAACGTTGTTAAATAAAATAAAATAAACTATTTAATCTTTTAGTTTTTTTAGAGATGTGAGAATGAAGAGGTTAGTCTTA
This sequence comes from Nicotiana attenuata, assembly GCF_001879085.1. NCBI lineage: Eukaryota > Viridiplantae > Streptophyta > Magnoliopsida > Solanales > Solanaceae > Nicotiana > Nicotiana attenuata. Next base: position 34,852,104 of record NC_031989.1, read on the forward strand.
CACATTACAGAAAAAATTGATAAAATGATAACATAAAATCTAAAAATGACTAATTTTGATCTAACAGTTTATGAAAAATAAATTATTATATAAAGAATAAAGAGAGATGTGATTTGTTGGATAAACATAAATAAATTTATGAAAAAATAATAATCAATGACAACTTATTTAAAATATATTACTATTTCTTCCTTATTGCTTTAAATTCTCATTTGTACCAATTTGGCTCTTTATACTATAAGAAAATATTGCTCTATTTTAAGGTTTCTTTCGTTATTGATGCTCATATTATGAGATAAATTTATGTATCCCAAGAGTTTCATGAAAAATAATTCTTATATGATAAATTATAAAATTCGAAAAACAGTAAACATAATTCTTATTCAAATTAGTTCATTAAAACATTTAATTATTTGTTCTCAATATTAAAAAAAATCTTTTAATTCAACTTGTTTACCTTGAAAATGATAATTACAATTAGATTTGATTTGTGGTTCTAAAAATACGTGATTTATTTTTATGCTAGTTGTTAGGCAGTAGATGCTAAGTGTGAGACTAAAAAATTAGATGAGAGCTTGAAGATAGCGTGACAAGCAAACCGAGTGACCGAGAATCGGGGTCTCGAGCTGGCACGGGACCTCGAGGTCGAGCTAAAGCATTGGACTGTGTATAGCCGATGAAGGACTAACAGTTCTAAGAGCGTGGATGATGGTTCTTTATGATCAATGATGAGTAATAAATGAAGAACAATCAATGAAACGCAATAAATTTAAGCAATGTAATAAATATAAGCAATAAACTCAAGGGAGAATATGTTTATGTTAGAGAGCAGAGAATGTTCTTGTTCTTGTATTGAATATCATGTCCCTTTTACAAGATGATAAGGGTCCCCTTTATATAGGAAGGGAAATACCAACATGATACATGTGTAATTATTACAAAGGAACGTAGCTGGTACATCTATTTTACTAGTCTGGTACAAACTAGTACTACTCTTGCAGGTATTGTCAGCTTTGGTCACGTGCCTTGGGAACCTCCCGCTTGTCCATGGTAGCCGCCGATTTGTGCTGCCCCAAGGTCCAGCTAAGGAACCCTCGGGTTTGAACCTCGAGCTCTGCCTCGGGCCCTCCAGGTGAAGCTACTGAATGTCGCAATGATCATAAAATTGGCCTCTTCGATTTTAGCCGCATACAGATAGTCCCCACGTTTCTTAGAGTAAAATAATAAGAAATGATCTGGAATTCTTGCTTCTTCGATACTTCCACCACAACGTTGGTTACGCCCTATCAAGCGATTGACGTGACAAGCAAGGCGTCTAAAGGTCGCGTCCGTACAGCCCTTGAAAAGCCTTTGAATTAATTACAGCGGTCGGCTATCTTTGGGCCGCTCTAACGTACGTGTTTGGCCTCTATAAATACTTCTACCATCGCCCCTTATTTTCTACTGCATCATCAAACGTTAAAAAGAGTTCTTCTTAGTTCTCTCTTGTGCTCTCTTTTGATTATAATTTCAATTCTCCTTCGAAATCTTTTAACAAGAATGTCGAAAACTTCCACATCTATCCCTCAGGAAGATATGCCTTCCTCTTCCTCACGCTTGTCTAAGGGCAAAGCGACAGTACCCCCTCATGTCGGGGAATGCTTTCTAGGAGCCTTTGAAACGACCTTTGATTTCAAGACCGATAAACCTTCTTTGAAGCTGGGACGATGTGAACCTGTGTCCTGACATATTAGTTTAATAACATATGCCGAAAAGGTGAAGACCGACTGCCGCTGGGGGGACGCGGTGCTAGTGGAGATTCCTTGTCGGAGGGAGGACATAACGACATACAAGACCGGCTTCCTTAGTGTGTATACCTATCCGTTTACCCTTGGCCCGGTGGAGCCATCCTCGCCTTCAATAGACCCCGTGATCTTCGACTTCTGCGAACGATATCGAGTGACTCTCGGCCAAATTCATCCGTTGTTCTGGCGTATTGTTTACATGACCAGATATTATGTGAACATGATTAAGGGGATGCCCTTCACCCTCGACCACCTGATCAGAATGTATAGTCCTCGACTCTTCCATGGGGGCCTGATTAAGCTCTACTATCGGGCCTCGAGAGCCCTTTTTGCTTGTACTGACAAGGTTGGGAATAGAGGGTGGATGAGCCGTTTCATTCAAGTTAGGACTTCGGAGCTGATTCCAGTGGAGAGGATGCCATTCCCTGAAAGGTGGAACATGAAACGTAAGTGGATATGCTAATTAAATATTCTCTTTTCCTTTTAGGTAAATCCCCCCACGAACTGACTTCCCCCGCTGATGCAGCTGTCGTAGCGTACCCTAGTGCGGTTAAAGACCTCTCAGGCTAGGTTAGCCAGCTAGATTCGATTTGCCCATACGTTGAGCGCGTGTGGCGGGATCTGTCTAGGGCTCGATGGGAAGCCAAGGACCACGGTGAGCCTTTACTTCTGCTGTAATTGGACCTCACAAAAGAACTATCACCGATTGCATCCTCATTTCCTGTGTTTATATTTTGCATTTGCGCAGGTCTGGGGGAGGTCTTCTTGATGAGAGAAGCACCGCTTAGTGAAGCGGATACCTCGAAACCTGTCGAAGAGAAGAAGAAGAGAAGGAGGTCGTTGACTCATTCTCCGAAATCCAAGAAGGCCAAAGTGGAAGAACCTAAGGCTGATTCGGCAACCTTATCTTCAAAAGTGCCGGGGAGTCCCCGAGCTGAAGACGAGAAGAAAGATGATTCCTCAGTAGCACCCAAGGGGGGAGAAAGCCTGACCGTCCCACGTACTGCTGAGTCGATGGCTTCTAAATCGGAAATCGATTCCGTTGTTGTCCTACCTCGGGCTGAAAAGGCCTTCGAGGGTGTATCGGGTAATATCCATGAGCCGATTGACGGCCAAAATATTCCTCGAGCTGAGGCGCATTTGGTAGGCGCTCCGGGGGAGCCTAGTTCCGAAGCTTTCTAGAAACAAGAGACGAACCCGATTGACCCAGTTGGGGTTGTTGAAGTGAGCGATTCCCCTTTGGGATCGACTTTTCCTCCGAGGGAGATTCAGGATGCCCAGAATAAAGAGTCTTTCGACGTGGGGGCGCCCGTCGGAGGTAGAAATGTGTTTGAAAAGCTTTTTGCTGCACCTGAGGAAACGCCTGAGCTTGACGCTTCGCTTATTTTCAGTGAGATCGACAGGCTCTGTGAGCAGGTAATTTTCTCGTAAATTCTGCTCGGTGCCCTGATCTTCGTCCTGCTAACTTTGTTTCTTGCATGGTTCCAGGCCAAGGTGCTTTATAAATCAGACCTTTGCCAGGTTTCAAGCCGGGCTGACTCGTTATGAGGGTGAGAACATAAAGCTTACCGCGGAAGCTAATGAGCTTAGAGCTCTTTCTACCAAGAGGGAGGAGGAACTCCATGGTCTTCGGGATTGTTTGGAGGCGGCGTCCCGAGAAAGGACTCATCTTTCTGAGCAGGTTATATAGTTCCTGTTTGTTTTTTGTCTACATGCTTATCCGACTTCAGTGCTTTAATACCTTCGGATCGATCTTTGTAGCTTGAGAAGAAAAATGTCCTAATGAGGGAGGAACTCCGAGCCGCTGACTCTGAAATTCTCGAACTCAAACGGCACGTGAGTGAGATAGGCTCTGAGAGAGATACTCTCCAGGGGGAAGTGGTCTCGGTCGGGCATCAACTTGACGATGCGAGGGCAGAGAGTAATAAGTATAAGGATCTTCATACTGAGTTGGTTGCTGCGCTGTCCGTGGTTAGGGCTGAAGCCGAAGCATTCGTATCCTCGTACAAAAAGGATGTTGCTACTGCAAATGCTCAGGCCAGGAAGGTGTCCGAGGAGGCCGAGCAACGATTGTCCCGAGCCGTGAAGCATGCCCGGTTAAGATCTCGGAGGTAGGCTCTCGAGGATGTGTATTCGGGGGGTATCGATTTGTTCGCAGAGATCGAGAGGGTGAAGACCCTGAAAGAGGAGGTTGCAGCCCTGCTTTCTTCTGAAGGCGAGTCGAGCAGTGGCTCGGAAGATAATGAAGACGGAGGCGGAATCCCCGAAGGGGAAGAGGCCGTTGAAAACCTGGGGGTCATGGCCGATGCTGTTGAAGGCACAACTTCCGAGGGATCCGTCGAAAGCATAGCCCTGGTGGTGGATCGGGGTTTTATTTGCTCTCTCTGTGTGGGCTTTAAACATAAGTCTTGTAAATGCACCCTTGTGAACCTTCAACATATATGTGAAAGGATTTTTATTTTTCATCATTTCCTGTTTTTCCTTTGCTTTTTAGGAATAAACTGTGATGCTCGTTGACAACTGGTCTGAAATTTTGGGCCTCAAATTGAACCCTTAGGTTCCTGCTATCGCTGAGCAATATGTAATGGTTGAAAGTTGACCGTTAGGGGCTTAGTCCCTGAGTCATGTTTTGACTTGAGTTCATTGACCTTCAGGTCTAAAATATCGGCCCTGAGGTTTTTTGAGCAGGCCTTCGAGCTTTTACGCATTCGGTCGGTGCGATCTCTTGTCGGCCTTGAGGCTCTTTTAGGCCAACCCCTAGGCTCTTAGGCGTTGGGTCGGTATGACCTTTAATATAGACTGGACCTTAGGCTCTTACACGTTGGGTTGGTACGACCTCTAATATTGGCTGGCTCCTAGGCTCTTACGCGTTTGCCCTTAGGCGCTTATTAGTTAATCGTTTCGGCTCAGTCTTCGAGTCGGGTTCCGACTCCAGCTCATCGACCCTTGGGTTTTTGAATTTTAAGCTGGCCCTTAGGCTCTTACGCGTTGGATCGGCACAACCTCTAATATGGGCTGGCGCTCGGGCTCTTACGCCTTTGGTTAGTACGACCTCTAATATGGGCTGGCGCTTGGGCTCTTACGCCTTGGGTCGGTACGACCTCTAATATGGGCTGGCGCTTGGGCTCTTACGCCCTGGGTCGGTACGACCTCTAATATAGGCTTTATTTTTCCCTTGTTAAAGACTTTTTGAAGTTTTTGTGTTCGCCCGACTCTTCGATAGTTCGATAAGAACCTCGATTATGAGCCGTTATGTAGCGATAAATGAGCACCTCGGAGGTTTCGCTCGATGGCTGAATTGTTTCGAAGCCTGTGTTTTGAGCTGACATGATCGAAGCTCTTTTGCTTATGCCGAGGGTAGTCTGATTAACTGGTTCTTTCCGAAGTATTTTTGAAGTAATTTAAAGGCATGTGAAATTTATGGCGACGGTCGGGCGTTCCCGAGTCGCGTTAGTTTGGTTGGTACAGCCTTGTGACCGTAGTCATTGTGTTTGGCCGTAGCTTTTAAGTCCCCGAATGAAGTAGCTTCGGCGTCTATATCGAGGGTATGCCTTTTTAGGGGTCTTACAAGTTCAAATATATAGCCTTAACTTTTAAGATCGGGATTATGCCTTTTGTAAGGTCTTATAAATTTGAACATGCCTTACTTGAGGTCTTACAGATAGGCTACTTGGCAGAGGTATGATTCATGCCTGGCTCGAGGTCTTACAGATAGGTTACTCGTTACAAGTATAATTCATGCCTGGCTTGAGGTCTTACAGATAGGTCTTACAGATTTAGTATTGTCTTATGGAGGTCTTACACTATTGATAACGCCTCGTGGAGGTCTTACATTTTCTAACATTGCCACGCGGAGGTCTTTTGGGCTCGAGGTCGCCCGCATGGGGTCTTATGGCCTCGGGTTCTTGATACCTTGATGGGGTGACCGTTGGCTACAGTCCCCGAGACGTCGAGGGTTTTTGGCTTTGGAGTCGTTCTTTGTATATTTTAATGTTTCCTCATTGAGGGCTTAATAGCTTGGGGTTTTCGGCCTGGAGGTCTTACAGCTTTGAGTTTTTGTTGTCAGTCCCGGAGTGTTCGGGAAATTTCTGGCTCTGGGGCCGTTTCTTGTGAAAATAGCCGACTTCTTAAAAGCGCAAGGTGTTTCGATGGTAGAAGATATTCCTTTGATTACTTGGTACAAGTATACATATTTTTGTCCTCGAGGGTTTGATTATTCTATGCGGACACGGTTCATTTGACCGTTTGGCCCGTTACATCATTTTCCTACAGAGACCCTCTTTGGCTTATCTTGATTTCTCCGAGGAGGTGATCTCCTGGGGGGATGCCTCCCAGTGTTCGAGGTTGACTGAAGAGAAGCCTTGAATACTTGTTAAGTTCTCCCTAGGTAGCATATTAGCGTAGCCTCGTTAAAAACCTTGCCAGTAAAAACCTTGAAAATGGTAATTACAAGTAGATTTGATTTTTTGGTTCTAAAAATACGTGATTTATTTTTATGCTAGTTTTTAGGCAGTAGATGCTAAGTGTGAGACTAAAAAATTCGATGAGATCTTGAAGATAGCGTGACAAGCAAACCGAGTGGCCGAGAATCGGGGTCTCGAGCTGGCCGATACGGGACCTCGAGGTCGAGCTAAAGCATTGGACTGTGTATAGCCGATGAAGGACTAACAGTTCTAAGAGCGTCGATAAGGGCTCTTTATGATCAATGATGATTAATAAATGAAGAACAATCAATGAAACACAATAAATGTAAGTAATGTAATAAATATAAGCAATAAACTCAAGGGAGAATATGTTTATGTTAGAGAGAAGAGAATGTTCTTGTTCTTGTATTGAATATCATGTCCCTTTTACAAGATGATAAGGGTCCCCTTTATATAGGAAGGGGAATCCCAACATGATACATGTGTAATTATTACAAAGAAACATAGCTGGTACAGCTATTTAACTAGTCTGGTACAGACTAGTACTACTCTTGCAGGTATTGTCAGCTTTGGGCACATGCCTTGGGAACCTCCCGCTTGTCCATGGTAGCCGCATATTTGTGACCCTCGGGGTTGAACCTCGAGCTCTGCCTCGGGCCCTCCAAGTGAAGCTACGGAATGTCGCAATGATCATAAAATCGGTCTCTTCGATTTTAGCCACATACACAACTTCTTACTATTAGCTCTAACAAAGCTCTCATTGCTTGGGATACTTTATGCCAACCAAAGTCAGCAGGTGGTGAAAACTTCATTAATATAGAGGTATGGAACAAGGCGGCCATCCATGAACAATTTTGGAACTTGTGCAAGAAATAGGACAAGTTATGGATATTGTGGGTACATGCTTACTACTGGAAAGACGCATTAAAAATCCATATTATAAATTGTAAGAGAATAATTTAGTGCCTATTCCTAAAAAGTAGGGAATGAACTAAATAACCATTCCAAAAGAGTATGAACTTATTTATTCCTAAATATTAAGAAAATAATCAAAAAGACTCTTTTATCTAAGGTCAACTCTATTTTTTAAAGATAAAAAAGGCGAACGACATTTCACTGAGGGTCTTCGTACTTTTAATATAGTACTAATTTCTATGTACGTGCGTTGCGCGTATATTTTTAGTCAATTATTTATATGAAAGTAGAATAATTTAAATATTTTGATAAATTATATATTGGTAATCAACATCTTATTTAGTTGACCGACATATTCATTTCTTCAAGTTAACATAATCTTTTTTATATTCATGTATTTTGCACAGCTTGTATTTTAATTTAATAAGAAATATATCACTTATGAAGAAATGTTCAGCACTAATATTACAATTGCGCTTGAAACTCAATTAGATTGGAGAATGACCAAGTCATGCTAATTGTATACTTATCTTTACTTGAAGCGAGTTTAACTCACTGGATGTTGAGTGTTTTCTTACTCGCATATTTTTTTATTAGCCTTTCATTTGATATTATATGTATGGATATACCTTGCTAGCATTGACTGCTTATATTCTCATCGATTTTAGAACTACAGGTAGTACTTAATAGAGATCACCTTCAAAAATCAAGTTTGTTGGCCAAACGGTTTATCGACATCCGTTAGATATCTAAAGCTCATGACAATTGTTTCAATTGTCTGTCGCTTCACCATAGGTGCTTCATCCCATATTATCAATTGTGATTTTCTTGTCGATTCAATATCATCCTTTGCTTTCACGTATTTATGATGGTTGTTAATCACGCCCAACTATGCCTTATAAAAAGGACACGCGGACGTCGCAAATATAATCTAAGTATTTCGCCCAGAGTCAAACCCACAAGGAATTAACCTATCAATTACTCTCGTTAGACTTACGAAATTCTACGTAATCAACTTCCCAAACGTTCTGAATAACAACTGAGGATGTTTCTACTACTAAGAATGAATGTAAATAAGCAACTGAAGACTAACTATGATTAAGTTGTAAACAATTAAGAGAAGGTTCTAAGGTTATGATTTCCCCCTATTGATGGAATCCCTTCCGGTTATGTTTCCCATAGAATTTCCTAATCGTCTCTATCAATCATGAGCGCTCTTATTACCGTAAATCTCTCCCGAGTAATCACGACAATTTACTAGACACACTCTCCCGAGTTACGCTAGCTGGTTTTGTTTAGTACAGCTCACTTTAGATTTCATCCAAGGCTTCGTTATACCTAATCCCGCCTTTAAACCCTCGGTTATTGATCCCTCATATACTTTGGGAGTGGTGTTTTTCAATAATTACCTAAATATGCACTCTCTCCCGAGTTATGCACACTAGATAGGCACAACTAATTGAGGATCCTATCAATTAACTACAATAAGAACATAGTTGAACAAATAGAGATTAAACAGGGAAAACTATATTAACATAACAAGAAGTTCATCCTTCAATAGGTTCCATCAAAAGCTTAGACTAAATATTTAGCTACTCATACTAGTGTTCATCATAACAATAGTCAAATTCATCACACATAGTAAAACACAAAAGGAAGAAAGGAAGAACTCGATGTTGAATTATCCTCCTTGCCTCTTGCCTCTCCTTGCCTTGAACTAGCTATGAAAACCCTTGATAATGTTCCCTTGGGCGAGCTGGACCTTCTATAGGTTAAGTGGATTTACCCCCGAACTTCCAAGTTTACCCCTGAAATTTATTTTTCCGGAACTGGGCTAGCGCGGTCGCGCTAATGACCGCGCATATGGCCTACCATTCTGCCTCGAATTCCTGGGCTAGCGCGGTCGCGCTAGTGGACGCGCTAGTCTGGGTCTTCATTTCAGCTTTCTTTCTCTCGTCTTCCCACGTACTCAGCTCCTAGGGGCTTCTCTTGCTTTAATTTAACTCCAATTACAGTTTTAAGTCCTCATACATGCCACTCACTCCTGCAAAGTGTGAAATTCACCATTAGAGCCAATTTATCATCATTAACTATCTTATAACAGTGAAACATAGTCAAGCTGGGGCGTAAACAGTCGCCAAATTACATGAATCTATCCTATTATCAACACCCCACACTTAAATCATTGCTAGCCCTCGAGCTTTTTATTGGACAGGGGGTGAACATCTCCTCATGAATCACTTTGGCCACGTCGAAGTTGTGACCATTGATGAATCACCAAATCAAAGCCGCTCGAGGGGCATTCACCTCCGCAGTGTTAGAGGACGGTTGTTGATAATATACAACCAGTACTTCCCTTCAAAGGTTAGTGCCGAGGAGTGAAACTTCTTACCATACTTCATCCAGATAACTTCCTTTCTGGGTGCACAGATTGTTTCAAAGAACATCACCCACTATATGTATTTTCTGCCATACATCTCATAAAAGTCTTCATATGGGTCCATAGGAGGGGGCAGCTGGTACATTGTCCGTATAGCCTCAACAGAGGCATTCACCGGTTTTCTGCGCACAGTGACTATACCATTGACATGCTCCTTCACATTAGCATAAAACTCTCTAACAACCATCACATTGCCCTCGCCCGGCTCGTCAAGGAAAGTTTGTAACCCCCGCCTCACCAACTCAGTATACATGTGAGGGCAACCCAGCTGGACTGATCCTATATCAATTCCCCTTTCAGTATCGGCTTTTTAGGGGCTTTATCCGCAAAGAGCTCCTGGGCCTTGGCAGAGACAAACCTGCTACTATCAAAGGGGCGAGCAGGGGCTGACCCGCGCGCCCTGGATGAGCCAGCTTGGCTGCTAGAAGATGGAGCCATAGTGCCTGGAAAACGGGAGAACATTAGCACAGCCCAACACAAAATTGTGACGCAATGCGATTACTCAGACTTCACACGCATAAGTGGTCACAACTACACAATTACGTTCATTGAGGCCTTTACACAAACACCTTGTGGGCATTATACACTCACACCCCATTTCACACATGTTACAACCTCAACACCACTACAATATCCTCCAAAATCACATACTAAATGAAGCTAAACTCCACCAATCTTACCACCCACAAACATTACAACATATGTTACAATTCTACTAAGAAAAAAGAAAGGAAAAACAACTACATAAATACAAAACTAAAAACACACGAAATTCTGAAGAAAAAACTAACAAGAAAAAGGAAAAAAAATGGAACAAGGAACTCATACCTGTAGTGAGAGACTGTGGGTAGAAGAGAAGAAAAGTAGAGGGGAGTGTGGCTTGAGACATGGGAAAGTGAGGTTGGGAATTTTGAAGAGGAGGGGAGTTTTTGAAGAAGAAGAAGGGGGGTTTAGGGTTGGGGAGGGCATTTGATTTTGCTTGGATCGGTGGGGGGATTTGGGCTTGAAGAGGGGGGTTATTAGATAGGGGGGAGGGTAATTTAGACTAAAGTAAAAGAAGTTAACATAAAAAAAATTAAAATAAACAAAACCAAACGCATCAGATTTGGGCGGGACTAGCGCGGTACGAGCGCCGCGCTAGTCCAGGCACAACACTAGCCGATATGCGCGGCTACTAGCGCGGTCGCGCTAGTAGCGCTTTCACATGCACGTTCAGTAGCGCGGTCGCGCTAGTATTTTTGAGCTGAGGCAGAACACTTTCCCATATGCGCGGCCACTAGCGTGGCCTGTAGCGCGGGCGCGCTCCTGGGCACGATTTTTTTTCCATATTTTTCACCTGTTCTTACCACTTTCGATGGCCTTATCACTTGCCCATTGTCACCTGCATTGGTTAGTACTTCCCAAAACTTACAATTAACAACTACTACTATTGTTGGGTTGCCTCCCAACCAGCGCCTTAGTTAATGTCGTGGCACGACGATTACAACAATTCAATGGGTTGCCTCCCATGTAGCGCCTGATGTAATGTCACGGCACGACACAGACAAGTGCATTTAAGCTCGCTCGGCCTCTGAGGTTTTGTCAGGTGGATCTCTCACACTTCCTTTGGTTCATTCATGCCTACATATAGCTTCAATCTCTGCCCATAGACTCTAAATGTGTGAGAGTCTTTCTCTGAGGCAATCTCTACAGCCCCTGAAGGGAATACTTTGACCACTCGAAATGGACCAGACCATCGTGACTTAAGCTTACCCGGGAATAGCCTTAATCTTGAGTTATAGAGCAATACCTTGTCCCCGGGGTTGAAATGTTGCTCAACAATGTTGTGGTCGTGCAATCTCTTCATTCTTTCCTTGTACAACCTTGTGCTCTCAAAAGCCAGATATCGGAACTCGTCAAGCTCATGCAATTCAGTGATTCTCGTTGTGCCCGTAGCCTCAATGTCTAGGTTCAGCTGTTTCAGTGCCCACCAAGCTTTATGTTCAAGTTCCACTGGTAAGTGGCAGGCCTTCCCGAACACCAACTTATATGGTGACATACCAATTGGTGTTTTAAAAGCAGTTCTATAAGCCCAGAGTGCATCATCCAGCCTTTTCGCCCAATCAGTTCTTGTGGCGTTTACAGTCTTGGTCAATACACTCTTTATCTCTCTATTAGACACTTCCACCTGTCCACTGGTCTGTGGGTGATAAGGTGTTGCCACCTTGTGGCGTACATCATACTTCGCTAGCAACTTCTCGAAGGCTCGATTACAGAAGTGGGTGCCTCCGTCACTTATAATCGCTCTCGAGGTCCCAAAACGGGTGAATATGTTCTTCTTCAAAAACCCCACCACCACTCTTGCATCATTAGTGGGCAATGCTACAACTTCTACCCATTTGGACACGTAGTCCACAGCAACAAGTATGTACTTATTGCCAAAGGAGCTGACTAAGGGTCCCATGAAGTCAATCCCCCAGACATCAAACACTTCCACCTCTTAAATCGGGTTCATGGGCATCTCATGGCGACGGGAAATGTTCCTGGTTTGCTGACATTCATTGCAGCCCTTCACCCATTGGTGTGCATCTTTAAATACTGTTGGCCAAAAGAAACCGGCCTCTAGCACTTCCGCGGCTGTCCTGACTCCTCCAAAATGCCCTTCATACGCCGATGCATGATATGCCTGCAAAACAGAAGATTGTTCTATCTCGGGGACGCACCTCCGGATCATATTGTCAACACATATTCGAAACAGGTAAGGTACATCCCAATAATACATGCGGCAGTCACGATAAAACTTTTTCTTTTGTACAGAGGAAAGGTCATAGGGAACTATACCGTTGGCCAGGTAATTTGCAAAGTCTGCATACCATGGCACTTCCTCAAGACTAGTAGCGATCAGTTGCTCGTCTGGAAAGGTTTCTAGAATATCCTCAACCTCAACTGAGTTTTCAGCTCCCTCAAGTCGTGATAGATGGTCAGCGACTTGGTTTTCTGTGCCCTTACGGTCACGAATTTTGAGGTCGAACTCTTGTAGTAACAGCACCCAACGAATCAGGCGCGGTTTAGACTCCTTCTTCTCAATCAAGTACCTGAGAGCTGCATGATCAGTGTATACAATTACCTTAGAGCCAATAAGGTATGATCTGAATTTGTCGAAAGCAAACACCACAGCCAACATCTCCTTCTCAGTCATAGTGTAGTTCAGCTGGGCTCCACTCAGCGTTCTACTGGCATAGTAGATTGGATGCATTAGCTTGTCTTTTCGCTGTTCCAGCACTGCGCCCACTGCGTAGTCACTGGCATCACACATGAGTTCGAATGGTTGCTCCCAGTCGGGGGCAACAATGATGGGTGCTGTGACCAGCCTCTTTTTCAGCTCCTCGAATGCTACCCTGCAATCATCAGGAAACAAGAAGGGGTGATCTTTTTCTAACAACTTATAGAGAGGGTTGGCAATTTTTGAAAAGTCTCTTATGAATCTCCGGTAAAAACCGGCATGCCCGAGGAAGCTCATTGCCTTGACTGAAGTTGGAGGTGGCAACTTTGCTATCACGTCAACTTTAGCGCGATCCACCTCGATTTCTTTACTTGATACCTGGTGCCCCAAGAATATGCCCTCTTGTACCATGAAATGGCACTTCTCCCAATTAAGAACCAGGTTAGTCTTAATATACCGTTTAGCACACGAGTCAGATTTATAAGGCACTCATCGAATGAGTTCCCCACCACTGAGAAATCATCCATGAATACCTCCATTATTTCCTCTACCATGTCAGTGAATATGGCCATCATGCACCTTTGGAATGTGGCGGGTGCATTGCATAGGCCAAATGGCATCCTCTGAAAGGCATAAATGCCATATGGTCAAGTAAAGGAGGTCTTCTCTCTGTCCTCTGGTGCAATGGAGATTTGATTGTACCCTGAGTACCCATCTAGAAAGCAGAAGTGAGACCTCCCTGCCAATTTTTCTAGCATCTGATCAATGAAGGGAAGTGGGAAGTGGTCTTTGCGGGTGGCCAGATTTAACTTTCTGTAGTCCATGCAAATTCTCCAGCCCGTGACGGTTCTCGTAGAGATCAGTTCATTGTTATCATTCTTGACCACCGTCATACCACCCTTCTTAGGCACACATTGCACCGGGCTAACCCAGCTGCTGTCAGAGATTGGGAAAATGATTCCCGCATCTAACCACTTTATCACTTCTTTCTTCACCACTTCCTTCATGTTGGGGTTTAGCCTTCTTTGGTGTTCCCTGGAAGGTTTGTGTCCCTCTTCCAGCAGAATTTTATGTATACGATAGGCGGGGCTGATCCCCTTAATGTCTTCCATGGTCCACCCAATGGCAGTCTTACACTCCTTGAGTACCTTCAAGAGTTGTTGTGCCTGCACATCTAACAAACTAGATGAGATAATAACAGGTAATGTGGAGTTAGGTCAAAGGAAAACATACCTGAGATGGGAGGGCAGTGACTTCAATTCCAGCTTTGGTGGTTCTTCAACTGATGGCTTGGCTGGAGGAGTTTCTCTATTTTCTAAATGTAGGGGCTCAAATTCATGAGTTCTATCCCAGAACCCTCTGCCCTCTAAAGCCAATACCCATTCCGTCAGTTCTTCCCCATTCACCTCATCTAAATTTACTAAGCATGCCGCAAGAGGGTCCTCAATAGTCAGCATCTCATCATCAGCTTCTACGATTACATCCACGACATCAATAAGAGAACAATTGGCGAATTGACTTGGTCGCCTCATAGATTTCTGCACATTGAATGTTATCTCTTCATCGTTCAACCTCATCTTGAGCTCCCCAGTCT
>NC_031989.1:34866562-34915687 GCF_001879085.1 Nicotiana attenuata
CAAGTAGTTCTCCAGTCCTCGTAGAATTTCTAGGCATGCACCTGTGTACCCAGATCAACAACCGTCAAAATTTTCAATGAAAAAGTTGGTAGAGAGAAAACTGACTACAATAAGAATCTTTGTATTTCTGTCAATGGCAATTGATAATTCCATTAACTCCCCGGCAACGGCGCCAAAATTTGATCACGCCCAACTATGCCTTATAAAAAGGACTCTGCGGACGTTGCAAATATAACCCGAGTATTACGCCCAGGGTCGAATCCACAGAGAGTTAACCTATCAACCGCTATCTTCAGACCCACCAAGTCTTCAGAACCAGCTCTCAAATATTCAAATTCTCAGTTGAGTGTTCTTTAACAACTAGCTTGCAAGTAACTAAATGGCTGTAACTAAATTAATAAGGTTGTAAACAATTATGAGAAAAAGCTAAGGCAATGATTTTCCCTATTGATGGAATCCCTTCTGTTTATGCTCATACAAATTTACCCACACATCTCTATCAATCATGAACGCTAATCTTACCGCAACTCTCTCCCGAGCTTGCTTTATTTAGCACAATTCAATTTAGATTGCACCCAAGGCTTCGTTATTCCTAATCCCGCCTTTAAACCCGCAATTATAGATTCCTCTAATAATTTAGGAGTGGTGTTGTTCAACAATACCCTAAATATGCACTCTTTTCCAAGTTATGCACACTAAATAGGCACAGCTAATTGAGGATCCTGTCAATTAACTACAACGAACACGAAGTTGAACAAATAAAGATTAAACTAGCAATTTGTATTCACATAAACAAGAAGTTCATCACCCAATAGGTTCCATCAAAGCCTTAGACAAGGAATTTAGCTACTCATGGCTATGGGTAAATAAACTAAGCTTGAATTCATCATAAAATCAAAAGAAAAGAAGAAAGATGTTTAGAGTATTTTCTCACAATGTTTTTCCTTGCTAAGAAACCTAATAAATCAATACATGCCTCTCTTGGGCGAAGTCTAATGTTTTAAATAGGGTTTAGGTCTAAAAATCCCGTAATTGACACTTTGGTCCCTGAAGTTTACTGCGCCTGCCGCGGTTCTGCCGCGATCGCGGTTGAACCGCGGCCAAACACCCTCGCGGAATCTCAATCTTCTGCAGCTGCTTCCCACCGCGGTTCTGCCGCGGTCGCGGTGGAACCGCGGTGGATCCAGTTCTCTGATTCTTCGGCCTATTTTGCACGGGTCACTTGGGAAATTTCACAGTTGGCCTCTTTTTCATCACTTTTGACTCCAAAACTGCTCCTTAGCCTTCCTTCAACATATATCACCTACAAATCATGAAAAGCACTAATAAGAGCATTTTGTCATCACTTTTAGCATTAAAACTACACAAGAAGGTGATTATTTAAGGTGTGATTATAGTCAAATTCACCTATTATCAAGCTTATAAGTTGAGATGTCTCTTCTTTTTAAATATCCAAATAAAGTACTCATGTTAAATTGCCTGAAAAGTTCTTCATTCTCACCGCAATCATCCAAATAAAATATTAAAGTAATGAAATTATTATATAAAAAATAAAAAAATACAATAGACACGTTAATACGACAGATAAGAAGCAGAAATAGTAAAACCGTGTCCAAATAGAAAGTATTCTCATAATAACTTAGTAATTAATATTGAATATATATGATAATATCTAATGGGTAGGGTATTGAACTTATTACTATTGACGTATGGATAATGGACTAACTATAAAGTATAAGAATTTCGGATTTTCGGATATCCAAAAATTCGAAGTACCAAATCCAATATCCAATCCGAAATCCAAAAATTTTAAAAATTAAATCCAAAATCCAATCCGTAATCCGAAAATCCAAACCAAAAATTCAAGAAATTCGGATTTCGGTTTGGATTTCGGGTTTACCCAAAGTATGCCCACCCCTACTAAACACACTATATTATGATTTAATATCGGATGCACCTCCTGTACTTTAAAATTAAACACTCATACCCTATATTATAGAAATCCTACACTTAAACCCCTATAAGGTATATCTATAGCTACATATATTAAATTTTTTTAATTAAAATTAGTTTTAAACAAACTAAAGTCTTTTTTTTTAGTTTGTTAATCTATCCTTCGGCGTCAAAATTATCTTAAAGTTACTTAATTCGATGAAGTTTATTTGTTGTAGGATTTCAATTCTATAATAAGTTTAAATATTTTTAAATAGGGATACCATTATATTTTATTTTATTTTTTTGCCAAATAGTAAAAGTTAGGGACAGACACGTACAAATTCTAATCCATATTCATCTAACACCAAGTATTCCAAGATTCATTCAATGTAACTATAATTATAGTATGTTGCAAACAGGTCGGAGCTAGAATTTAATTACGGGTTCGGCGAAACCTAATTCCTATTTTAAATTTATAAATTTCAAATCTTAACTCCAACGTAACTCTCCACGCTTATGACTATGTGGCTTTAACACTGGTCTATATAACAGTTATTCATTATAAAAGTCAAGTTTTTTTCAAAATCGATTTTTCTGTTATGTTATAATATAACATCTCAATAACAACACTTTAATATAGTAGCTACAAATATCAAAACAAACAAGACTGTTATACAGATGTTGGATTGTACTAAGTGGCGGAGGCAGAATCACCGGTAAGGGGGTTCAAAAAGAAAAAAATTAAAAAACATTGTACCTCGTCGGAATTGAACATATGACCTTACAAAGGTTTTGAACCCCCTTGACCACTAAGCTACATTTTTGGGCTATGTCAAGTGGACTTAAAACATAATATATAGAGGTAAAATTCATATTTTGCCTTATATATACGTTGTAATTTTTCGGCGAGTGTACCCTCTTCCGCCCCTAAATCCACCACAGACTGTACTACTCCCTCTGGTCCACAATAAGTGACCAATTTGTTTTTTTTATTTTGGTCCAAAATAAGTGTCCATTTATATAATCAAGAAAAATTTCAATTTGTTTTTCAAAATTACCCTTATGTACGTTTCCCTAAAAAGTCTTTTACTCCTCACATTTGTTACAAAACTTAGCTCAAAGTAATAATATGAAACAAGCAAATAGACAAGAATGTAGGGAGCAAGGGAGGAGAGATTCTTATTTCTTTCATATATTCAAGTGTATACAATGTGATGTCTAAACCCTCTATTTATAGGATGACATTGAGGTATACAAAGGGATATCATAAACATGGTATTAACTATTTAGATCATGGGGAAAGATCATGGGGAGGTTATGGAGGTGTGGGAGTTACAACTATAATGGTGAGAAGTAGTGGGAGTTATCTACTTAATGGAGAAGACCAGTGGGAGTAACTTCTTTAGGAGTTATAGACATCCACTACAAAATAATATTTCATAACACTCCCCCTTGGATGTCTATAGATAATGTGCCTCGTTAAAACTTTACTAAGAAAAAACCCTGTGGGAAAAAATCTTAGTGAAGGAAAAAGAGTACACATATCTTGTAATACGCATTATTTGCTGCCTCATTAAAAACCTTGCCAGGAAAAAATCCAGTGGGATAAAATCTTAGCTAAGGGAAAAAGAGTACAGCGCGCATTTGCCTCCCCCTGATGAAAACATCACTTTATTCTTCGGAGACGACGAAATACAAGCTTGTATAACAACTTCTCTAATATTGAGATCCGCAATGTCTTGTGAAGAAGTTTGTCAAATTATCACTTGAACAAATTTGTAGAAGAACTTTGGTGAATGTGCTTTATTTTGTCTCCTTCGATAGTCCTTCTTTCAATTGATATAAGCAAACAACATTATCTTCAGTATTATTGGAATCTTCTTTTCAAAGTAAAATCACACGTCTGTTGTGTGTTGAGCCGCTTGCTTTATCAGTTGCTTATCTTGGCATGACTTGAATAAGTATCAACAATTAACTACCTTGTAAAATGATAATATGGCAGTACTCTCACATGCAAATAGAATGTTTGAAGAACGAACTTCAGGAAAATGCCTGCATTTGCATAACCAACAAAATCTTGGCAATATTTGTTAGAATAAACAAATCTACATCAAGTATTCCTTTTGAAATATAATACTAATTGTATTCCAATATCTCCACATTGAAATAAAACTATATCTTGCTAGCATATTGTTATACTCATGGTTCTAGCCAGATATATTAGTGTACCAATCGCACTAGACACAAAAATAAATCATGTACGCCATGATCGCTCTAATCTACATAAGGATCTGCCGAAGATTTATTTAATAAATTTCTTGGGAACCTTAATATGCTTCAGAACAATTTAAATCATTCAAGAATTTTCATTATATGCATATCAAATGTATTGTCAGACCAAAATCTGAAATGACTCCATTCCCCACAGGAGCACATGTCTCCTAATACCAGGATATTTACGAAAATTTTGTGCCAAAAGTCGTCTTTATGTCTAACGACTTGATTTTTCATTTCACTTTCAGGTGTGGGGACTATCCGTCCAACTTCACATTTTTCAGGTGAAGTCAATTTCATTGCATATTTTTCATTTGGCCAATCATTTATCTGTCCAAATTCCATGACAAATTTGAGCTCAAGATCCTCGTCAATATTAATAATATTGAGCGCTACATTATATTAACAACATCGTCGACGATCATTTACATCGGTTCCATCATCGCACAATAAAGACATAACTTATTGAGATCTCATTATTTTCAGGTACCTGAGGTCTTATAAAGTGTTATGTCATGGTGCTCTTATAAAGCACTTGCCTCCTTATTATGACCATCTTGAACATTTGCTCCCTCCTTCTTCAAGGAGTTTTATCTTTGGAACCGATTTGTCTATTACGCTTCATGCGTGCCATAAACTCTATCCATCATGGACGTTATTCTATTTGGAGCATTAGCAGCTGGAATATGACATTTAGCTTTGGGTCAGCAAATGTGCATGGCATTATTTTGCAAATGAATTATCACTTGAACTTCAAGTTCACATTTTCTTGTACGAGGATCTAGGTGAACTCATAATAATTCATTCCATGTATTACTTTTTCAGCTGCCCATTTTCTCCCCCTAATATTTGGATCACCAACATATATCCCCAACCTTCTTTGGGGACCCATCTTTGTGCATTGTGGTGGCACAATTAAATCATATAGTATATCCATATTTCTAGATGAAAATATTTGGTTCCTGACACTGAACCAATTGTGATGGGAAAAATTTATCATAACTTGTTGGCTAGATGCGTACAAATGTTGTTGTATATTAAATAATATACTTAATACAAAATTTCTATTTGGAGTTTTGTTCTCATAACCAATGGTTTAGATATAATTGGAGGCATACAATTTCTACTAAACCAATTTGGATTTAAACTAGCGTTATCATCACAATTTACATTCTGGAATTGTGCTCTAATAATTTGAGAAAGCAACCTTGCAAAAGCCAAATTGCAAGTTGATAACCAACGCACATGTGACCATACAATAGATGCATCTATTAAAATCATATAATAGTAAACGATCCACATGGCAGGTGACTGAGCCCATATATATATCACCTTCTATTCGTTCCAGAAATCAAGGGATTCAGTCCCAACCTTAACTGGTATATCATGAGAATAAGCAGCACAAGAGAATTCTTGAAGAATCTTCTATTTCTTCAATATATGCCAATGTGAATTCTCAATTATTTTTTGCATCAATAAACCGGGATGGCCAACCGGTCATGCCAACTAATATTTATTTCAGTAAACATTTAATTTACTATGGCATGTGATTTCATATCATGCTTATACATCTGTAGTACAAATAGAAGAAAAATCGGGTAACCTTCATATTTACCCGGTATGTTATAGTAATATGAAGATAATCAGTCTTCCTTTCGTTTATAGTCTCAATATGCCAACCACTTTGGCTAATACATCTGAAACTCAAAAAGTTTCTTTTGAGACTTATTACAATATCAATATCAAGAACAATTTCATTCATCCGGAGTAACAAATTAGCTCTTCCGGAGCTCTTAATTGATTTTGTACTACAAGTTCTTTTGTCACACCATCCATATGGTGAATGTCTCCTTCACGGAGAAAATCATATCATAATAATTGTCATTGTCAAAATCATCATAAGCAAAATCATTTCTTGCTTTACTTTTGACTTTAATAACTTTTTATAAGGCATGTCAAATTATTTTTGGCGTACCACATGTACGCGATCAATGACATATTCATGTAATCACACAGTAATATTCATTATCTCTCTTTCTCTCAAAACCTCCCTTAGAGGTGAGTAGTGGTGTGTATCCAATCATGCATCGCACGTCTTTATTTATTATTTTTATCACATATTGTTACATTCACCTTTAGGAATGAATCTGCATTCTCAATGCACAAGTTACATTCTCTTCAAAGAATGGAGTATAATTATCGCGACGTGCTTTATAAATTTTTCATACCAATTTGATGGTAAATATTTCCTTCACCTATTGAAGGATTACTTCGAGAACCCTTATTGTTCTCATTTTTTATAATTACCATAATGATGACTATTATTATTTGATCAATGGCACGCCCATGTTCATTGGTCAACCACTTGTCTTCATTTACTTATTATGCATTGCTATCACATTCACTTCAAGAATGGTGCAAATCAAGTGGGACAAGATTCATGCTTTTTCATGAAAAATATATTATTTTTCTTTAGTCATCACTATATCATCCATAAGGTGCATTGGAACTCAAACCCAATGCCTGACCCATATAAAGACATGTTAGGCCATAATGAGTTGGGACTCGAATCCAACTTTTACAATCATGGATCATCAGGACTCAAAACCCGATGTCTTACCCTCATGGTGCGTTGGGACTTGAACCCATTGTCTTATCCTTATATAATGTTTATCACAAATGGTCTGATTCACATCAGGGAATGGAATATAATTTTATGTGGCCACATAGTAAAATCTATCATAAGAATAAGCAAAATTGAAATGATAAGAACTATTATCAATAAAAATATAATAGAGTACAAACTCGTGTACTAGTATCCTATATATAAACATGTCAATAAGAGAGTCACCATGTAGCGTTATTACTATGTGATGTATTACTGCAAACTAATGCATGATGATTAAATAAAATGCACACAAGAATTGAAACACATAACTAAATATACTTAAGAAAACAAATAATCTTAAGTAATAACTATTGCTAGCATATTCTGTTTTAATACAGATGATGTCAAAATCAGCATAAAAATGTTGCACTTGCATCTAATTAGATTAGGCAATCAATCTTAAAGTCCTCGTTAATACACGACATGACCAGAATGCTTTTTAATATTTCACAAAGATCTTTTAATATCATGGAAAATCAATGATAGCATGATGTTATAATTGTATAAGATCAATTTTAGAACTAGGAACAAAGTTAGTGGACATATACGGCCATACGAGCATGAAAACTTAAAATCAAAGCTTAGTTTTTTCTAAACAAAGCAACTACAAATCTTAAATTTTAACATAAGCTAAATACACAATTTATGGTATAATTTGAAAAATAATACTCCCTGGACAATAGAGGCAAACTAAACATTAATATGGCATACGTAATAATGCCCATATTTCCATTGGTTCAACCAAATTGGTTCGAGGTTGTCGACCATTCATATCTTCTAGGTTGATTAAAGCTTCGTGCTGATAACGTGTTACAAAACTTAGCTCAAAGTAATAATATGAAACAAGCAAATAGACAAGAATGTAGGGAACAAGGGAGGAGAGATTCTTATTTCTTTCATATATTCAAGTGTATACAATGTGATGTCCAAACCCTCTATTTATAGGATGACATTGGGGTATACAAAGGGATATCATAAACATGGTATTAACTATTTAGATCATGAGGAAAGATCATGGGGAGGTTATGGAGGTGTGGGAGTTACAACTATAATGGTGAGAAGTAGTGGGAGTTAACTACTTAATGGAGAAGAGTAGTGGGAGTAACTTCTTTAGGAGTTATAGACATCCACTACAAAATAATATTTCATAACATGACTATGTTAGCAACATTTAATTAAGGGTAGTTTAGTCACACAAATTATTTTTGTCTAGAACTTAATATTTTTTTAATAGGTATGCCCAAGGCAAATTTGTAATTTATTGTGGACCGGAGGGAGTAGTAATATTCTGCACGTAGTCAAAGGAAATATGAGCGGTTTTCTTGATAATGAAGTAATTGATACAGTCCACGGTCTAATACTCTAACCTCTATCATGAGCAGTTTTTCAGGTGAATTCCCCCCAATTTAAGGTGATCTTTTTATTCGAAAAGAAACATTCATGTATATGAGCTAGACTAGACATAACAATATCGATATGACAACAGCAACAACACACTTGCCAATATGTGACAAAAGTTATCTTCTTGTCTCCACGTGATCAAGTTGAACTACTAACACAACTCCTGTGATAGAAACACAAGCCTATGCTATATTGGTCAATTAATTTCTCACCGCCAATAAACAGCACCAGCTAAGACTTTTAATTCGCTTGCAGCTGTTTTGTAAATCTGCTTGTTTTCCAGTTTGTGAAAAAGTATATCGAAAGCAAGCAACAAATAACAATACACTACTCTTTCTGACGTACGTACTAAAGGATATTGAAATTTATGAAATCCAAAACCATGCATGCATGAATCTAGCTAAGATCTGTAGCCAGCGTTGGCGATGACTTTCAAATGTTTCGTAAGCAAAGGGTTTACGCATATAACGTAAAATTGTAAATCAAAGCTTACTATCTCTTTTTCCATTTTTACCAGATCAGCCCATTTCTTTTTTAACGTAACTTAGCTTCCTTTTTCTTATTAGAGAACCTTCATACCTTATCTGTATTGTTTAATCGCATTTGGTATTAGGGATTCATAGGCCGGCTAATTTAAATTCGAGCCTAAACCTTAGAACCTAAAAATATAAGAGAAATCAAAACGGTAGGTTCTTCCTCTTTCTTTTTTTTTCTTTCAAAAGTTTTACTTCAATACACTAAATAATGGGATAAATAATTGTTACATGATCTAGTAATGTAAAGATAACTGTATGTAATTATTCATAATAATTAAGTAGAGCTACATACCTAAAAAAAATGCAGTTACTTAGCTTGTTACGCCAAGCTAAGTTATAATGATAGTATAAAAGTTATGTTAGTGTGTGTGCGCATCTATATACTATACAATTATTTTTTAATATAAATCCCTTTTTTTGTTTTTTTTTTGTTTTCCTACGTGGGTGTGTGTCTTTGTTTCTTTTTGGGGGTAAGGGGGCGTGTGGCTGGATTACTGAGGCCTGTTGTTCGTTTCTAAAAATACCGTGGGGAAAGGACAAACCTAAAAGCTCCATCAGCGTATAATATAAATTGATCTTGATATATAAGACAGCTTAGAGCCATTTGCTAATAAGGTGGTGGAGAAAATGGTGAGGAAAAGGAAAATGAAAATATATAGTCCACAACATCGTTCGATCACCTTGATCACTCTGGTAACCCTAATCAAGAGTGAATGCAAGAGATGCAGTGGCTTTTACAACAGTTGTGTACTCGATATTATGCATGGTATGCTTGCATGGAATTTACATGATTTTCGTATCTTTTTTGGATTCATTACATTACAACTTCCCAATAGTATCCTTTTCTTCCTTCTTATCTTTGACTCTTTCTTTTTCCTCTGAGGTTGTAGACTTGTAGTATGTGAATGCCTTCGAATTAGATATAAACCATATTCTTCTTTCATTTTTTTATAAGCCGGTCATTTTTTTAGACATTAATATTATATCACTGGATTTGACACTATAAAAAAATTGAAATTAGCTACGAATTTCGTCGGTAAATCGTTCATTGCTAATAGAATTTTTTTATAATTTATCGCTAATCCATTGTTAAATCAGATTAGCTTCTGTCTAGCTATAGAATTTAGCCATCGCTAATTTCTATTTTTGTTGTAGTATAAAATCTGCGGCGAAAGCTTAAGCAGAGCATGCCTTTATGCAGTTTTAATTTGTATGTTAAAACTTGGCATGAAAAGCTAATCTTATACTATAGTTTTTTAGTTTTCAAGCATAATCTTGGAACCATTCTGTCATTTTGGTTAATCATGTATAAACTCGTAAGATACACAATATTTTCTTGGATGTAATTTCTTTGTATAGTTTCTATCAATTTTACTATTAAGTTTCTTTGAGTACTTTTGCTGTTCTTTTTTATGTGTATATATATTCCTTTCTTTGTGATTTATGATTTTCTTGATTATCCATAATTAAGCGCATGTTTGTTCTTTTGATTGATGTATGCAATTCTTTTCCAAATACATAGCTTTAATCATGACTTTCTAATTCTATTTATGTGTTTGAGTTGTTTGCTGTTAGGTCGAAGCAATTCTTAGAAAGTGAATTCAATATTTAATTTTTTCCATCACAGGGAATTTTGTAATGCCTCTCTTGGTTTCTTGATTTAATAATTTTGGTGAAATAAACAGATTCTTACTACTAGATGATACTTTTTTTTTTTAGATGGTTGTCTTACTTTAGGAAGATACTGATCTTGCTTTAACAAGAATTTTTCTCTTTTTATGCGGGAAATAAGATTGAACTCATGAGTTATTTTGCATCTTTAAGATTTTTAGAAAGTAAATAAATCAAAGAGCGTATAAAACTATAAATACAAAACGTGATATCTCGGGAAACTATAAATATAAAAAAGAATTACTTTGTGCCTCACACAACTGACACTAGTTGCGTGAGGCCTCTTTTTTCGTTAAACAATTTCGTGGACCCAAAAATATAGGATATGAGTCCACGAATTTGTGAGGTGAAATGAGGCCTCACACAACTAATATCAGTTGTGTGAGGCAAACCATAAAACTTTTCTTGCTTTTTTTTGGTAACTAACTTTTTATTAATCACCAGTAAACTTTAAAAAGAAACATAGCTAGCTAAAACAGCTAAAACTATCATATTTACATGATGCTCATTCTCTTCCTATTTTTAAAATCTATATCTTTGAACTATATCAACTAGTCTAGGAGGAGCTCGTACACAACAAACACAAGCTATCTCTTTGGCTATCCTCTCCTATCTTGTACTTGTTTTCTCAAAAATCCTTCTGTTTCTCTCAATTCATATACTATGTACTACTTCAAAATATAACATCTTGAATAGTTGAGCTTCTTTTGATTTGCCTTTAGCTCTCTTGATCATCTCATGCACATGTTGTTCCCAGGTAGCTGCTGCTATACTTTGATTCTGTGTCCAGTGCATCAACTTTTGCATCATTGTTTTCGTATAATCACATTCCACAAAGAGATGGTCTCTTGTTTCCTTTTCTCTCTGGCATAAACTGCATTTGTCTTCTACCTGCATTCCCCATTTGTTCAACCTATCAGCAGTAAGTAGCCTATTCTGCATTTGCAACCACACAGTGAACTTAGCTTTTGGCCTTGCAGCATTCCCAAACATCAAACACTTCCATGACATTCTTGGTTGATCACCTAGTAGCTGAAGGTATATATGTTTAATGACCCCTTTTTCCCTGCAAATATGTATATTGTTCTATTCTAGTAGATGTTTGGCTTCTATTATTTTTCTCACCATCCAACTTGCTTGTTGTGGAACTTTTACTTGCTCCATCTGTTGTCCTTTTATATAGTATGCATGAATCCACCTTATCCACATCCTATCCTCTTTCTTTGCCAAATTTCAGTACAGTTTGATTATGGCTGCCTTGTTCCAGATTCTCATATCAATGAGGTTCCATCCTCCACCGCTTTTAGGACAGCATACTCTTTCCCAACCGATTAGTGTTTTCTTTGTAATGACATTGTTACCTGTCCAAAGATAGCATCTACAAAACTTTTCACAGCTTTATCACCTTTGTTGGCAATATGAACAATTGAGCCCAATAAGACCGGACTCCAAACAAAACACTACTTATCAACTGACTTCTTCCTGCATATGACCGTTTTTTGGCTGTCCATGAAGTGATTCTTGCTACAGTTTTCTCAATGAGAGGCTTCCATTGTATCATTGTTAGCTTTCTAGTTGACAGTGGAACTCCCAGGTATTTGAAAGTTAACATTCCTCTCGTAAATCCCAGTGTTTGCAGTATCTGCTCTTGGTCTTGTTGTACCACCCTTCCAAAATAAATGGAGCTTTTCCCTATGTTTGCTTGCAATCCTGAGGCATCTGAG
Source organism: Nicotiana attenuata (assembly GCF_001879085.1). Lineage (NCBI taxonomy): Eukaryota > Viridiplantae > Streptophyta > Magnoliopsida > Solanales > Solanaceae > Nicotiana > Nicotiana attenuata. The sequence continues at coordinate 34,878,772 of NC_031989.1, forward strand.
AATTGATTAAAACTTTGAAGAACCTCAGTTACTGATTCAACATCTCCTCTGGAAAATATTAAAAGATCATGTGCAAAACATAAATGAGTTAGTTTTAATTTGGCACATCTGGGATGGTAATGGTACTGCTTCCTCTCTGCCATTTCCTTTAAGGTTCGACTTAAGTACTCCATTGCAATTGCAAATAGAAATAGTCCCTTCTCAGCATTGAAAGGATCAGTTGGCTCTCCATTCACCATAATAGTATAGTTCACTGTTTTAACACATTCCATCACCCAAGTTATAAATCTTTCATGAAATCCTAGCAACCTCATATTCTGTTCCAAATAGCTCCATTCTACTGAATCATAAGCCTTCTGTACGTCTATTTTAATCATGCACCTTGGTGATATATGTTTTCTTGTGTATCCCTTTACTAGTTCATGGGCCAATATAATATTATCACCTATTTTCCTACCTGGGACAAAACCAGCTTGTGCCTCACATATAATCCCCTCAATTACCTTCTGCATTCTTGCTACCAAGATCTTTGAAATCAGTTTGTATAGCACTGTGCAACATGCTATTGGTCTATACTCTTTGATTGTTGCTGGATTATCTATCTTGGGTATCAAAGTGATGGCTGTACAATTAATGGCTCTATATAATCTTCCTGTTGAGAAGAAATCTTGTATTGCTGTAGTCACCTCACTACCTATAATGTGCCATGCTCTTTTGAAAAACACAACGTTATATCCATTTATCCCTTGAGCCTTATCATCTCCTATTCCTTTTAGCCCCTCAAACACTTCCTCTTTAGTAACTTCTGTACATAGCAACAGCCTTTGTTCTTGAGTCAGTATTGGCCCTTTCTTCATTACTGTTCTATTTACTGCTGTAAGTCTTTTTGCTACTTTGCCCATTAGACTCTTATAGAATCTAATTATCTCCTCTTTAACCTCACCTGGTTTGTTTATCTTCTTTCCATCCATAGCTATCAGTTCCTTTATTTGTTTTCTGTGCTTTCTTTCCTTCATTGCTGCTGAGAAATACTTAGTGTTTGCATCCCCCAGCTGTATCCATTTAGCCGTTGCCTTCTGCTTCATAATACTCTCTTCAATCATTGACCACTTTTCTAATTTTTGTAATGCATTTCTCTCTTGTTCTTGGATAGTATCAGTATAATTCTGTTGCATCTGGCTCTGCACTCTTCTGATCTCATTCCTTTCTTCTTCCATTTTCTGTTCAGCATTTCTGAATTCCCTATCGTTCAATATCTTCAGTCTGGTTCTTAATGTTTTCAATTTTCTCCATATTCCCCTCATGAGCCAAGGGTCTTTAACTTGTTTCCAAGTTTCTTCTACTATTTGATCAAATTCTTTGTGCTCTGCCCAAATATTAAAGAACCTAAATTGACACTTAGTGTTATTCTCCTCATCTCCCCTGGTCAGCAACATTGGTGCATGATTTGATATCCCTGGCAATTCATATTCCACTACTATATTACCCCATTTCATCATCCATTCATAATTCCCAAATGCTCTATCAATTCTGCTTTGAATTCTATCTTCCACTCTTTGTTTATTGGTCCATGTATAGTAATCACCTTTCCATATCAATTTATTTATATTAGCTGTCTGAATGCAATCAACAAAGTCTTGAATATCAGTTTGATGTACTGGATTACCCTGATCTCTGTCTGCTGAACAGAGTATTGCATTACAATTACCTATCACTAGCCAAGGTTTTGTAATGCCTTGAGCTAATATCTTCACATAACCCCTTCCTTTGTTCAATTGTATTGAAACTATATATGATAGTCACCAAGCAGTCAATCTGATATGCTCTTCCTGTAACTTCACAATTCATCATCTGAGCAGTCTCCATCAACTTAACTATCTGATAGTTGTTTGTGTCCCATAGTACCCATATCCTCCCATTTTTAGCAGATGAATAATTATACAAACTATTCCATCCCGTGGCTATATTTCTAGTAATAATTCCAGCTTTGTTCTTCTTGACCCTTGTTTCAACAATAGCAGCTATTCCTATTTTTTTTGTTTTCAGAATTTTCTTCACTTCTTTCTGATCTTTTATTAAATCCCCTTATATTCCACACTAGCCAATTCATATTGATCTCTTTGACTTACCTCTTATATCAGGAGGTACAATGTAAGCACAATTTCCCTCTCTACTCAGTATTTAAAACCCATTCCTTAGTGGAACTAAATCAATCATTGGAAAATTGATATCATTAAACTCTGGACTTGTCCTCTCCATCTCTTGACTTTTACTCATAAACTTTGGTGTTTGATCTTCATGCAATACTGGCATATTCATCTTTATCACACTTGAACCTTGTCCTGCTTCCATTACCCTTATAGTCTCCTGTTGTTGCATGATTAGTTCCTGTTCTTCTGCTTGTTTAGTCTTTCCTTTCTCTTTAGTCACCCATTGTTGCACTATCTTCTTTGGATTTCTCTTCTCATTCATAGTTGCACCATATTGATTCTGTCTTTTCCCTTCTTGTTTGCAGTTATGCCTAATGACTTGGCATGTTTCACAGAATTTTGGTTTCCAATCATAGTTAATTGGCTGCAAGAAGGTCCTCCCATTTGAATCTTCAACAGTTATTTCATCCTTCGAAGGTTTTGTCACATCCACCTCTATTAGCATCCTAGCATAGGATACTCCCAATTGTTTAGCAGTATACTCATCAGCATACATAGGCATGCCAATTGTACTTGCTATTCTACTTAGTAAGTTCACACCCTAGCAGTTCAGTGGAAGTTTTGGAAATTCTAATCCATAGAGGAATTTCAGTGGGGAACTTCTTCTCAAAATCAAAATCAGTTGTCCATTGTTTAAGAATAATAGGTCTATTATTGATTGTGTATGGTCCAGCAAACAAAATCTCCTGCATATCATCCATCGTCTTAAATTTGATGATGTAATAACCATCCTCATGCATATATAGATCTAGATGTGGAATTGAGTTCCAATTAGCTTCTATATACCTTTTCATTACATTATATCTTGGTAAATCTCCCAGTACATATGCAATTAGAGTCCCTTTCCATTTTTCCGTTTCTACATCAACCTCTTCCTTATCCAATTGAACAATAACTTGTCCATTAACCACTTGCGGTGGAATATAGGTTAGTTTCATACCGTTTTCTGCTGCTCTGTTCTTCGAAAATAAGCTTGCCCATGCTGACTTCTCCTCCATCTTTGACTCTTCCTTGCTCTCTTCGGCTAGTGTTACTGTTCCATTGGTTTGCGGCTGTGAGTTGACCTCTATCACTTTAGTTGCTTCCCTTCCTAGATCCCGTTCCTTCAAAGCTACAACTGACCTCAACTGGGACTTGTTGTTCCCAGCTGAAGCTTCTACGTGAGTCCTAGTTGCAGATCCCTTGTTTGCATGTGGTGTTCTTATCACATCTTCCTCATCTTCCTTTGAATCTTCATCGTTTTCAGCTGTAATTTAAAAATTGTTGATCGGCACATTCCGTGGTCGGCCTCGGCCTCTTCCTTGGCCACCACCCCTGCGTCTCGCCCCTGCCATTGTCACACCGGGTAGGTTAGACTAACTTACACCGAGAGCATTGGGAAAGAAAACTTTTTATCTTTTCTTGCTTTTTCCATAATGGGAAGATAATTTTGAGATAATGCTTTATTCCTAAAAGTATAAAGCATTTACTTTATACTTAGCTATACGTATAATTTCAATTTTTTCTTCTAAAGTTAACAAACTTAAAATTGTAGTTTTACCATTGGTATTAGCACTTTTAGCCCTTATGAAATTGATAAATTATTATTCTAGTCCTTGTGATATTTGGTTAAGCGCATTAGTCTTCAATTACTTGAAATGTGCACTTTAATTCTGTATTTGAGAATAATAATAGAGATTTATAAATAATCTAAATAGGACATATTTCCTTTGTAAAGGAAACCAAGGCACACTTCTTGATTTATTAAAGATTAAGTATGCTTATTGGAATATCATAAAGATCAAAATCAGAAGTTATCAATAATTGAGAGATCAAGAGTGCAATATCCATTTATACTATATGATTTATACTGTACTTGGTAAAGAACCAATAAATTGCATCTTTACAGCTACTTCTTTTTTAATAAGAGCAAAAATATCCTCGATTTTTTGTGAAAGATATTTTCTCAACGTTGAAACTGAAAACGTATTAACAAGAGATGGTTGCCGAGTATGATAAGCATCCTTCACCTCTAATTTTAAAAGATTGTTGGTCCAGGTCACCGAGTAAAATTAAAAGCTTCTAGGAAAGGGTAAAGAAAAACTTGCAGGGAAGGGATGCAGTGGGTTTTTTCTAACATGGAAAAAGGAAAAATAATACTATATAATAGTCGAAAAATATATAACTTTTATATATATATATATATATATGTATATATACCGCACGTACGGTTTTTAGGGGGATCTGGTCGAAAAATTGGCCTGCCCCCACCCGACTAGAGGGACTGAGAAATTAATTGAGTACAAAACTTATCTTCAAGTTTTACCTTATTCTGATCGTTCAGAGGGCGATCGCGGGGTCACTGAATGAAGTCCTCCGTTTCTTTCGGAGGTCTGACCCGCAGCGAGGCAGAGATGACTAAGTGACATATGGAATATGGCGACGACATATATATATATATATATATATATATATATATATATATATATATATATTATTATATATATATAATACAAATTTTATATATTTTTTCGGCTATCGAATGTAAATAGCTTCTGGCGGGAGCTAAAAGTGAAAAAAGCCCGAAAAAAAAAAGCTAATATAAAATTGTGGGCCGCAAGATAGAGACACGTGTCAAACTATTCCACCAATGTGAAAACTTTTACTTTAGACCCGCGTCGCATGGAATCAATCCACCTGTTCTCCCATTTTTACGAAGACCCCTTCGGTTGAGAATCAGAAAAAAAAGATAGTAGAAAGAAGGCGCCAATGGAGAAGATCAGAGATGTAAGTAACTCGCTAATTTATTGAATCAATTTTTCACTTTGCTTCGTAAGTGTTTTTTCCCGCGCTTTTCCCCCTTAGAATCAGTTGAAATTTTCTCTATTTTTTTCCTCTAATTAAATCTATACTAATGATACTTAGATTCATGTATATATGGAATTTTAATTATTGCTATTCATGTAGAATGAGATTACATGGAAATCAAACAAAAATTCACTGTTTATAATTGAAATGGATCAATTAAACTGCAAATTAAAGCTCATAGTGGTTTAATTACTAAGTTAACAATATGATCGGTGAGCATACACTTGGAAAATTAGGTTTAACAATGTCAAATTGCATCATAAGCTAAGTTCTGAACTATGGGATCACTAGCTAAGAAATTAGAAATTAAATCAATGAAGAAGAAGACTACTTAATTTACCCACTTATGATTAATGCGCTTCTGAATAAGTTGGTGGTTTTAGCTTTCTAGAGTTATCCCGTTATTCTCTTTGCAAAATCATTAACACGATAGTTGAGATTATACTTTGATGTTCACAAAATTATCCAGGGGGGCATCCGTTTGTCCCAAAATGGAGGAAAATCAGATTTTTCTCTGTACCTTTCTGAATAGATAAACAGAAAACGTGCCATTTTCTAAACAAATGTGATATATATATATATATATATATATAGATAGATAGATAGAGAGAGAGAGAGATGAACTTTTCATCTCGATGTATGGGCTCACTATCCTGGATATATGGTTCTTTTATCTGTTCGATTGAAGAAAATATTGCTGTCAAGTAATATTAGCACTTTTACTTAGTTTCTAAGGAGATAACCTTTCACTCTATGAAGTACATGAAGTATCAGCTTGAATTAGGACTAATGCTGACTACATCCTTTGAAAGGGAGCCTTGGAGCAATGGTAAAATTGTCTTCGTGTGACCTATAGGTCACAGGTTCGATTCGTGGTTCCACTAGTGCTTGCATTAGATTAGGCTATCTACATCACACCCTTGGGAGTACGGCCCTCCCCGAACCCCGCGTGAACGCGGGATGCCTTGTGCACCGGGTTGCCCTTTTTTTTTTTTTTTTTTTTAATGACTAAATAGTTTATGCCATTTGGTGGTATAAGGAATTATTTGTAAGTAAAACCAAAAGAATTAAGATAAAGAAATTGCAGGCATTTAGAGTAGCATTAACGATGGATTCTGATATTTTCCTTTTATGATGTGAAAATATAGTGACTAATCGACTTGATTTGCAAAGGTGATGACTGCATCATTTATTCCATTAAGTGCAGTAAGGAACTAGTTATTATATGTAAAAAGAAGCGATTTGGTTTAAGAAACTGTAGGTGTCTTTGTCATAATGTCTAATTAGTTGAAAGTAGTTTTGAAATGATAATTAGATTGTGATAGACAGCTCGGACCTCTGAAATTTAGCAAGATCACCCTGATAAACAGTTTTATATGGTTAAAGACTCATCAATTGACATGCCAGACTTATGGAACTTGAACTTGAATCGCACTTCCTTCTTAGTTTACAAGGGAATAAAAAGAAATTAAGAAAGAGATACTTTTACTAAAGTTGCTGTTATGCTGGCTAATTTGTAGGTTACGTTTGCAGAACAGCTATTGTTGGAAGGTGATGGTATCTGTATATGGTTCTGATGGTGAATCACTCTAATATTCTTTGCAGGTGTAGTTAGTGTAAGATCTTAACTAATTCTCCTTGTAAATTTACCGTCAAGATCTACCTTGTTCGGGAGTATGTGCTCTCAACAAGCACGTGTACCAGAGATCAAAGTGGCTTGATTGCTGAAATGTTTTTGGTCTACATTAGGCTCAAACTGGATTACCTATACAACTTTAATGTCTTAAATGTGGTGAATGTATAATTCTGCAATTTGAAAAATATTTTTTTTGTTTCCAGTTTGTAACATCTATCTGCTGAAGTCTGTGGTGTTAGCCAACCGAGGTAAAGCATTTGCGCAATGAAGATCCTGATGGTGCATTTGTACTTTGTTAACAAATTATGGGTTCTCAAATCATACATGGTCACTATGAGAATCCTACTTAAAAATAAATAGACTGGTAAACTTCGTCCCATAATTTATTTGTCACAGTGAGGTCTCTTACGTGAAGAATGAAGAGCCTCTTACCATTAATATTAGACTGACTCATAGGAAAAATAGCTACTTATTATTTGCTTGTGCATTTAAACAAGTACAAACACAGAGGTTGTGCAGCATGGAGTTTGAGTGTGAAGAAGAGATTTCACATATGCTCTCTCAGGGACCATAATCATCATGAGTTTATTTTTAGTTTGTCTATGTACTTTCCTTCGATGATATTTTCTTGAGAAATGAAGTCAAGGAAATCACTAAAGCTTCCTTCTTTGTAAGACAAGATATGTTGTTCGTTGACAAGGTCTGGTGCAGGTCTAACTGTTTTACCTAAAGCTAGACTATGGAGGCTGGCAATTGAAATGCGCTTTTTTTCTGAGTTAACTGCTGCTCGGTGGAGAACGCTTTTGTATCTGCCATTGCTCAATACTTCCATGTGATCTCCCAGCTGAACAACGAGAGCTCCTTCGATGACTGGAACTGCATGCCACTTTTCATCTCGGTCCATGATTTGCAAGCCCTGATAATTTTGTAGAATGATGGATAGCATACCATAATCTGTGTGTGGTGGCAATCCTAGTGTAAGATCTGGCTCAGGACATGCTGGATAGCAATTAACGGCCATGACCTGAGAGCCTTCTGCAATGTCTTCATGTAAGTAACTAGGGTTTAGTCCTAAGCTCTCAAATACCACTTCCATGAGTTCTTCTTGCAACTTTTGTGCTGCCTTCGTGTAATTCCCCATTTTCTCCCTGCATGATAAACTGCTTTAGGCACTTGAAAAAATTATATCGTTCTTGAACAGTAAGAATATGCATCTATAAGATAGCAAAAGCATATTGAAAGGAAAATGAGAGACTTACTTGTAACATGTGGGGTTTGATGGCCACAAATCAATCCAAGTTGAGATTGGATTAGCGTAGTGCTTGAGGAAGTCTCTCCAAAAGTGAACTTTGTCTTTGACATGATTTAGACTAGTACCATATCTTATGGGTTCATGAACATTTGAAGACAAGAGATGCTTTTTCTCTTCAGTTGGTAAATCGAAGAATTCGCTCGCAGCATCTATGGCATCTTTCATGACTGACAGTGGGATTCCATGGTTAACTACCTGCAAAGTCATTTATCACATGCATGTTGTTATTTTACGCTCAGGTTGAAAGTTTTTTCTTCCTGTTAGACAACCTAAGTAGCTGAATTCTTGGACATTTGTTTTAACAAATTTGAAAATAAAGGGAAGAGAGAAGACAGAGGAGATGAAGCCTAGAACCCTACCATGTGTGTGACATGAAGTTCTTTCTGCTTTTGATTTCCAAATGCTTTTTCTATATGCGGATGATCTGACATCATTTTACTTGGTGTGTGCATATTATTCAATGGATCCTATCTTGAGGAACTTTATGTATACTGAAGTAAATAAATAGTCTTATTCTAGTGCGTGATTGCAGGTGACATGGACGTAACACGACAAGTACGGTACCTGGAAGAAACCTAGTTCCTTGCAAGCCAGGTGTACTTCCTGGATTATCTGAGGCCGAAGAAGAGGGTGTCGCAGAAAGGATAGATCCACAACGGGCAAGCATGTGTCACACAGGGTTCGCTCGGGGCGTAAGGATGGGGGAAGAATGTAACGGTTGGGAACATAGGTTAGCCCCTCTTCATTTAGTGTCATGGCACTAGTAAATGAACCATTTGGTGAAGCTGAGCTATCTCTCATTTTTCCAACCATATGGTGCTCTTTTTCCCTTTATGTTTATGGCTTATCTCCCTATTTATAAGCAACAAATGTGGAGATAAGATTGGAGTTTTTGATTATTTATGCAGTTATATATGTAATGAATATACGTATAATGTGATGGTACCATGAGTATAACCAATGGAGAAATAGAGAGTACTCATACTTGAAGAGCCACAAAATGAAACATTATAAGCTTGTAGTAACTCCAATGTGAAAGGTAATTGTCGGTTCCAATAGTTGAATCCGATAGACTAACATTGTTCAGATTCAAGTGGGAGTGAGCCCACGCGCCATGAGGGAGAATGGTGAGCTAATTTTACACATGCAGTACGTAGGCACTCTGGGATTTTCGGACATTATATTTCCTGTTTTCCTCTTAATTTCCTATCAAGTGCATTTTTCCTACCCATGGTGGTGACGAGAACAGAGTAATTTACTGAGGCGGCAATCCCTATATTTCTTTTTTTTTTTTCTTGAATCGAAATATCAAATGAAATAAGAAATTGACATGTGTCTGGTTTGGTTTTTGTTTTTTATTTTGGACTTGATTTTAGTTTGAATAAGAAAAATTTCAGTGAGCTGGATTTTAAATATATATTTTCTCATAGACAATTCACAAAAATTATGTGATTTTTTCGTTAAAAATTTACTCCGTATATATTCATGATCCTTACTTGTAATGTAATCTTTAATATGATTATTCTGATGAATGATCCATTTTGCTTATTTAAATACTTAATCTAAATGAATGACACTTTTTTAGAGTTATTTAAATACTTCAATCTACTTTTTCTTTCATTTTCACAATTCAACATTTATTAAGCTCATATATATTTTTGACTTTGATATATTGTATGCTGATGGTTCTTAAAATTGACTTAGCATATTATTATTTAGGTTTCGTATTGAGTTTTATGTCCTATATTGAGAATTTTTAGGCGTCATTAGCAGGTATTGCAGAGAAAAATTCTCACATAATAATAATTTAATAAATAATAAGTTTGTCCATTTGCTTAGTTCTTGCCAAGAATATTATTGACTAATAGAGTTGTTTATCCATAATTTCTACTATATTAATCGAAGTTCCTCTTCGTCGTCGTGTATGATTGCTGAAATAAGAAAGTAACTTGAGGGTAGTTTATTATTTCGTTCAGCTAATTTGACACTTAATTCTGATATGGACGCAACGTGGCCTTCATGTACTATTGAACAATTTCATTGGCTGATAAAGCTTTTTAGTAAAAGCTTTAACTCCTTGACTATTTTACCCTTTACTATTTCAGAAGCCACAACCTAAGGATATCTTGTGTTTTGTAACGTGGGACTGTAACGACCTGACCGGTCGTTTTAAGAATTAACGCCCCGATCCCCTATTAACTGCTTTTCCCATGCTTATTTCTGCTATTGTGAGTTGCCGGGAGGATCCGTTTGGTGTTTCGGAGTGTTTTGGGACACTTAGTCCCTAAATGAGAGTTTAAGCTTTAGAATTTGGACCATAGTCGGAGCAGTGTGAAGATGGCCTCGGAATGGAATTCCGTTGGTTCCGTTAGCTCCGTTGGGTGATTTCGGGATTAGGGGCGTGTTCGGATTGTGTTTTGGAGGTCCGTAGCTTAATTAGGCTTGAAATGCCAAAAGTTGAATTTTTGAAGTTTCCGGTTCGATAGTGAGATTTTGATATTGGGGTCGGAATGGAATTCCGAAAGTTGGAGCAGGTCCGTTGTGTCATTTTGGACGTGCGTGCAAAATTTCAGGTAATTTGGACTAGGTTTGATAGGCTTTTTGATCGAAAGCGGAAATTTGAAGTCTTGGAAATCCTTAGGCTTGGATTGGAGAGTGATTTGTGGTTTTAGCGTTGTTTGATGTGATTCGAGGATTGGAATAAGTTCGTATGATGTTTTAGGACTGGTTGGCATGTTTGGTTGTGGTCCCGGGACCCTTGGGTGAGTTTCGGGTGCTTAACGGAAGTTGAATTGGACTTAGGAGAAATCTGAAGTTGGCTGAACCTGTCATAACCGCACCTGCGTGTATGCGACCACAGGTGCGGCACCGCAGAAGCGGTTGGAGGACCGCAGGTGCGGTCTGAGGCGATTTGGGGTTGGTCGCAGATGCGGCCCAGTTATCGCAGAAGCGGCATCGCATCTGCGGACAAGAGGTCGCAGGTGCGGAAGCTGGACTTTAATGAAAAGTCGCAGGTGCGGTCCGTTTGTCGCAGAAGCGGGACCACAGGTCCCATGGCCGCAGAAGCGGATTCGCTGGTCAGAAAAAGGGCAAAATCAAGGGTTAGAACTCAAAACCTTGGAAATTGACTTGGGAGCTCGGGGATTGGCGATTTTTGGAGAGATTTTCACCTGGTGTTTTGGGTAAGTAATTCTTACTCGGTTTTGATTAATTTCCACGAATCTATACTTAATTCCATCCTTTAAATTCGAATTTGGGGTGGAAATTTGGAGAAAATTTGGAAAAGTCCTTAGGCCTAATTTTGGGGTTTTGATCAAGATTTTGATGTCGGATTGGAATAATTTCGGTATGTATGAACTCGTGAGAGTGTGAGGATTCTGAATTTGTAAATTTTACCCGATTCCGAGACGTGGGCCCGGAGAGGATTTTTTGGGCAATTTTCCTAATTTTGCGTAGTAGCTTCGAATTAATTAGTTGAATTAGTTACTTGAAGTTATATTAACATTATGCAATTACTTTGAATAGATTTGAGCCATTTGGAGTCGGGTACTCGTGGCAAGAACGTGGTATCGAGTTGATTGAGCTGGTTCGAGGTAAGTGGCTTGCCTAACCATGTGCGGGGGAACTCCCTTTAGAATCTGGTATTGTGGATATATGAAATGCCTTGTACGTGAGGTGACGAGTGCGTACATATGCTAATTGTTGAAAATTCGGTTTTCATTAAATAACTATAATCGTGTATTTCTTCCTTGTTTACACTACTTGAAATTTAAGCCTACTGTTAGCTTAGGAAAGCATGTCTAAATGATTCAATTGTTTTAGTTGCTCAAACTGCTTTATCTGAATTCTGTGCAGCATGCTAGATTAGAAATACATGTTTACCTTGGTATGAAATTGGATTGAATTGAATATTATTCGTGTTGTTGCTGTGTGTTTAATTTGGGACTACGGGCGATTTCCCGGTAGATCCCCCTTGCCTGTTTATTTGGGACTACGGATTGATATTCCGGTAGATCCCCCTACACAGTTATATGGAACTACGGGACTGCACCCAGTAGATTTACCCAGTACTGGGTATTTACATTTGGGACTAGGGATCGGAATTCCGGCAGATCCCCGCGCACTATGAGTTGGACTACGGGACGACACCCGGGAGATCCACCGAATATTTTTATTTGGGGACTACAGGACGGTATCCTGGTAGATCCCCGGTTGCTATCTCTGTGTTGAGCTGTATTCTTTATGTGATGCTCTCTCTCTGTTGTAATTGTTGTTATTCTTATTATTATACTGTGTTACTTCATACTGTTTCGTTTTCCTTATGTATATGTATATGACCGGTAGGGCCCTGACCTTCCTCGTCACTAGTCGATCGAGGTTAGGCTTGGCACTTATTGGGTACTGCCGTGGTGTACTCATGCCTTTTCCTGCACATGTTTTTCGTGTGCAGATCCAGGTTCTTCGACTCGGCCCTACTATCCTTGAGGCGAGGCGATTCTTCAGAGACTTCGAGGTAAATCTTCCGCGTCCGCAGACCGAGGATTCCCTCCCCATTCTCTCTTGTAGTTATAGCCCTTCTGTATTTCTTTGATTTATACATTCCGGAGTTAGAACACTATTTAGTATTCATAGCTTGTGATTCGTGAGTTTTCGGGTTTTGGGAGTTGTTCAGTTTTTGAGATAGTGTATTGGTTTATGCCGAACGGCATCTTAAACGCTTCTATATTGTTATTCTTCAGTTTTATTAGTTTTTTCGCATTTTGTTTCCTTTCCGCAAATTGTTAGGCTTACCTAGTCGTAGAGACTAGGTGCCATCACGACACGTTCAAGGAGGGCGAACTTGGGTCGTGACAAGTTGGTATCAGAGCTCTAGGTTCATAGGAGTCAAGAATCACAAGCCGGTTTATTAGAATCTCGTGGATCGGTACGGAGACGTCTGTGCTTATCCACGAGAGGTTGTGTAACTGTTAAGAAAATTTCACTTCATTTGAATTCCTTGTCGTGCGAGATTTTTGATATCGATATTCTGAACTTCTCTCTTCTATTCTCTCATAGATGGTGAGGACACGTGCTACTGGAGGTGACCAGACACCCGCGCCCCCTGCGAGAGCTGTTAGAGGTCGGGGCCGGGGTAGAGACCGAGGACGCGCACGTGATGCAGCCAGAGCACCCGCGCGAGCTGCTACCGAGGAGCCACCAGAAGTTCCAGCTGGAGCCCAGGCGCCTGACACGCCTACTGCTACTACTACTCCAGCTCTCCAGGAGAGTCTTGCGCAGTTTATGAGTATGTACACCACTCTAGCTCAGGCAGGGTTGCTTCCCCTTGCTGCAGCCACATCCCAGGCTGGGGGAGGAGCACAGACTCCCGCCGCCCGCACTCCTGAGAAGCGAGTGCATGTTGAGAAGGTCCCAGAGATTATACCGGCACAACCTGTAGCCCCAGCTCAACCCGAGGAGAGGGCAGTAGCTTCAGAGGAGGAGCAGAAGAGGCTTGAGAGGTTCAAGAAGTATCATCCTCCTACATTCAGTGGACTAGCATCAGATGATGCTCTGGGATTTCTAGAGGAGTGCTACCGTATCCTCCGTACCATGGGTATAGCAGGATAGAGCGGGGTTTCCTTCACTACCTTCCAGCTTCGAGGAGCCGCCTATCAATGGTGGCGTGCTTATGAGTTAGACAGCCCCGACGAGGCAGCTTCCCTGACTTGGACTGAGTTTTCAGATATGTTCCTGAGAGAGTATGTTCCTTAGAGCCTTAGGGACGCATGGCGCAGAGTTTGAGCATTTGCGCCAGGGTACTATGACTGTCTCAGAGTATGTTGTCCGTTTCACTAACTTGGCTAGACATGCACCAGCATTGGTTTCTACTGTTCGCGAGAAGATTCGCCGGTTTATTGAGGGGCTCATTCCCAGCATCAGGTCTTGGCTCGGGAGCTGGAGATGGATATTTCTTATCAGCAGGTGGTGAGCATTGCTAGGAGAGCAGAGGGTATGCATTCTTGGGACAGAAAGGAGAGGGAGGCCAAGAGGTCTCGAGAGTCGGGCCATTATTCTGGTGCCCGTGCCCCCGCTGTAGTTCGTCATGGTAGGGGTTATATGAATCGCCCCGTTCATTCAGCTCTTCCAGCAGCCAGTGGTATTCTAGCTCTTCCTAGACCCCAGGAGCCTTATTATGCACCTCCAATATTGAGTGCGCCTCCTGCACGAGGTGCTTTCAGTGGTCAGTCCAGCAGACCTGGCCTGTGCCAGTCACAGCCACCACGTCCTCCCAGAGCTTGTTTTGATTGTGGTGACACACGCCATATGGTGAGGGATTGCCCTAGACTTGGGAGGGGTGCACCTTCACAGACTTCTCATCCATAGCGCGCCCCGCAGAGTTCTCATGCTATGATCACAGCACCAGTTGCTACCCCACCTGCTCAGCCAGCTAGAGGTGGAGGTCGCGGAGGTAGAGGTCGCCCTAGAGGGGGAGGCTAGGCCAGATACTATGCCCTTCCTGCCCGTACTGAGGCTGTCACCTCTGATTCTGTCATCACAGGTATTATCCTGGTCTGTCATAGAGATGCATCGGTTTTATTCGATCTAGGCTCCACTTATTCTTATGTGTCCTCTTATTTTGCCCCGCATTTGGGCGTATCTCGGGATTCTTTGAGTTCTCCTGTTTATGTTTCTACTCCTGTTGGAGATTCTCTTGTTGTGGACCACGTTTATCGGTCGTGTTTGATTGCTCTTAGTGGTTTTGAGACCAGAGTCGATTTGTTATTGCTCAGCATGGTAGACTTTGATGTTATCTTGGGCATGGACTAGTTGTCGCCCCATTATGCTATTCTTGATTGTCACGCGAAAATCGTGACGTTGGTTATGCCAGGTGTACCGAGTGGAGGGGTACCTTAGATCATACTTCCAGTAGAGTTATTTCGTTCCTTAAGGCTCAACGTATGGTTGAGAAGGGGTGTGACGCGTATCTAGCTTATGTGAGAGATGTCAGTATTGATACCCCTACAGTTGATTCAGTCCTAGTAGTACATGATTTCTCTGATGTGTTTCCAGCTGATCTTCCGGGCATGCCGCCCGATAGAGATATTGATTTTGGCATTGATCTATTGCCGGGCACTCAGCCCATTTCTATTCCTTCGTACCGTATGGCTCCTTCTGAGTTGAAGGAGTTGAAGGAGCAGTTACAGGAATTGCTTGATAAGGGTTTTATTCGGCCCAGTGTATCACCTTGGGGTGCTCCTGTCTTGTTTGTGAAGAAAAAGGATGGTTCTATGCGTATGTGCATTGATTATCGCCAGTTGAACAAGGTTACAGTGAAGAACCGTTATCCTTTGCCTCGTATTGATGACCTGTTTGATCAGTTACAAGGAGCTCGTGTGTTTTCTAAGATCGACTTGCGTTCAGGCTATCATCAGTTGAAGATTCGAGAGCCAGATATCCCGAAGATTTCCTTCAGGACTCGGTATAGTCATTACGAGTTCCTTGTTATGTCATTTGGGCTGACCAATGCCCCAGCAGCCTTCATGCATTTGATGCACAGTGTATTCCGGCCATATCTTGACTCATTCGTCATTGTCTTTATTGATGACATTCTGATATACTCCCGGAGTCGGGAAGATCATGAGCAGCACCTGAGGACAGTGCTTCAGACTTTGAGAGAAAAGAAGTTATATGCGAAGTTCTCGAAATGTGAATTTTGGTTGGATTCCGTGGCATTCTTGGGTCACGTGGTATCTAGTGAGGGGATAAAGGTGGATCCGAATAAAGTGGAAGCAGTGCAGAGTTGGTCCAGACCATCCTCAGCTACAGAGATCCGCAGTTTTCTTGGCTTGGCAGGTTATTACGGTCGAGTTGTTCAGGGATTTTCATCCATTGCGACACCTATGACCAGGCTGACCCAGAAGGGTGCTCCATTCCAGTGGACGAAAGAGTGTGAGGAGAGCATTCAGAAGCTCAAGACAGCTTTGACCACAACTCCAGTTTTGATATTGCCTACCGGTTCGGGGTCTTATACTGTCTATTGTGATGCCTCGAGGATTGGCCTTGGAGAGGTATTGATGCAGGACGGTAGGGTGATTGCCTACGCGTCCAGACAGTTGAAAGTGCATGAGAGGAATTATCCTGTCCATGATCTTGAGTTAGCTGCTATTGTTCACGCCTTGAAGATCTGGCATCATTATTTGTACGGTGTGCCTTGTGAGATTTATACTGATCAACGGAGTTTGCTATTTGTTCAAGTAGAAGGACCTTAATTTGCGCCAGAGGAGGTAGTTAGAGCTGCTGAAGGACTATGACATCACTATCTTGTATCACCCGGGCAAGGCAAATATGGTGGCAAATGCTTTGAGTCGCCGGGCGGAGAGTTTGGGGAGTTTGGCTTATCTACCAGCAGCGGAGAGGCCCATGGCGATGGAAGTTCAGGCCTTAGCCAGCCAGTTTGTGAGATTGGATCTTTCGGAGCCTAGCCGGGTCCTTGCTTGTGTGGTTTCTCGGTCTCCTTGTCTGCGGGAGCGTCAGTTTGATGACCCTCATTTGCTTGTCCTCAAGGACAAGGTTCTGCGAGGTGATGCCAGAAATATTACCATTGGTGATGACGGGGTATTGAGGATGCAGGGTCGGATTTGTGTACCCAATGTTGACGGGCTTCGGGAGTTGATTCTAGAGGAGGCCCATAGTTCGCGGTATTCCATCCATCCGGGTGCCGCGAAGATGTACCAGAATTTGAGACAACACTATTGGTGGAGGCGGATGAAGAAAGATATAGTTGGGTTTGTAGCTCGGTGCCTCAATTGTCAGCAGGTTAAGTATGAGCACCAAAGGCCAGGTGGGTTGCTTCAGCAGATAGAGATTCCGGAGTGGAAGTGGGAGCGGATCACCATGGACTTCGTAGTTGGGCTCCCACGGACTTTGAGGAAGTTCGATGCCATTTGGGTGATTGTGGATCGGCTGACCAAGTCCGCGCACTTCACTCCTATGTGTACCACTTATTCTTCGGAGCGGTTGGCGGAGATTTTTATCCGGGAAATTGTCCGTCTGCACGGTATTCCAGTTTCCATTATTTCAGATAGAGGTACTCAGTTCACATCACGATTTTGGAGGGCCTTACAGCATGAGTTGGGCACCCGGGTAGAGTTGAGCACAACATTTCACCCCTAGACGGACGGACAGTCCGAGCGCACTATTCAGATTCTTGAGGATATGCTCCGTGCGTGTGTGATGGAGTTTGGAGGTTCTTGGGATCAGTTCTTGCCACTGGCTGAGTTTGCTTACAACAACATCTATCAGTCTAGCATTCAGATGGCACCGTATGAGGCCTTGTATGGTAGGCGGTGTAGATCCCGGTGGATTGATTCGAGCCGGGCGAGGCTAGATTATTGGTCACAGACTTGGTACAGGATGCTTTGGAGAAGGTTAAGGTGATTCAGGATAGACTCCGTACAGCCCAGTCCAGACAGAAGAGTTATGCAGACCGGAAGGTTCGTTGTCACGCCCCAAACCGAGGGACATGATCGGCGCCCGACCGGGTAGCCCCAGTCAAGCGGACCTGGGTGCCTTTCCTATCCCACGTGTTACCCCGTATTTTCATTGCTCATTGATCAAGGAATTAGCCATTTATAATTAAAACACCTTTTTACAAAACTTACATAACATACATGGCTACTTAATGAGGTTTACAACTTACATCGCCCAACATACAAAATACATATTTACATAAGTTCGTAACCCACATTTACTGTCTACGGAGCCTCTAAGGATACAAAGGATAATACAATACTTGCCGGTAACAAGGCTCCGGCTATACCTTACACAATTACCCAAAACATGACTCCGGAATAAAAGCGGCATGAGCCACGCGGGGCCCCGAGAGGAAAGGGGCTCACCAATACAGCTGACGGAAAGTAAAAAGGGAGCTACGGTCGGTGGACTGGAGTACCTGCTATGGATCCACCTACAATCATAACACGAATGTAGCGCCCCCGGCAAAAGGGACGTCAGTACATTTGAATTGCACTGGTATGTATGAACAAACTTTGCCCTAAGCAAACTCAAACCATACACAAGTAACAAGTAGTAATGGAATCAACAATCAAATACACACGAAAGGAAACAACCAAGCCAAACAAGTTTACAATCTCTCCATTTCCCCTTTCAACATTTTCTCATCAATGATTTCACAACTTTCTCATATTTTCATTTCAATAGTGATTTTGATCACTTTCCACCCTTATTACCTCGGCCACCCTTATTACCTCGGCCACCCTTATCACCACAACCCACACCTTATTACTTCGTGTTGCGGCGCGCAACCCGATCCCACCGAACAATCACAATTCACAAGCAACACAACAACAACAACAATTCACAAGGACAACAACAACAATTCTCAAGGAATAGCAGCACAATTCACAAAGGATTTCCATAACCATCAATGCCATTTCCATCTTATTCAACAGCCCAATGTACAAATTTAAGTCATAACGATAATTGCCCACGATAAGCCACATATGATATTACCACAGTTGCTTCAATTGCATCAATTACGATTCCTTTCCATCATTTGTTACACATCTCTTACCACACAACCACATTCACACACACACACACACATTTGGTTTGTTGCCATTTACTTCCACTATCATATCGGAAGACTTAACCAACAACGTTCAAGGCACATTAATCACATGAATTCACAAATATTCCGCATAAGTAAACACATACCAATCACAAGAATTTAGTTTCACAAATAATCCACGTAGATATCGCATACCAAATATTTGTACACCAAACAAGGTGATTTTACAAAGGTCAAAGTTAGCCATACGTACCTGGAGTTGAATTCCTTTTTAGTTTCTACTTCCAATTCACCAAATAATCTAGCAACGTCAATATAGTGCACAAATTAATACACATAACTGAGAATTCAAGGTTCAAAATCTCTACCCGAACATATTTAGGTTATTAACCCCTTCTTTGCACAAGTCTTTGCTCCCACCCAATTACTCCTACTAGATTTTAGGTTTTAATAGACATGCATGCACAATTTCAACCATAACTTTCAAGAATTAATGCATGAGACTCCCCCCCCCCCCTTAGTTTAAACCTGAAAATCAAGGAAAAAGGTTAGGGATTTTACTTGTAAGGATGGGGATAAGGACAATTACTTTGAATTTTCCCGGCCCGGATAGTTTTGAAGAACCAAATTGATGGAAATCGCTTTCTCTCTTAAGAACCCTCTCTTCCTCTCTCTTATTTTTGTTCAGAAGAATGTTAAAAATGAGGGGTTGGGGTGTTTTATTACAAAGGGGTCGGGTCTTAAAATTTAGAAAAATAGAAGCCCGAGCAAGATCTGCGGTCGCATTCTGCGATTGCAGAATCGAAATGCGGTCCACAAATTGGACCGCAGAAGTGCCCCCCCAAAACTCTGAAGGGTCTGTTTGGGTCTGCGATAGGAATGCGGTCCGCATTCCTGTTATGCGGTGCATTTTGCACCGCAAAACTGACCTCCACAAATTCTTGAGGAATTTATGCGACGATTATGCGGTCCGCATCTTCAACATCAATTTTGACAATTCTTCTGTTTCACTCTACGGCAGAAATGCGGTCCGCATAACTGATCTGCGACCGCATTCTGGACCGCATAATGGAAATTTTCTGGAAAATTTTGACTCTTGGTTTTTAAGTGCAAAGCAGTAAAATATTACATATTCTCAAGACATATACGGAAATTTTGACTCGACGAAGTGTTATGCCTTGAGTACAAATTTCACGGGGCCTTACATCCTCCCCCACTTAAAATCATTCGTCCTCGAATGAGGATTTTTGAAAATCAGTTGGTTTGAAAAACGTGATATGCAAGTTTCCAAATTTTCCACTAACTCCCATATTTTAGAAAATTTTTTCCAGAGTTTCCTTTGTAATTTGGACCTATCTACCTGTCAGAGAGCCCCCGAAATATATTTTCAAGCACCATTACACAACTCCTATTATCCCTACAACTGGTATACAATTCATTTCCTCAACACTTGCACATATTCAATCACTTGACACATTTTTTTGCACATAGTTTGGTCACTTCAATGAGTCCCATACAGTTCAACCAATACACTATACTCATTTCAATTAATCATTACCAATCTATACTACCATTAATCATTCACTTATCACAAGAGTTCTTACAAAACTTTCATTTACCAAAAAGGGTTTGCACATGACTCAAATAATCACAACACATACAATTCTTGCACAACTTGAGGAGTTACAATAGTAAGGCATTTAGTGGAGATATGGGGTGTCTTGGCACCAAATGGAACACAACATTAGTTTGCTTAGAGATAAGAGTTCGCACGATCACTACTAGACTTGTTCAAACAGATGGGGATATTTTCTTTCATTTCATCTTCCGCCTCCCATGTGGCTTCCTCAACTCGATAAAGTACCACAATATTTATATATCAATCACAAGAACCTCAGCATTACAAACACTACTTTATCAAGATGATACCTGGGCATGGACTGCACATTTTTAAATCATATCGCCTAGAAGGTACCTTTCAAATCAAAACCAACTGCTATGCAATCAAGAGAAAATATTTTATTTCCGCAACCCTCTCGGCCTTCAATGGCCTCTTATATCTACAGACTTCGCTAGAACACATTCACGGGAGCAATTTCGACCCCTAAACATACTTAACAAAGATAACAAGTAGATATTTCGCATAAGCTAACTATCCACTAACTTCGCCTTCAATGATTTCCATCGGAATGATACACAATTGATATCCACCTACTTTCTTAGACATAGACATGTGAATCCACAAAATATATGGCGAACAACTACGGGGACACTTCATACTCCTAGTGCGGCCTAATGTGGAATACACTTATGCAACCTTTATTATCAACTCACATAACATCTTCAGTGGAAAATATTGAGAATAGCCTGCTCACCCTCCAAACTCTAAATCTCTAGGCGAACACTCACACTAAACCTTGATGACCTTCAACAATTACTCTAAGATGTGCTATCATAAACTGACCATAAAATTACCTTTCAAATATATATGTGATCACACTGTGAAGCTTCATCTTTGACTCATCTGAACTTACAATACCCAATGGATCTAATACAATGAGGAACAACAGAGTTCAAGATCAGGCTGGAGTTATTCGGGAATCCATTAATGCACTGAGTAGAGTACTTTCTGAGGTTATATGCTAAGGGACACGAAAGTTACAACTAACAATGCTGACATGGTTAATCACTGTGACGACGTCAATTATTACGCAAATGAGGCATAGGGGTAAGTAGTACATTGGCAAAGGAATCATTAAGGAGGAATATTCAAGTACATGACCCAGTCGTTTCCTAGGGTGAAGGGAAAATCAATTCATACTCTGGTTACTTGAATGCGATATGGGATTCAAAATACATGAAGTGGAATTACACTCCTGACATTAGCTGACACAAGGAATCTATGCCGTAAGCCCATGAGAATGAAAATGAAGTTAAAACACTTATGAGATTATCATAACTCAAACAGCTTAACCCTCCCTGATAGTTGACCTTATATGAGAGAACTAAAGGTATTTCCAAATCGATATGCTCATGATATGTGCAAAAATCTGAAGGCATCTAATCTCACCCTTTCACGAGTAAAACCACATAGCTCGGACATCTAAATGTTTGGATGAAATCATGTACTGGTTAGAGGCATTCTAATGGTTAACATGATGCTCCAGGAAGAAATAAAAATGCCACTCCTATCCACCCAAAGGGGGTGTGATACCAAGGGTAGTAAAACTCCCCTCACATGAAAATGATATATTGAATACTTCTAAAAGTCGAGTGAGAAGAAGGCCACGTAACCTAACCCATCCAATCCGACCCATTTAAGACTTTGGAAAGGGGATGCAATTTGGTTTGAAATCAGGGAAATTTTAGCCTGAGCTTAAAGGAAAATCATTTCTTTTGAAACCCATGGGACAAGCCCTCGTAGTCCTAGAAAATCATTAACAATGGCGAGAAAGTACTTAAAACCGTTACGAGTTGGTATAAAACAAGACCTCAAAGTGCCCACACGGATAAGTTCGAAAGAATGAGACGTCTTATTACATTTATCGAGGAGAAGTAACCTGGGCTATCTAGTCACATGGACAAGTGGAGAAGGTA
Source organism: Nicotiana attenuata (assembly GCF_001879085.1). Classification (NCBI taxonomy): domain Eukaryota; kingdom Viridiplantae; phylum Streptophyta; class Magnoliopsida; order Solanales; family Solanaceae; genus Nicotiana; species Nicotiana attenuata. The sequence goes on from NC_031989.1 coordinate 34,900,944, forward strand.
GATGATTGTTTAGGAAAAACTCTCATAAGAAGTGCGAGCAATATCTTTTTATCCTAACAAAAGCAACATGTCCTCATCCTTAATGCGACAAGACTTCCTCTTTGATGCCATGAAACATAAATGAATTCTACAATGAGAGTGATCAGATGAAGTAGATAGTAGGGTAGCAAAACTAATGAGCACCATTTGGAACCAACGAGCTTAAACCAAGTTGAAGACATTAGAAGTCCATAGTAAATGGGGATTTAACTACTTTCAGTGTCCTTTTAGAAAAGGGTACTTGTGGAGTATTTTAATGAGGTGAATTTAATCGAATCGTATAGTTGGATGACTAGTCAAGCCATTGAGATGATATCGCATTGAAGGTTACGGGTAAACAACACATAATGCAAGACAAGTTAAAGAAAGTGAGAGAGCCTTATGGAAGTAACCTTTACATTGTATCCACTAGGAAGGGTGGTAATATAAAGCGATTACGAGAAGCCACATTTTTTTTTTAAAGAAGATCTCTGTATGAAGTCATGTGATGTATAGCTCTGGAATTGAAAATAATCCCATTACGTTTAGCAACTCAACTTCATAATGAAGCACCACAACACACTTTTACACAACCAGCTATTACGAGCCACATTGGGAGATGCTATAAGACTTGACTGAGAGAAAGGCTTTCACATATGAATGTGTTACTAGGTGTATTTCTCCTTGGTCAACCCGAAACCTAAAGGCGAGAGTTAGACTGATATGTAGATCGTTGGACTGGCACAAGTGTAGATAATCCATTATCGGAAAGAGATCATTCAATTTCAGTAATTGCGACATGCTATCAACCCTTGATGAACTTGAAGTGGTATGGGAACCCAATGAGATAGTATAGAATAATCATGGAGGGTTTGCAGATGTTCATAATGAGTTCTTCATGGATTTTGACTTGAGAACTACCCAGATGCTAATGAAATACAGACAAACAAGAGTAACAGACGTTGTGCTATAATAACCACCGAAGGGGTGCTTGGTCTTGACAGAGAGCCTAGTAGGGGTCCTTACGAGAAAGGAAGTGTCACAATGACTCATAGAAGGATATGTTCTCTCATGGTTATTGAACAAGTGTGGGGAAACTGGCACAATGGATTCACTAACTAAAGAACACAATGAATACATGTTATGGAGGTGTAAAGAGAAAGTAAACATTTGTTATGAGCTGGACATGCTTCTACTATATTAACTCCCAACTGCAATATACGACCATGCCACGAGCAACCACAATACTAGGACAAGGTGAGCTACCTACTGCGGGATGTCCCAAGTGGACACGAAAGTTATGGCAACACAATATTTTCCTATGACGGGGATGTGAGGATCCCAATTTTCAGAGAGACTTTATGCACACGGTGACCATTTCGATTGACATGCACTCATGTGAGGTGTTAAGGTATACTCTTATGTTACTAGGCAGTGAGAAGCTTTCACGATGATATTCGCAAGAGAGTAGATTGATTGTTCAAACCATATAAGCCATATACACAACTGAATAAAAGAGTGACTCGAGAAGGATCGCAACGCTGGGATGCTTTGCATGGAACTTGACACCACATCGGTAAATTTTACGATGGTGCATGTATAGGCACGAGCGAGTAAATTTTGTCCATTTAAATAAAAGATTCTGTATGAAATTCGTCGGATATAGTCCCATGGTGAGAATTTAGGAAAAGCAAGTGGGAAGTATCAACCCTAGAGTTATAACTAAATTCAAGGGCATACTTATAAAACTTAATTCCACAAGAATGTAAATAAGAGAATTCATAATAGAGTAGATTCACGAATAGTGCGTCTCGTTCAAAAGAGACGATACACGCAATGTTTTGTTATTCAACACCTTGTTAAGACCATGTTTATGAGAATTCTTCAATATGGATGTACATATACAATGAGTAGAAATTTTCATTTGACTCCCTTAATGACTTTAGGTTGGTAGGGCAATAGCTTAATCGATACTCCTCTACTCCACATCCCTAACGTACGTAGGTAACATACTGATATACTACATGATCTGATGGTGCAGAGACATAAATAGGGACTAGGACACTCCCCTCTTAACGATATGTTTTACCAATCCATCCACAACCAATACATTCTCATAACAAGTCCTTGGGCAATCCACTCGGACTCAATGGTGGGATCAATCCCTCCTTACATGCTTCAAATTCGCAGATTATGGTATCAAGGTTACCAACCGTGAGAATAAGACTTAGAGAGGAAATCAACTCCCTAACATGAGCTTTATTGCACGATTGGAGTATCAAAGAAGGGTGAAATTCCTAAATGTCCGAATAGCCTCCAACTTATAGATGTGGTCGACAACACACCGATAAGAAAGACTCTACTAGACACGGCTCCGAGACATCCTAGGACACTTTAAAACCTTAGGCTCTGATACCGAGTTTGTCATGCCCCAAACCGAGGGACATGACCGGCGCCCGACCGGGTAGCCCCAGTCAAGCGGACCTGGGTACCTTTCCTATCCCACGCGTTACCCCGTATTTTCATTGCTCATTAATCAAGGAATTACCCATTTATAATTAAAACACCTTTTTACAAAACATACATAACATACATGGTTACTTAATGAGGTTTACAACTTACATCGCCCAACATACAAAATACATATTTACATAAGTTCGTAACCCACATTTACTGTTTACGGAGCCTCTAAGGTTACAAAGGATAATACAATACTTGCCGGTAACAAGGCTCCAGCTATACCTTACACAATTACCCAAAACATGACTCCGGAATAAAAGCGGCATGAGCCACGCAGGGCCCCGAGAGGAAAGGGGCTCACCAATACAGCTGACGGAAAGTGAAGGGGAGCTACGGTCGGTGGACTGGAGTACCTGCTATGGATCCACCTATAATCATAACACGAATGTAGCGCCCCCGGCAAAAGGGACGTCAGTACATTTGAATTGTACTGGTATGTATGAACAAACTTTGCCCTAAGCAAACTCAAACCATACACAAGTAACAAGTAGTAATGGAATCAACAATCAAATACACATGAAAGGAAACAACCAAGCCAAACAAGTTTACAATCTCTCCATTTCCCCTTTCAACATTTTCACATCAATGATTTCACAACTTTCTCATATTTTCATTTCAATAGTGATTTTGATCACTTTCCACCCTTATTACCTCGGCCACCCTTATTACCTCGACCCACACCTTATTACTTCGTGTTGCGGCGCGCAACCCGATCCCATCGAACAATCACAATTCACAAGCAACATAACAATAACAACAATTCACAAGGACAACAACAAACATTCTCAACAACAACAACAACAAATCTCAAGCACAACAACGACAATTCTCAAGGAATAGTAGCACAATTCACAAAGGATTTCCATAACCATCAATGCCATTTCCATCTTATTCAACAGCCCAATGTACAATTTAAGTCACAACGATAATTGCCCACGATAAGCCACATATGATATTACCACAGTTGCTTCAATTGCATCAATTACAATTCCTTTCCATCATTTGTTACACATTTCTTACCACACAACCACATTCACACACACACATATGGTTTGTTGCCATATTTGCACTATCATATCGGAAGACTTAACCAACAACGTTCAAGGCACATTAATCACATGAATTCACAAATATTCCGCATAAGTAAACACATACCAGTCACAAGAATTTAGTTTCACAAATAATCCACGTAGATATCATATATCAAATATTTGTACGCCAAACAAGGTGATTTTACAAAGGTCAAAGTTAGCCATACATACCTCGATTAGGCTTTCCATAAGTTACTACAACATTCCAGAAATTCTAGCAATTCCAATCTACTTTGAGACATAACTAAATTTGAACACAAATTAGAAAGGTATTCATGGTTTGAGCTCATTTGAGCATTTTATCAAATACTAGTTGAGCATCTTAATTTCAAATCTCTTTTCCAAAGTTTTCCTCCATTCCCCAACCAAATCTTTACTTAATTATGCTAAACAACCTTCCCACAAACCTAATTTGTACATGCATGTATACATAATAGTATTACACCCAAGAATCATACCTCAATACCCCATCTCATACCCCAAACTCGAAATTAAAGCCTAATGTATAGAATCTTACCTCTTGGATGAAGAACTTATGAATGGACTCTTTGATTCTTGAAGTTGATGCAAGGTTTGGATGATTATGAAGCTAGACCTCTACTTTCTCTCTCTATANNCCACACCTTATTACTTCGTGTTGCGGCGCGCAACCCGATCCCACCGAACAATCACAATTCACAAGCAACACAACAACAACAACAATTCACAAGGACAACAACAACAATTCTCAAGGAATAGCAGCACAATTCACAAAGGATTTCCATAACCATCAATGCCATTTCCATCTTATTCAACAGCCCAATGTACAATTTAAGTCACAACGATAATTGCCCACGATAAGCCACATATGATATTACCACAGTTGCTTCAATTGCATCAATTACGATTCCTTTCCATCATTTGCTACACATCTCTTACCACACAACCACATTCACACACACACACACATTTGGTTTGTTGCCATTTACTTTCACTATCATATCGGAAGACTTAACCAACAACGTTCAAGGCACATTAATCACATGAATTCACAAATATTCCGCATAAGTAAACACATACCAATCACAAGAATTTAGTTTCACAAATAATCCACGTAGATATCACATACCAAATATTTGTACACCAAATAAGGTGATTTTACAAAGGTCAAAGTTAGCCATACATACCTGGAGCTGAATTCCTTTTTAATTTCTACTTCCAATTCACCAAATAATCTAGCAACGTCAATATAGTGCACAAATTAATACACATAACTGAGAATTCAAGGTTCAAAATCACTACCCGAACATATTTAGGTTATTAACCCCTTCTTTGCACAAGTCTTTGCTCCCACCCAATTACTCCTACTAGATTTTAGGTTTTAATAGACATGCATGCACAATTTCAACCATAACTTTCAAGAATTAATGCATGAGACTCCCCCCCCCCTTAGTTTAAACCTGAAAATCAAGGAAAAAGGTTAGGGATTTTACCTGTAAGGATGGGGATGAGGACAATTACTTTGAATTTTCCCGGCCCGGATAGTTTTGAAGAACCAGATTGATGGAAATCGCTTTCTCTCTCAAGAACCCTTTCTTCCTCTCTCTTATTTTTGTTCAGAAGAATGTTAAAAATGAGGGGTTGGGGTGTTTTATTACAAAGGGGTCGGGTTTTAAAATTTAGAAAAATAGAAGCCCGAGCAAGATCTGCGATCGCAGAATCGAAATGCGGTCCGCAAATTGGACCGCAGAAGTGCCCCCCAAAACTCTGAAGGGTCTGTTTGGGTCTGCGACAGGAATGCGGTCCGCATTCCTGTTATGCGGTCGCATTTTGTACTGCAAAACTGACCTCCACAAATTCTTAAGGAGTTTATGCGACGATTATGCGGTCCGCATATTGGTTATGCGATCGCATAATGGACCGCATCTTCAACATCAATTTTGACAATTCTTCTGTTTCACTCTGCGACAGAAATGTGGTCCGCATAACTGATCTGCGACCGCATTCTGGACCGCATAATGGAAATTTTCTGGAAAATTTTGATTCTTGGTTTTTAAGTGCAAAATCAGTAAAATATTACATATTCTCAACACATATAGGGAAATTTTGACTCGACGAAGTGTTATGCCTTGAGTACAAATTTCACGGGGCCTTACATTAGTGATGTTTCCTACATGGTTGGAGAGCGAGTCTTGCTTCGGGTTTTGCCTATGAAGGACGTTATGAGATTTGGGAAGAAGGGGAAATTGAGTCCGAGGTTTATTGGTCTTTTTGAGATATTGCGGCGTGTTGGGGAGGTTGCTTATGAGCTTGCCTTACCTCCCAGCTTGGCAGGGGTTCATCCGGTATTTCATGTTTCGATGCTCCGGAGGTATCACGGTGATCCGTTGCACATGTTGGATTTCAGTTCAGTCCATTTAGACAAGGATCTATCTTACATTGAGGAGCCAGTGGCGATATTGGACAGGCAGGTTCGGAAGCTGAGGTCAAAGAAAATTGCATCAATGAAGGTTCAGTGGTGGGGTCAACCGGTCGAGGAGGCGACTTGGGAGACCGAGCAGTATATGCGTAGCCGTTACCCTCATCTTTTCACTACTTCAGGTATGTCTCTATGCTCGTTCGAGGACGAACGAATGTTTTAAGAGGGGGAGGATGTAATGACCCGGCCGGTCGTTTTAAGAATTAACGCCCCGATCCCCTATTAACTGCTTTCCCCGTGCTTATTTCTGCTATTCTCAGTTGCCGAGAGGATCCATTTGGAGTTTCAGAGTGTTTTGGGACACTTAGTCCCTAAATGAGAGTTTAAGCTTTAGAATTTGGACCGTAGTCGGAGCAGTGTGAAGACGGCCTCGGAATGGAATTCTGTTGGTTTCGTTAGCTCCGTTTGGTGATTTCGGGCTTAGGGGCATGTTTGGATTGAGTTTTGGTGGTCCGTAGCTTAATTAGGCTTGAAATGCCGAAAGTCGAATTTTCGAAGTTTCCGGTTCGATAGTGAGATTTTGATATTGGGGTCGGAATGGAATTCCGAAAGTTGGAGTAGGTCCGTTGTGTCATTTGAGACGTGCGTGCAAAATTTCAGGTAATTCGGACTAGGTTTGATAGGCTTTTTGATCGAAAGCGGAAATTTGAAGTCTTGGAAATCCTTAGGCTTGGATTCGAGAGTGATTTGTGGTTTTAGCGTTGTTTGATGTGATTCGAGGATTGGAATAAGTTCGTATGATGTTTTAGGACTGGTTGGCATGTTTGGTTGAGGTCCCGGGGGCCTCAGGTGAGTTTCGGGTGCTTAACGGAAGTTGAATTGGACTTAGGAGAAATTTGAAGTTGGCTGAACCTGTCATAGCCGCACCTGCGTGTATGCGACCGCAGGTGCGGCACCGCAGAAGCGGTTGGAGGACCTCAGGTGCGGCCTGAAGCGATTTGGGGTTGGTCGCAGATGTGACCCAGTTACCGCAGAAGCGACACCGCATCTGCGGACAAGAGGTCACAGGTGCGGAAGCTGGACTTTAATGAAAAGTCGCAGGTGCGGTCCGTTTGTCGCAGAAGCGGGACCGCAGGTGCGGTCCCATGGCCGGAAAAGCGGATTCGCTGGTCAAGAAAAAGGGCTGAATCGAGGGTTAGAACTCAAAACCTTGGAAATTGACTTGGGAGCTCGGGATTGGCGATTTTTGGAGAGATTTTCACCTAGTGTTGGGTGAGTAATTCTTACTCGGTTTTGATTAATATCCACGAAACTATGCATAATTTCATCCTTTAAATTCGAATTTGGGGTGGAAATTCGGAGAAAATTTGGAAAAGTCCTTAGGCCTAATTTTGGGGTTTTGATTAAGATTTTGATGACGAATTTGAATAATTTTGGTATGTATGAACTCGTGAGAGTGTGAGGTCTGAATTTGTAAATTTTACCCGATTCCGGGACGTGGGCCCGGGGAGGATTTTTTGGGCGATTTTCCTAATTTTGCGTAGTAGCTTCGAATTAATTAGTTGAATTAGTTACTTGAAGTTATATTAACATTATGCAATTACTTTGAATAGATTTGGGCCATTTGGAGTCGGGTACTCGTGGCAAGAACGTGGTATCGAGCTGATTGAGCTGGTTCGAGGTAAGTGGCTTGCCTAACCTTGTGTGGGGGAACTCCCCTTAGGATTTGGTATTGTTGGAATATGAAATGCCTTGACGTTGAGTGACGAGTGCGTACATGTGCTAATTGTTGAAAATTCGGTTTTCATTAAATAACTATAATTGTGTATTTCTTCCTTATTTACACTTACTTGAAATTTAAGCCTACTGTTAGCTTAAGGAAAGGCATGTCTAAATTATTCAATTGTTTACTTGCTCAACCTTTATCTGAATCTTGCTCAGCATTGGTAGTTAGAAATACCTATTACTTGGGTAAATGAAATATTGAATTGAATATTCTCGTGTTGTTGTTGTGTGTTTACTTTGGGACTACGGCGATTTCCCGAAATCCCCCTTGCCTGTTTATTTGGGACTACGGATTGTATTCCGGTAAGATCCCCCTGCACAGTTTAATATGGAACTACGGGACGCCACCCCCGAATTGATTCGCCCAGTACGGTACTTACATTTGACCACGGATCGGATTCCGGTAGATCCCGCACTATGATTGGACTACGGACGACACCCGGGGAGATCCACTGGATATTTTTATTTGGGGACTACAGGACGGTATCCTGGTAGATCCCCGGTTGCTATCTCTGTGTTGAGCTGTATTCTTTCTGTAATGCTCTCTCTCTGTTGTAATTGTTGTTATTCTTATTATCATACCGTGTTACTTCATACTGTTTCGTTTTCCTTATGTATATGTTATTAACCGGTAGGGGCCCTGACCTTTCCTTGTCACTACTTCGACCGAGGTTTAGGCTTTGCACTTTACTGGGTACCGCACGTGGTGTACTCATGCCCTTTCTGCACATGTTATTTCGTGTGCAGATCCAGGTTCTTCGACTCGGCCCTACTATCCTTGAGGCGAGGCGATTCTTCAGAGACTTCGAGGTATTATCTGCCGCGCCGCAGACCGAGGAGTCCCTCTCCATTTCTCTCTTGTAGTTATAGCCCTTCTGTATTTCTTTGATTTAGACATTCCGGAGTTAGAACACTATGTAGTATCCATAGCTTGTGATTCGTGAGTTTCTGGGTTTGGGAGTTGTTCAGTTTTTGAGATTATTGTATTGGTTTATGCCGAGCGCATCTTAAACGTCTTCTATATTGTTATTCTTCAGTTTTATTAGTTTTTCCGCATTTTTGTTTCCTTTCCGCAAATTAGTTAAGCTTACCTAGTCGTAAGATTAGGTGCTGTTCACGATCGTTCACGGAGGACAAACTTGAGTCGTGAACAGGGACCATCACAACATGCTTAGTAAAAGTTAAGACAGAATAATTATATTTGGTTCAAAAAGAAGTTTTACCAGTAGCTACCTTAGAAGTCTTGGCTCCCAAGTCCCACCCAACAAAAGCAATACAATGCACCCCATAGGTGGCCTGCTTCTACATCGCTCCTTTAAAATCTTCTGTGCTTCCTCATTATTTTATATTTTGTAATCCATTTTTTGTATAAGTTCGTACTATGATCAATTAATACATCTTGGTTCTTAAGTGATTAGTTTGCACATTAAGGGGTTGTTTTGGTAGGATATATTAGGAAAAATAATATATGTATTAGCTTTCGTTGGATATTACAGCTAAAAGAAATTATTTTTCAAGAATAACTTAGAGAGGTAAATTGTAGTGGAAGAGTTGAACTAACTATATATATAACACATTGTGTTTAATCTGATTTAATAAAATAAAAAAATGTAATAAAAAATTTACAGAAGGAAGTTGGTTACATATCATTAGAAAATCTTGTATTCTTCAGTTTTCAAACTTTCAATTCATTAATAAGATGATGTCGATAACTCCATAGCTCTACTCTAGAATTTAAAAAGAAAAACAAGTAAATTCTTAAAGAACACCAAAGATTGCCACAATTAAACAATGACAATAGGGTTGAGAAGATTTTTTTGCACTGGATGCAATAAATTATATACAACAATTTATCTATAACAAAAATAAAAAGGACAAATATAAGAGTAGACAATATTTTAATATAGTGCTTAGTACAAGTAAATAATATTTCAATATAGATTTTAAATTAACAATGTTATTCACAACTTCCATACCTTGTGATCATACACAATTTGAGAAAGATTAAGTCACTGCTGAAAAACAATCCAAGATATATATAATATATATATATATATATTATATATATAATATATAATAGTCATAGACACAACCTAAGTTAAAAGAGAGGCTCAAAAAGCTGCCCGATAGCTGTTGCCCAACATAGCTGTTGGGACCTGGCTTAGCCGGGGAAATAACCCGACTAGTTCTAATAGAGTGGATGATGCGCTCATAATTTACGTTAAATGAATAACCTAGGGGTGTGCATTCGAATTGTTTATCGATAAATCGAATCGATTATTTGTTATCGGTTTATCGATATTGGTTTATCGATTTATCGATTTCGATTTCGATTTCGAAATTTTCCTTATCGAGTTATCGATTTCGATTTCGATTTTGTCCTCTTCGGTTATCGGTTTATCGATAAACCGATAAGATATTCTAAAAAAGACAAATTTTTTCCCCCTTATTCTATAATACCCTTTCCTTTACCCTAAGTCCCTAACCCTATTATTTCCTCTACCACATTTAAGGAATGATCATACTTAAAGCTCAAGGGAATGAAGTTCAAATTAATGGAAAACAAAATTAGCCGTGATGATGTATTTTATTTTGTTTTTTTATACCGTTGGAGTGTTGGTGGCATACATTTGATCCCTTACTTTAGTTTCGTTGCATGTGCTTGTTGACACAATTTTTATGTTATAAACGGTGTTCGTCTTATTTTAGCTTCTTTTTGTCCATATTAGTTAGGCGTGTTTATAGCGATATACTTTCCGTGGAATCCCGCAAATTTTCTTATAGGTGTAATCTGTAACCGAATCGAAGCCCCAAAAATCGATAAATCAAAATCGAAAAAATCGAAACCTTATTGAAACAATAACGATAAGCATATGTACAAATCGATAATCGATAAGTAATTATCGATAAGGGTCAAAATCGAATCGATAAATCGAATGCACACCCCTAGAAAAAACTAACAAAATCGAAATGAAAAAACTGCTTCAGCGGGTTTGGTTTTCCTTTTGTTGGGCTAAACCAGTCCAAATACACTCTTAACATGGTGTGATATTATCCGCTTTGGGCCAAGCCCACACGGTTTTTCCTAAAATGCCTCAGACCATTAAGAGATCCCTACACCTTATATGTAGACTCCCAATCTTTTCAGCTACCAATGTTGAACTTTGTTCGCACACCCAACCATCTCCCCTTTGAACTAAGTTCCACATGGCCACTGCCACATCCATAGGTCAATTTCCGAGATTCAATGTGTGCCACCCACATTGTTACAGTTAGGGGTGTACATAGGTCGGGTTGGTTCGGATTTTGTAATTATCAAACCAAACCAAGTGTGTCGGGTTATTAAATCTAAAAACCAAACCAAACCAATAAAACACGGGTTTTTCAATCTCGGTTTTTCTCGGGTTTTCGGGTTTTTCGGGGTTTTCGGGTTTTTTCGGGTTCTTTTTTCCGGTAAAATCTACGTAGGACAACATATAACTTGTGCTCAAAAAATTTCTTTAATCCTAGTAAGATACAACTATATAAGGTATTTTTCAAGAAAATAATACAAAATATGAGATGTGTCTTGGCATTATTCTAAATAATTCAACAATAAAGACAATAACATTTTGTAATATAAATATTGCTAATTAAAAAGCCATAGTAAAAATAAGTATAATCAAAAAGTACTAAGTCATGCTAAAATAAGTAGACTAATAAGGGAGAAATTACATGATTAAACGCTAAAGAAAAAATAAAAAAAGGTTATGCATTTTTATCTTAATTATTACAACAAAAAAAAATAGATATTCAATACATTGTAGTTCGTAGTATTGAATTGAATGTCTTTTGTTAGCATTAATATTGATTTGATTTTGGTTTGGGCTTTTGTTAGCATTATTTAAGTTACTAATATTAAAGACTATAAAACTTATTGGAACATTCAAAAGTTCTAAGTCCAACCTTGAAATAATACCTTAAAAGATAAAATTATGAAAAAGTTTAAGAATATTTATAAATTACATCACAATAAGTATATTTATATATTAAATATATCTAAACTTTCTATATATGTAATGTCGGGTAGGTTTGGTTTCGGTTTGACTTTCTTTAGTTAAAACCAAACCAAACCAATTATGATCGGGTTTTTTTCCCAACACCAAACCAAATCAAACCAAACCATAGTCGGGTTTTTTTTCTCGGTTTGACTCGGATTATCGGGTTGGTGCGGTTTGTCGGCTTTCTTTGTACACCCCTAGTTACAGTATTATGGCAACCGAAGCCCGCAACTAGCTTCTTCTTGTGTGCGAATCGCCCCGCACCATCACTCCGCCATCTCATACTCGTCCCGCTGAACCTGGGCTCTGATACCAGTTGTTGGGCTAAACTAGCCCAAATACACTCTTAAAATGGTGTGATATTGTCCGCTTTGGGCCAAGCCCGCACGATTTTTTTCAAAAAGCCTCACATCATTAAAAGATCCCTACACCTTATATGTAGACTCCCAATCTTTTCAACTACCAATGTGGGACTTTGTTCGGATACCCAACACTTTTTTTTTTGTCTTTTCACGATGACAAAAATCGAACTATGAATAAATAATAGACTTTTATTTACACAGTATAGCCGTACCTCAATATAATAGCCGATAAGTATATTTTTTTGTATATTAATACTAGACTATATAATAAATATATCAATGCATATTTTTCATATATTTAGATAGAGACTATAATTATTTTTAGCCGATCGTCAAATGTGTTAAAAGGATATCACGATATCACTGGACTATAAGCTTTGGCCTTTGATGACTAGTCCGCATTGGTTTATTTCTTTTTGAGTTTTTTTTTTTTTAAATTTTCTTTATTAGTAGTACTTGATTTCAAGGTGAAAATTGGGAAATTTAGATGGAACAAGATAAATATTCATTTATAAAATACGTTTAGTGTTGACTCAATCTTTTGTCTTTTAACCAAAAGTACATTGAAATGCAACATTACAATCTACTTTACACCTCTGACACACACACTCCTTCAACAGTGATGGTCATTAGAATAGTTCACTAAATTATTTATATTCGGTAGCTAAAAAAGTGTATAAAATTTATATAATTTTTGTATATAACATACAAAATGTATATATATAAAAAAAAATATTTTTTCAATTATTATTTTAAGAACGATTATGCAGTGCCATTTTTCCTATATTCATGGTAGCTTGAAAGGCTGAATGTTCGAAGAATGCATTAATCTCTGAGTTATTATATATGATTTCTTCCCTATTACTCATCCTATCACTGGTATTGTCTTTGCTTGATTCCTTTTGGAGGAGAGTTACTTCCTTTCCTTAATTTTCACTTTATGAGCAAATCTATTAATCAAATTATTCCACACATAAAACTTCCATCAATCTTTTAATTTCATGGGTGCAAGTAAAGTTTCTTTCCTTTATTTAAAAGCTATTATCTTCATGTTGAAATGGGGTTACCTATATCCGTAGTTTAATATGTCAATCCTTTGTTATATTGTTGATGGTGAAGATTAAAGAGTGACTCATTAGGTTTTAAGAGTATTTTTCAATATAACTTTATACTATTGTTTAGTAAATAAATTTTAATAATGTAAGCTATTGTAAATAGTGCAATACAAAATTAATTTCATTTTTATGTTATTGTTTAATTTTGGTACACTAAGTATTTGTTAGGTGGTTGTCCCGATTTTCCTACCATATTTGGTTTTACTACCTGTTGAAGGAAAGGGCAACATAGTTACTATAATTGAGTTTTCCTTTCAGTATAAGAAAATTTTAATTCTCCCTTATTTGGCTAGTCCTTTTTCTTGTAGGAAAAAGTTTGGACTTCTATGAATTGAGGATCCTTCCTTCTTATTCACTAGTATCCACAATGTACTCATAAGGGACTTGAGAGTCTTGTTTGGGGGGAGAATTTCGGGACAAGTGTTAGTCTTGTGTTTGCCTCTTCATGAGGTTGTTCTCTTGTTATTTTGTATTCTCTTTTATAGTGGATTGCTTATCTCCGCCCGTAGACGTAGTTTAATTGAGCGAATCACGTTAAATGTTTGTGTCTCTTTTGGTATTATTTCTCTTTTTTGTCGGACTTATCGTCGTTCAAGATTTTTACTAGCTTCAGCATGACACCTGATTATTTCGCTCCTAACAAAATTCTCATGAGAGATTTTATCCTTTTTTAAAGTTGCATGGTCAAAATTAAACTATTGTGCTTAGAAGATTTTAATTCATAATCAAGCGTAACTCTGAAATTTAATATCTCATTTTCTCGGCTTTCCCCCATCCAAAAGAAAGGGTAAAAACTTACTCAAAAAAATAGGCATTCAAAAATAAAAATAAAAACCAAGTATAATTAATCCATGAAAAGTGGCGTTCATGCATATGAGCTAGGCATAACAATATCGTTATTAATAGCAAAAGAACAATATATATGACAAAAACATTATATGTCTCTCACCACTATAAAGTTACATTCTTGTCCACATGTGACCAAGTTGACAATTCCGGAAATCCAATGCAGACTCCGCTTGCTGCTGTTTTGTAAATCTGCTTGTTTCAGTTTGTTAATGTACGTATTATACTATAAAATAAAATAAAAAAGCAATAATACAATGAATGTATAGTATCCTTATATTATAACGCACTAAAGGACATTGAAATATCATCCAAGACCATGCAGGAATCTAGCTAATATCTATAGCCAGCAATTTTCAACTCTTTCGTAAGCAACACACCGTTTACATATGCTCCTTTTTCTATTTTTACCACTCTCTATTTTGTTTTCCATTTATTCTTTTTCTTATTGAAGTATCTTGATTAGTATATACCATTAGAATTAAACGTGAGAGTTTTTATTTTTATTTTTTTCCTTAGTGTGTGTGTGTGTGTGTTTTGTTTTCTTTTGGTAGGGTAGGACCCTCCCC
>NC_031989.1:34915707-34923442 GCF_001879085.1 Nicotiana attenuata
CCCCCCCCCCCCCCCCCCCCCCTTCTTTTTTTCTTATGTTCTTTTTGTGTGTGTGTGTTTTGTTTTCTTTTATGGTAGGTTAGAGCTTGTACGCGTGGGTTGCTGAGTCCTCTTTATATTTTAATTTACTCCACTGTTGGGCAAAGTAAAACCTAAGAGTACAGCCATCAGCCTATATAAATTCTTTGTGATGTGAAGGGATCGGAGTGGGAGAATATTCTATAAAGTACTCTTGCTAATTAAGGCGGTGAGAAAATAATAGTGAGGAAGAAGGAAAACAAAAGTGGTGGGCAGCATTTCAGCAACATCAACGTCTTGATAAATTCTGCTAAAGATGATTCTTGAGAAGCAGTAACAAATACTTATGCATGGTACGTACGTTTGCATGGAATTTAGAGGATAACAAAACTTGCATTTTCAACTTAATTTCCACTTCTATATAATAATCTTTTCCCTTTTCCTTTTCCTCTTCATGAGGTTGTAGTGTATGGATGCTTTCGATTAATATACCGACATTCTTCTACACAGTTTATAATACTCTATCATTTAACTTGAAGTTTGCTGCCGAAGCTTAAGCAGAGCATTGGCAGGTTTAATTTTGTAATACGAAAATGGCCAAATATACCTCTGTACTATATCAGAAAAGGTTTAAGTATATTCCTCGTTATACTTTGAGTCCAAATATATCCCTATTGTTATACTATTGGTTCAAATATACACCTTTTCCGTTAAGTTTGTCCAAAGTGGACATCCAATCCTCCCGTGGCACTGACATTGATGAGACGGATGACATATGGCTTGCCACCTCTGCTCCCCTAACCCATTTGCCCCTCTTTTTCTTTTTCCACCACTACAATTTTCTTTTCTTCCAACTATTGCCACCATTATCGCTACCATGAAAAATATTCTATTTTAAATTTTAGTCTTTTATATATGGATTAGGGGTGCTGAGGTGGCATGTCATGTGGCATCAACCTCGTTAAATATCAGTACCAAGTAGGACTGGATGTCCACCTTAGACAAACTTAACAGAAAAGGGGTATATTTGAACCAATAGTATTACGGCAAGGGTATATTTGAACTCAGAGTATAACGAAGGGTATGTTTAAACCTTTTTTCATATTACATGTATATTTGGCCCTTGCCCATTTGTAATATGGTAAAACTTTGTATCGAAAACAAATCCTAGTTTCTTGAGTTAATTTCAAGTCTAGCTAGATCTAATCTTGAAACTATTAATTTTCTGTTGATTACTTCCACCTATTGTGTTTCCACCTATTGTGTTTCCTTTCTTTCTGATTTTTGTCTTTGTTTGATACTCCCTCCGGTTCAAAATAAGTGATTTTTTAGTTGTTTTCACGCAGATTAAGAAATCTACCTTTTAGCATTAATCTGCAATGAAATTGATCATATTAACCTTTGCTATCTCTTCACTTAAATACTCCTAACACATACTCCAACACTATTTATTCCAAGGGCAATGTAGGAAAAAAATAATTAATTCATTCTTGAAATCAGAAAAAATCACTTATTTTGGACCACAAAAAAAAGGTCAAAAAATCACTTATTTTGGACCGGAGGGAGTAATCCATAATAAAGCCCAATTACACATTGCATTTACATATACATTCTGTTTTCCAAATATGTTAAGTTAATCATGACTTTCTTTCAGTTTATCTTTGATCATATTAAGTATAGCAATTTAAAAAGTAACAATATTAATAATTTCCATCACATGAAAATTTTATCTTTGGGATCTTCTGCTTTCTGATTTTTAATGTAATTTTGAAACGGAGAGATTTTTATTAATTAGTTGGTATTGCTACTGGATAAGCAGGTGATAATTTTTGAGATGTTGAATTTGTCTTATTAATTTATTGGAAGAAACTCTTCTTTAGTAAAATTGATTCTCATATATGTGCGAAAAATTCGTAGCTTGAAGTATCTATTGTAAGTTATTATTTATAGTTGATCAAGGAAATAATTTTTTTTTTTTAAAAATCCTTTTATATGTTCAAAACTTTTAGAATATAACTCGCGAGGGAAGAAATTAAATAGTGGAGACGCTTGATAGCCAATGGGAGAACAGGAAAAGATTATCCCACTTGAAAAAATATAGAATATTAAGTTCTCCTTAAATGGGAAAACAATTCTTTAGAAGCATTTATTACATATTCAGTTACATATAATTATTTTTATAAAAAGTTATTATTATAAATGTCACGACTCGGATTTTCCCACCCTCGGGAGTCGTGATGGTGCCTACTAATAGGAGCTAGGCAAGCCAATCATCAATTACCTCTTTTAGCGAACATCAACAGTATTAACAATAATGAAGCGTTTAACAATAAAGCGGAAGTCTCAAATAAAATTTACTAAAAGAAACGCGGAAGTTTAACAATCCTCTACTCAAGACTGGTGTCACAATACTCACGAACATCTAGAGAATACTAAATACAAGGTTTGAATGAAACATAAAACTATCTGCTACGGTGCAACGATAACAAACTGAATAAAATAGAAAGGACTCTGGGCCTGCGGACGTCGGCAAGGCTACCTCGAATGTCCCTGGACTGGAAACTCGCTCCCAGAATGCTACTGCTACTCAAATGCTGCTCCAACACCTGGATCTGTGCAAAAAGATGCACAGAGTGTAGTATCAGCACAACCGACCCCATGTGCTGGTAAGTGCCTGGCCTAACCCCGGCGAAGTAGTGACGAGGCTAGACCGGACTACCAAACAAACCTGTGCAGTTCAAATATATATATACACAATAGAAGAGAATACAAAAATTTAACAAGTCAAGAGGGAGGGGAGCATGCTGTAGGGGCTGTAGCAGTTAAGAATACAAGGTCAATAAATAAGGAATGAAACGGTGCAACTACAAAGTCAACGAGAGTAATAAATCAGACATGGCACGGAATGTCCCTTCGTGCATTAATAATCAAAACATGGCACGGAATGTTCCTTCGTGCAAATAATAATCAAAACATGGCACGGAATGTTCCTTCGTGCAAATATAATCAAAACATGGCACGGAATGTTCCTTCGTGCAAATATAATCAAAACATGGCACGGAATGTTCCTTCGTGCAAATATAATCAAAACATGGCACGGAATGTTCCTTCGTGCAAATATAGTCAAAACATGGCACGGAATGTTCCTTCGTGCAAATATAATCAAAACATGGCACGGAATGTTCCTTCGTGCAATAATAATCAAACATGACACGGAATGACCCTTCGTGCCTAATCACTCTTCCTCACCCAAACAACAATCACAACCAAACGGGGCGAGGGGATAGACAAACAACACTAAATATCCCGGCAAGGGAGAACAAAGCAAAACAGATAAAGCAAGGGAGAACAAAGCAAAACAGCTAAATCCCGGCAAGGGAGATAATCAATATACTCAAAACATCCCGGCAAGGGAATAATCACATCTCTTTCTATTACGTTCATTTCTTACTTTATAATCAAGTCAAAAATCGAGCCAACGCTCCAAGGAGCTTACAAATCATATTTCCTTCTCGTTCTCTTCATATCATATAGAAACCATCAATTAACAAGGAAGGGTCACTACCGAATCCCAAATAAGGACTCACGGTCATGCTAGACACGGGTGTATAGATACTCGTCACCATGCCTATACACCGTACTCAACATTTAGCAATTAGCAAATAATACTCTATTCCTATTCCCTCAAGCCAAAGTTAGATCAAACACTTACCTCGGTCCAAAGAATAGCAATCAATCCTCAAATACCGCCTTTCCTCTACAATCCGACTCCGAAACAATGATATCTAGGCATAATTAATTCAATAATATCAATAAAGACTCAATGGCAACATCCCATAGCCTAGATATGAATTTCCTAGCATTCTTCCAAAAATACCAAAATTCGACACCGGACCCACATGGTCCAAACACGAGGCTCGGACCAATACCCAATCACCCATAACCCCACGAGTTCAAATATGCAATTTGTTTTAAGATTCGACCCCAAATTGAGGTTGAATCACCCAAAATTCTCCAAACCCTAACCCTACCCAAAACCCCTAATTTCTACTTTGATTTCATATTTTTAGGCTTAGAAATTAGTGATTAGTTGAAGAAATTAAGAGAAGACGAGGTTAGGAACACTTACCTATGAAGTTATGGAGGGAGAGCTCTTCAAAATTCGTCTATGGGGTGTGAGGAAGAAGGGTTCGTGTGGAAAAATGGAGTGAATTCCGTAACTATTCTGTTTTTGAACTTTAAAATCACTGGGCAAAAATGCCCTTCGCGTTCGCGAAGGGTAAGGTGGGTACGCGATCGCGTGGGAGGAAACGCGAACGCGTAGAAGGAAAAATCTGGGGTCCTGAGTTTACTCTACGCGAACGCGTAGGTACATACGCGAACGCGATGAAGGAATTACTGGGGGTCCTGAAATTGGCTTACGCGATCGCGTGAGCTGTGATGCGAACGCGAAGAAGGGAACCTGGAAGCATCGCGAACGCGTGCTAAAGGACGCGATCGCGAAGAAGGGAATGCCTGTGCAAAAATTGCAGAAAATCTGATATCATCCTAAGTCCAAAACCACCCCGAACACCTCCGAAAACACTCCCGAGCCCTCGGGGCTCCTAACCAATCACACACACTAACTCAACAACATCCTACGAACTTAACCGTGCGATCAAATCGCCAAAATAACATCAAAATCAATGAATCAAACCTCAAAATTATCATTTTTCATCCTACCTTCATAAACTTCAATTTTTAGATATTTAGGTATGAAACACGTCAAATGACGTCAGATTTCGACCAAACTTAACAGAAAGCACTTAACACATATAGAAGACTTGTTCCGGGCGTCGGAACCAAAATACGAGCCCGATACCATATTCTTTTAATCAATTTTCATTTCCATTTTCCTTAATAATTTCAAAAAAACAATTTCACAGAAAAATTCTTTTCTCGGGCTCTAGACCTCGAATTTCGACTCCGGGCACATGCCTGAGTCTCATATTTTTCTACGGACCCTCCGGGACCGTCAAATCATGGGTCCGGGTCCGTTTACCAAAAATGTTGACCGAAGTCAACTTTAATCATTTTAAAGCCACATTTTGAAATTTTTCACAGAATTTAACATATAATCTTTCCGGCTACGCGCCCGGACTGCGCACTCAAATCGAGCAAGTAAAAAATAAGGTTTTCAAGGCCTCGGAAGCGCGGAATGAATGAGGAAACGGGTGATGACCCTTTGGGTCGTCACATCCTCCACCTCTAAAATAACCGTTCGTCCTCGAACGGACAAAAGAAAGAAGTACCTAAGTCGGGAAATAGATGAGGATAACGGCTCCGCATATCAGACTCGGACTCCCAGGTCGATGCCTCAGGAGGCTGACCTCTCCACTGGACACGCACTGAAGGAAAACTCTTCGACCTCAACTATCAAACCTGCCAGTCTAGAATAGCTACCGGCTCCCCCTCGTAACACAGATCCTTGTCCAACTGGACAGTGCTGTAATCTAACACGTGGGCTGGATCGCCGTGATACCTCCGAAGCATGGACACATGAAACACTGGATGCACGGCTGACAAGCTGGGCGGCAAGACAAGTCTGTAAGCCATCTCTCCCACACGATCGAGAATCTCAAATGGGCCAATGAACCTAGGGCTAAGCTTGTCCTTCTTCCCAAATCTCATCACGCCCTTCATAGGCGACACTCGGAGCAAGACCCGCTCACCAACCATGAAAGCTACATCTCGAACCTTACGATCCGCATAACTCTTTTGCCGCGACTGAGCCAAACGAAGCCCGTCCTGAATGATCTTGACCCTATCCAAGGCCTCATGAACTAAATCGGTACCCAATAACCGAGCCTCTCCCGGCTCAAACCATCCCACTGGAGACCGACATCGCCTACCATACAACACCTCATATGGAGCCATCTGAATGCTGGACTGGTAGCTGTTGTTGCTTAAGGCAAAAACTGGTCCCACGAGCCTCCAAAATCAATGACACAGGCTCGGAGCATGTCCTCCAATATCTTAATAGTCCGCTCGGACTGACCGTCCGTCTGAGGATGGAACGATGTGCTCAACTCTACCCGTGTGCCAACTCTCGTTGAACTGCACCCTAGAAATGCGAGGTAAACTGCGTACCCCGGTCCGAAATGATAGATACCGGCACACCATGAAGGCGAACAATCTCCCGGATATAAATCTCAGCTAATCTCTTGGATGAATAGGAGACTGCCACAGGAATGAAATGTGCTGACTTGGTCAGCCTATCAACAATAACACATATTGCATCGAACTTCTTCCGAGTCAACGGAAGTCCGGTAACTAAGTCCATGGTAATCCTCTCCCACTTCCACTCGGGAAGCTCAATCCTCTGAAACAAACCGCCAGGCCTCTGATGCTCACACTTAACCTGCTGACAGTTCAAACATCGAGCCACATATGCAACAATATCTTTCTTCATCCTACGCCACCAATAATGCTGCCGCAAGTCCTGATACATCTTCGCGGCGCCCGGGTGAATAGAATACCGAGAACTATGGGCCTCCGCTAAGATCAACTCTCGAATCCCATCGACATTGGGCACACAAACTCGCCCCTGCAATCTCAAAACACCATCATCATCTAAGGTCACCTTCGTGGCACCTCCACGCTGCACCGTGTCTCTCAGGACACACAAATGGGGATCATCAAACTGCCGATCACGAATACGCTCCAATAATGAAGAACGAGCGACTGTGCAAGCTAACACTCTGCTAGGCTCTGAAATGTCCAACCTCACAAACCGATTGGCCAAGGCCTGAATATCCAAAGCAAGCGGTCTCTGGCTGACTCATATATAAGCAAGACTACCCATGCTGGCGGACTTCCTACTCAATGCATCGGCCACCACATTGGCTCTTCCCGGGTGGTACAAAATAGTAACATCATAATCCTTCAATAGCTCCAACCACCTCCGCTGCCTCAAGTTCAACTCCTTCTGCTTGAACAAGTATTGCAGGCTCTTGTGATCAGTGTACACCTCACACATCACACCATATAAGTAATGCCTCCAAATCTTCAAAGCATGAACAATGGCTGCCAACTCTAGATCATGGACCGGATAATTCTTCTCGTGGATCTTCAATTGCCTCGAAGCATAAGCAATGACTCTGCCATCCTGCATCAATATCGCACCAAGCCCAATACGATAAGCATCACAATAAACTGTATAAGCCCTGAGCCTGTGGGCATTACCAATACCGGTGCCGTAGTTAGAGCTGTCTTGAGCTTCTGAAAGCTCGCCTCAGACTCATCTGACCATCTGAACTGGGTACCCTTCTAGGTCAATCTGGTCATTGGGGCCGCATTAGATGAAAATCCCTCCGCGAACCGATGGTAGTAACCTGCTAACCCCAAGAATACTCCGAATCTCTGTAGCTGATGCTGGTCGAGGCCAGTTCTTGACTGCCTCAATCTCCTTCGGGTCCACCTGAATACCCTCTGCTTATATAACGTGACCCAGAAATGCAACCGAACTCAACCAGAACTCACAGTTCGAGAACTTAGCATATAACTGACTATCCTTCAAAGTCTGAAGAACCACTCTGAGGTGCTGCTCGTGCTCCTCCTGGCTGCGGGAGTACACCAGAATATCATTAATAAAGACTATCACGAACAAATCCAAATAAGGCATGAACACTCGGTTCATCAACTCCATAAATGCTGCTGGGGCATTGGTCAACCCAAA
>NC_031989.1:34926656-34930091 GCF_001879085.1 Nicotiana attenuata
AGCAATAAATCAACACGGGTCTCAAGACCCTCAAACACTACCACACAGGAACGATGAACTCGGTCGACCACTATAGAATCACCCACTGGTGTAGATATATAAACAGGGATACCCAAAGCATCACTAGGCATAGCCAGGTAGGGTACAAAATAAGACGACACATATGAATACGTAAACCCAGGGTCAAATAGCACTGAAGCATCTCTAATACAAATCAGAATGGTACCTGTAATGTCTACACCTGAAGACTCAGCCTCTGGCCTAGCTGCTGGCTGGCCTCTACCTCTGGCAACCTGAACTCCACCTCTAAGACCTCTACCTCCACCTCTAACACCTCTGCCACCGCCTCTAGCTGACTGGGCAGGCTGTGGAACCTCCAGTGCCTGAATCATAGCACGAGAACTCTGATGCTGGAAGCTGCCATAAACTCGAGGGCAATATCTGACAATGTGCCTCGGATCACCACAAGCATGGCAAGACCTCGTCTGTTGCGGCTGAGCACCCCTCAACCTCGGGCAAACCCTCTTGAGATGACCATACTCGCCACACTCATAACATCCACGCGACTGCTGAGGGAACTGAGGCTGACCCTGTCGACCTGAATGACCACCTAAAGTACCATGAGTGACACGGGAAGCTGACTGAAAGGGCCTGGGAGGATGGCCTCTACCACAAGTACCTCTACCTCCATACGAGGTACCACTGAACCTGCCTGCGCGACGGGGCCTCTTGTCCGACCCATGACCATTTCCCTGTGGCAGAGCTATCTCATCTCTACGGCCCACATTGGCCGCCTCCTGAAAAGTGATCTCACTCCCGGCCTGAGCCACTATACTCGGCTGACCTGCCACCGCTGGCTGAACTCCTGGAAGCAAACCTGCTCAAATGACACTCTCCACGAAGCCTACCAATAGGACTAGAGCGTCCTGAAGAACTGGGGTGGCAATGAACCCCTCTGGGACCTGAGCTGGGCCCACCGGGACTGTTGGGGCTGGAACCTCCTCCTCCAAATCAACTTGAGGCTCCGCCACTGGAGCTGCTGCTGGGGGATCGGACTGCTGCACGGTAGAAGAGGAAGCACGTGTTCTCGCCATCTGCGGAGGAACAGAATAGAAATTCAATCGATACTTGAAAAATAGAACCGCACGACAAGAAAGAACAAATGTGAAACTTTCCTAACTCTGTAGCTTCTGGGGGATAAATACAGACGTCTCCGTACCGATCCCTCAGACTCTACCGAGTTTGTCCGTAAGTTCAGAGACCTATGTAACCTAGTGCTTTGATACCAACTTGTCACGACTCGGATTTTCCCACCCTCGGGAGTCGTGATACTAATAGGAGCTAGGCAAGCCAATAATCAATTACCTCTTTTAGCGAACATCAACAGTATTAACAATAATGAAGCGTTTAACAATAAAGCGGAAGTCTCAAATAAAATTTACTAAAATAAACGCAGAAGTTTAACAATCCTCTACCCAAGACTGGTGTCACAATACTCACGAACGTCTAGAGAATACTAAATACAAGGTTTGAATGAAACATAAAACTGTCTGCTACGGTGCAACGATAACAAACTGAATAAAATAGAAAGGACTCCGGGCCTGCGGACGTCAGCAAGGCTACCTTGAATGTCCCTGGACTTGAAACTCGCTCCCAGAATGCTACTGCTACTCAAATGCTGCTCCAACACCTGGATCTGTGCAAAAAGATGCACAGAGTGTAGTATCAGCAAAACCGACCCCATGTGCTGGTAAGTGCCTGGCTTAACCCCGGCGAAGTAGTGACGAGGCTAGACCGGACTACCAAACAAACCTGTACAGTTCAAATATATATATATACGCAATAGAAGAGAATACAAAAATTTAACAAGTCAAGAGGGAGGGGAGCATGCTGTAGGGGCTGTAGCAGTTTAGAATACAAGGTCAATAAATAAGGAATGAAACTACAAAGTCAACGAGAGTAATAAATCAGACATGGCACGGAATGTCCCTTCGTGCATTAATAATCAAAACATGGCACGGAATGTTCCTTCATGCAAATATAATCAAAACATGGCACGGAATGTTCCTTCGTGCATTAATAATCAAAACATGGCACGGAATGTTCCTTCGTGCAAATATAATCAAAACATGGCACGGAATGTTCCTTCGTGCAAATATAATCAAAACATGGCACAGAATGTTCCTTCGTACAAATATAATCAAAACATGGCACGGAATGATCCTTCGTGCAAATATAATCAAAACATGGCACGGAATGTTCCTTCGTGCAAATATAGTCAAAACATGGCACGGAATGTTCCTTCGTGCAAATATAATCAAAACATGGCACGGAATGTTCCTTCGTGCAATAATAATCAAACATGACACGGAATGACCCTTCGTGCCTAATCACTCTTCCTCACCCAAACAACAATCACAACCAAACGGGGCGAGGGGATAGACAAACAACACTAAATATCCCGGCAAGGGAGAACAAAGCAGAACAGTTAAATCCCGGCAAGGGAGAACAAAGCAAAACAGCTAAATCCCGGCAAGGGAGATAATCAATATACTCAAAACATCCCGGCAAGGGAATAATCACATCTCTTTCTATTACGTTCATTTCTTACTTTATAATCAAGTCAAAAATCGAGCCAACGCTCCAAGGAGTTTACAAATCATATTTCCTTCTCGTTCTCTTCATATCATATAGAAACCATCAATTAACAAGGAAGAGTCACTACCGAATCCCAAATAAGGACTCACGGTCATGCTAGACACGGGTGTATAGATACTCGTCACCATGCCTATACACCGTACTCAACATTTAGCAATTAGCAAATAATACTCTAACCCTGTTCCCTCAAGCCAAAGTTAGATCAAACACTTACCTCGGTCCAAAGAATAGCAATCAATCCTCAAATACCGCCTTTCCTCTATAATCCGACTCCGAAACAATGATATCTAGGCATATTTAATTCAATAATATCAATAAGGACTCAATGGCAACATCCCATAGCCTAGATATGAATTTCCTAGCATTCTTCCAAAAATACCAAAATTCGACACCGGGCCCACGTGGTCCAAACACGAGGCTCGGACCAAAACCCAATCACCCATAACCCCACGAGTTCAAATATGCAATTTGTTTTAAGATTCGACCCCAAATTGAGGTTGAATCACCCAAAATTCTCCAAACCCTAACTCTACCCAAAACCCCTAATTTCTACTTTGATTTCATGTTTTTAGGCTTAGAAATTAGTGATTAGTTGAAGAAATTAAGAGAAGACGAGGTTAGGAACACTTACCTATGAAGTTATGGAGGGAGAGCTCTTCAAAACTCGTCTATGGGGTGTGAGGAAGAAGGGTTCGTGTGGAAAAATGGAGTGAATACCGTAACTATTTTGTTTTTGAACTTTAAAATCACTGGGCAAAAATGCCCTTCGCGTTCGCG
>NC_031989.1:34932166-34932887 GCF_001879085.1 Nicotiana attenuata
ACTTCAGTTTCATTCATTTCCAGCAGGCGATCTACAGTGAAACAAGAGCGAATGTGTACCTGATTTAGAAATACAAGGAGAAATAGGATAGGTCAGCAAACAATAAACACAGCAGCAGCAGTTCACTGATGCTGGCACAGCTCAGAAAATAAAGTCAACAGACCCAGAAAAATGAGATCAATGATCCAGGAGGAGTTCACAGCAAATAAAACCAGGAAATCAGCTATAGGTGACGTGAATAGACCACATATACTTGAAATTGAGCCCAGAAACTCCAGAAAAACCAATCAACACTGAGAAACACCAATAACAAATTGCAAATGCACCCCAAGTTACTTGCAAGCATCTTTTGAACTTGAGCACAGAACAGAAACAGAGTAAACTGATCTAATTCTGATTCCAGACGAACTAACAGTTGAGTTAAGAGCTAAAGTCTGAAAAATGATCAATGTGACAGTTTTTTTTTTGATTTCGGAGATTTTCTATTGTTTTTGTTTTTTTAAAGTTTGAATTTCAAATCCTAGATCTGAAAATTGAAGAACACACTTTTGGGGAATTCTGGAAGCTCCAAAACTTGTAGCATGCTTTTGGGGGATTTTAGATGGCTCCCCCCAAAAAAACCTGCTGCACAAGGCAAAAGAATGCCTATTTATAGGTGAACTTAGGGTGCAACTCCAGATTTTCATTTTTACCCCTTAGTCCCTATTTCAATTCTATTCTT
>NC_031989.1:35221151-35294852 GCF_001879085.1 Nicotiana attenuata
TACCACGTGACATGAGGAAATGGGATCGTGTTGCACGCCTGCAACGAGAGAACATTGAACAAGTGAAAGTGGTTTGTTTTCCCTTATTCTGTGTTAGAAGAAATCGGATGTAGTTTCTTTTGTTATTCCTAATATTTCGTTTTATCTGCTACCCCATAAGCATGTTTCCCTCCCAGTTTTAATTGTTTACTTTCCGCTATTATTTTGTTGTACTTGTATATATGTCTGCACAGGTTTATCTGGTAGTCTGGTCTAGCCTCGTCACTACTTCGTCGGGGTTAGGCCAGGCACTTACCAGCACATGGAGTCGGTTGTGCTGATGCTACACTCTGTGCATCTTTTTGCACAGATCCAGGTGTTGGAGCAGTATTTGAGTAGTAGTAGCATTCTGGGAGCGAGCTTTCAGTCCAGGGACATTCGAGGTAGCCCTGCTGATGTCCGCAGGCCCGGAGTCCCTTCCTATTTTATTCAGTTTGTTGTCATTTGTACCGAAGCAGACAGTTCTATGTTTCATTCAAACCTTGTATTTAGTATTCTCTAGTCGTTAATGAGTATTGTGACACCAGTCTTGGGTAGAGGATTTTGTTAAACTTCCGCATTTCATTCGGTTAATTATATTTGAGACTTCCGCTTTATCATATTATGTTTTGTTTTCATTAAATGGACGATAATTGCTAAAAGAAGTAAATTGAGTTGGCTTGCCTAGCTCCTATTAGTAGGCGCCATCACGACTCCCGAGGGTAAGAAATCCGGGTCGTGACAAGTTGGTATCAGACCACTAGGTTACATAGGTCTAACAACTCACGGACAAACTCGGTAGAGTCTGAGGGATCGGTACGGAGACGTCTGTATTTATCCCCAGAGGCTACAGAGTTAGGAAAGTTTCACATATGTTCTTTCTTGTCGTGCGGTTCTATTTCTCAAGTACCGATTGGATTTCTACTCTGTTCTTTCGCAGATGGCGAGAACACGTGCTTCCTCTTCTACCGCCCAGCAGCCCGACCCCCAAGCAGCAGCCCTAGAGGTGGAGCCTCAGATTGGTTATGACGAGGAGATCCCAGCCCCAGCAGTCCGGTGGGCCCAGCTCAGGTCCCAGAAGGGTTCATAGCCACCCCAGTTCTTCAGGACGCTCTAGTCAAATTGGTAGGCTTCGTGGAGAGCGTCATTCGAGCAGGTTTGCTTCCAGGAGTTCAGCCAGCGGTGGCAGGTCACCCAGGCACAGTGGCTCAGGCCGGGAGTGAGATCACTTTTCAGGAGGCAGCCAATGTGGCCGTAGAGTTGAGAGGGTTTTGCACAGGGAGGTGGTCATGGGTCAGATAAGAGGCCACGTCGTGCAGGCAGATTCAGTGGTACCTCGTCTGGAGGTAGAGATTCTTATGGTAGAGGCCATCCTCCTAGGCCCTTTCAGTCAGCTCTCCAGGTCGCTCATGGTACTTCAGGTGGTCATTCAGGTCGACAGGGTCAGCCTCAGTTTCCTCAGCTGCAGCGTTCGTGTAGATGTTATGAGTGTGGTGAGTATGGTCACAACAGGAGGGTTTGCCCGAGGTTGAGGGGTGCTCAGCCGTAGCAGACGAGGTCTTGCCATGCTTGTGGTGATCCGAGGCACATTGTCAGATATTGCCCTCTAGTTTATGGCAGCTCTCCGCATCAGAGTTCTCGTACTAGGATTCGGGCACCAGAGGTTCCTCAGCCTGCCCAGCCAGTTAGAGGCGGTGGCAGAGGTGTTAGAGGTGGAGGTAGAAGTCATAGAGGTGGAGTTCAGGCCGCCAGAGGTAGAGGCCAGCCAGCAGCCAGGCCAGAGGCTGAGTCTTCAGGTGCAGACATTACAGGTACTATTCTGATTTGTGATAGAGATGCTTCCGTGCTAATTGACCCTGGGTCTACGTAATCGTATGTGTCATCCTATTTTGCACCCTACTTGGTTATGCCTAGTGATGCCTTGGGTGTTCCTGTATATGTATCTACACCGGTGGGTAATTCTATAGTGGTCGACCGATTTCATCGTTTCTGTGTGGTAGTGTTTGAGGGTCTTGAGACCCGTGTTGATTTATTACTCTTAGTCATGGTGGATTTCGACGTCATATTAGGGATGGATTGGTTGTCCCCGTATCATGCCATCTTGGATTGCCACGCCAAGACCGTGACCTTGGCTTTACCAGATTTGCCCCGTTTGGAGTGGCGAGGGACCCCAGGTCATGCCACTCGCAGTTTTATCTCATATGTGAAGGCTCGACGCATGGTCGAGAAGGGGTGTTTAGCTTATCTGGCGTATGTTCGCGATTCCAGCGCAGAGGTCCCTTCTATTGATTCTGTTCCTATTGTTCGGGAGTTCCCCGAGGTTTTCCCTTCAGACCTGCCGGGTATGCCGCCCGACAGGGATATCGATTTTTGTATTGATCTGGCTCCGGGCACGCAGCCCATTTCTATCCCGCCGTATCGCATGGCCCCGCCAGAGTTGAAAGAGTTAAAGGTTCAGTTGCAGGATTTGCTGGAGAAGGGTTTCATTAGACCCAATGTTTCTCCTTGGGGTAAGCCGGTGTTATTTGTGAAGAAAAAGGATGGTTCGATGAGAATGTGCATTGATTACCGGCAATTGAAGAAAGTGACGATAAAGAACAAGTATCCACTGCCGAGGATTGATGATGTGTTCGACCAGCTTCAGGTGCGAAGGTGTTTTCAAAGATAGACTTGAGATCTGGCTACCATCAGTTGAGGATTAGGGCATCCGATGTCCCTAAGACAACATTCCGCACTCGGTACGGGCATTATGAGTTCCCGGTCATGTCGTTTGGGTTGACCAATGCCCCAGCAACATTCATGGAGTTGATGAACCGAGTGTTCAGGCCATATTTGGACATGTTCGTGATAGTCTTTATTGATGATATTTTGGTGTACTCCCGCAGCCAGGAGGAGCACAAGCAGCACCTCAAAGTGGTCCTTCAGACTCTGAGGGATAGTTAGTTATATGCCAAGTTCTCCAAGTGTGAGTTCTGGCTGAGTTTAGTAGCATTTCTAGGTCACGTTGTATCAGCAGAGGGTATTCAGGTGGACCCGAAGAAGATAGAGGCAATCAAGAACTGGCCTCGACCAGCATCAGCCACAGAGATTCGGAGTTTCTTGGGGTTGGCAGGCTACAACAGACGGTTCGTGGAGGGGTTTTCATCTATTACAGCCTCGATGAC
Organism: Nicotiana attenuata; assembly: GCF_001879085.1. Taxonomy (NCBI): domain Eukaryota; kingdom Viridiplantae; phylum Streptophyta; class Magnoliopsida; order Solanales; family Solanaceae; genus Nicotiana; species Nicotiana attenuata. Next base: position 35,224,334 of record NC_031989.1, read on the forward strand.
CAGATTGACCCAGAAGGGTGCCCAGTTCAGATGGTCAGACGAGTGTGAGGCGAGCTTTCAGAAGTCAAGACAGCTCTGACTACGGCACCAGTATTGGTTTTGCCCACAGGTTCAGGGCCTTATACAGTCTATTGTGATGCTTCCCGTATTGGGCTTGGTGTAGTATTGATGCAGGATGGCAGAGTCATAGCCTATGCTTCGAGGCAGCTGAAGATCCACGAGAAGAATTATCCGGTTCATGATCTAGAGTTGGCAGCCATTGTTCATGCTTTGAAGATTTGGAGGCATTATCTATATGGTGTGACGTGTGAGGTGTACACTGATCATAAGAGTCTTCAGTACTTGTTCAAGCAAAAGGAGTTGAATGTGAGGCAGTGGAGGTGGTTGGAGTTATTGAAAGATTATGATGTCACCCTTTTATACCACCCGGGGAGGGCCAATGTGGTGGCCGATGCATTGAGTAGGAAGTCCGCCAGCATGGGTAGTCTTGCTTATATTCCGGCCAGCCAGAGACCGCTTGCTTTGCATGTTCAGGCTTTAGCCAATCGATTTGTGAGGTTGGATATCTCTGAGCCTAGCCGAGTGTTAGCTTGCACGGTTGCTCGTTCTTCATTATTGGAGTGTATCTGTGATCGGCAGTTTGATGATCCCCATTTGTGTGTCCTGAGAGACACAGTGCAGCGTGGAGGTGCCAAGAAGGTGACCTTAGATGATGATGGTGTCTTGAGACTTCAGGGGCGAGTTTGTGTGCCCAATGTTGATGGGATTCGAGAGTTGATCTTAGCGGAGGCCCACAGTTCCCGGTATTCTATTCACCCGGGCGTCGCAAAGATGTATCAGGACTTGCGGCAGCATTATTGGTGGCGTAGGATGAAGAAGGATATTGTTGCATATGTGGCTCGTTGTTTGAACTCTCAGCAGGTTAAGTACGAGCATCAGAGGCCTGGTGGACTGTTTCAGAGGATTGAGCTTCCCGAGTGGAAGTGGGAGAGGGTTACCATGGATTTTGTTACTGGACTCCCGTTGACCCGGAAGAAGTTTGATGCGATTTGGGTCGTTGTTGATAGGCTGACCAAGTCAGCATATTTTGTTCCTGTTGCAAGCACTTATTCATCCGAGAGGTTAGCTGAGATCTACATCAGAGAGATTGTTCGCCTTTATGGGGTGCCGGTATCTATCATTTCGGATCGGGGTACGCAGTTTACCTCGTGCTTCTGGAGAGCAGTTTAGCGAGAGTTGGGCACCCAGGTTGAGTTGAGCACAGCATTCCATCCTCAGACGGACGGACAGTCCGAGCGGACTATTCAGATATTGGAGGACATGCTCCGAGCTTGTGTTATTGACTTTGGAGGATCGTGGGATCAGTTCTTGCCTTTAGCGGAGTTTGCCTACAACAACAGCTACCAGTCCAGCATTCAGATGGCCCCTTATGAGGCATTGTATGGTAGGCGGTGTCGACCTCCGGTTAGATGGTTTGAGCCGGGAGAGGCTCGGTTATTGGGTACAGATTTAGTTCAGGAGGCCTTGGATAAGGTCAAGATCATTCAGGATAGGCTTCGTTCGGCTCAGTCGCGGCAAAAGAGTTATGCAGATCGTAAGGCTCGAGATGTAGCTTTCATGGTTGGTGAGCGGGTATTGCTCCGAGTGTCGCCTATGAAGGGCGTGATGAGATTTGGGAAGAAGGGCAAGCTTAGCCCTAGGTTCATTGGTCCATTTGAGATTCTCGACCGTGTGGGAGAGGTGGCTTATAGGCTTGCCTTGCCGCCTAGCTTGTCAGCCGTGCATCCAGTTTTTCATGTGTCCATGCTTCGGAGGTATCACGGCGATCCAGCCCACGTGTTAGATTTCAGCACTATCCAGTTGGACAAGGATCTGTCTTATGAGGAGGAGCCAGTGGCTATTCTAGACCGGCAGGTTTGACAGTTGAGATCGAAGAGTTTTCCTTCAGTATGAGTTCAGTGGAAAGGTCAGCCTCCTAAGGCATCGACCTGGGAATCCGAGTCTGATATGCGGAGCCGTTATCCTCATCTATTTCCCGACTCAGGTACTTCTTTCTTTTGTCCGTTCGAGGACGAACGGTTGTTTTAGAGGTGGAGAATGTGACGACCCAAAGGGTCATCACCTGTTTTCTCTTTCATTCCGTGATTCCGAGGCTTTGAAAACCTCACTTTTACTTGCATCGATTTGCGTGCGCAGTCCGGGCGCGTAGCCGGAAAGCTTAAATATGAATTCTGTGTAAAAATTGATGAATTTTGATATTAATATGATTAAAGTTGACTTTGGTCAACATTTTGGGTAAACGGACCCGGACCCGGACGCGTGATTTGACGGTCCCGGAGGGTCCGTAGAAAAACATGGGACTCGGGCATATGCCCGGAGTCGAATTCCGAGGTCTAGAGCCCGAGTAATGAATTTTTCTGTGAAATTGTTTTTCAGAAATTTTTAAGGAAATTGGAAATGAAATTTGATTAAAAGACTGTGGTATCGGGCTCGTATTTTGGTTCCGACGCCCGGCACAAGTCTTATATATGGTTTAAGCGCTTTCTGTAAAATTTGGTTGAAGTTGGACGTCGTTTGACGTGTTTCGAAATTAAAATGAATATTTGATGCTTTATGAAAATTTCAAAGGAAAACATGAGTGTTGAGGCTTGATTCGATGTATATGATGTTATTTTGGCGATTTGATCGCACGGATAAGTCCGTAGGATGTTTTTGAGGTTGTGTGTGTATTTGGTTAGGAGCACCGAGGGCTCGGGAGTGTTTCGGAGGTGTTCCGGGAGGTTTTAGAACTTAGTGAAATTGCAGAAAATCTGCAACAGGTGCACAGTAAATTCCTTCATCGCGTTCGCGAAGCTTCAGATTCCTCCCTCCTTCGCGTTCGCATCCCTTCATCGCGATCGCGTAGAGTTATCGAGTTCTGAGGGCCCAGCCCTCCTCCCTTCTTCGCGTTCGCGATGGCTGGACCGCGTTCGCATAGGTCTCCAGCCCCTTCCTATCGCGTTCGCATACAGGCCAACGCGTTCGCGTAGGCCAAACTCCTTGGACCCCAGTATTTCCTCCTTCGCGTTCGCACCCCTACTCTCGCGAACGCGATGCTTGTCTAGACCTACTCATCGCGAACGCGACCCCCATGTCGCGAACGCATAGAGTATTTTCACCCAGCGATTTTTAAGTCATAAAAACAGAACAGTGACGAGTTTTATTCAAAAAATACACGAACCCTTTCTTCTCCAAAGCTTCTAGGCGGTTGTTAGGGCATTTCTTCACCAAAGCTTCTTGGGTAAGTATTGTTTAACTTGTCCCCTTCATTTTCCATCATCATTTATCAAATTTCTAAGCCTAAATCATGTAATCTAGGGTTGAAATTGGGGGAAATGGGTAGAGCTAGGGCTTTTCAATTTTCTTTGATTTAGACCTCGTTTTGGGGTCAAATTTGAAAACAAATTGTATATTCGGGCTCGTGGGAGAATGGGTGATATGAAATTGATTCGAACCTCGGGTTTTGACCAAGCAGGCCCGGGGTCGATTTTTGGAATTTTGGGAAGAAAGCTTAGAAAACCATATTTAGGCATTGTGTTTGATTTGTTTAGCTTATATTAATGTTGTAAAGTCGTTATTTCATAGATTTGATTGAGTTGGAGCCGAATTCGATAGGGAAGGCAGTCGTTGTGGATCGATTTAGCCGTGGAAGTTGAGGTAAGTGTTTGGTCTAACTTTGGCTTGAGGGAATAGGAGTAGAGTCTTAATTGCTAATTGCTATTTGTCGAGTACGGTGTATAGGCATGGTACGAGTATCTATACACTGGTGTCTAGCATGACCGTGAGCCCTAAATTGCTAAATTATCGAAATCTTAATTGTTGTTTATGAGGACTTGGTTGGAAATCTTTAACACTGAGCCAGTAATTGTTGAGACTGAGTATTGATTTAATTGTGTTAAGTAGAAATTGAATAAGTTTGGTTATAGCTGGATCTCCCTTGCCGGGATAGTTTATTATATTATCTTGTTCCCTTGCCGGGATAGTTTATTATATTATCTTGTTCCCTTGCCGGGATAATTTATTATATTATCTTATTCCCTTGTCGGGATTATTTTGTGTATTGTGTTGAAAGAAATGGGATCGAGTGGTACGCCTACCACGTGATGTTATGAAATGGGATCGAGTGGTACGCCTACCACGTGATGTTATGAAATGGGATCGAGTGGTACGCCTACCACGTGATGTTATGAAATGCGATCGAGTGGTACGCCTACCACGTGATATTATGAAATGGGATCAAGTGGTACGCCTACCACATGATATTATAAAATGGGAGCGAGTGGTACGCCTACCACGTGATATTATGAAATGGGATCGAGTGGTACGCCTACCACGTGAAATGAGGAAATGGGATCGTGTTGCACGCCTGCAACGAGAGAACATTGAACAAGTGAAAGTGGTTTGTTTTCCCTTATTCTGTGTTAGAAGAACTCAGATGTAGCTCCTTCTATTATTCCTGATAATCTATTTTATCTGCTACCCCGTAAGCATGTTCCCCTCCTAGTTTTTAATTGTTTACTTTCCGCTATTATTTTGTTGTACTTGTATATATATATATATCTGCATAGGTTTATCTGGAAGTCTGGTCTAGCCTCGTCACTACTTCGCCAAGGTTAGGCTAGGCACTTACCAGCATATGGGGTCGGTTGTGCTGATGCTGCACTTTGTGCATCTTTTTGCACAGATCACAGCGCCGAAGCAGCAACTTTTGGACAGCAGTAGGAGCGTTGGGAGTTGACTTCAGTCCAGAGATTCCGAGGTAGCCTTTTTGACGTCCGCATGGTCCGAAGTCTTTTCTATCCTTATTTCGTTTGTTGTCCTTGTACCGAAACAAACAGTATTGTATTTTATTTAGACTCTGTTATTAGTATTCAATAGACGTTCGTGAGTTAGTGACTCCAGTCTTGGGTAGAGGTTGTAATTGAATTTCCGCACTTGTTTTCAGTTCATTTATGCTTAAGACTTCCGCTTTTATATTAATTGTCTCGTTGTCTCAATATTGTCGATGTTTGCCTAAGAATGTATATAGTTAATTGGTATGCCTAGCTCCTATTAGTAGGCGCCATCACGACTCCTGAGGGTGGGAAATCCGGATCGTGACAGTGACGGACCAAGTCACGATCCCCAATAGTGCACGACCCCACGCTCGCTATCAAGCGCGTGCCTCACCTCAATATGCAATCCGGGGTTTCAAACCCTCAGATCATCATTTGCAATCATTACTCACCTCGAACCGGTCAAATCTCTAGCTTGCGACGCCTTTGCCCCTCGAATCAGCCTCCACTCGCATCGAATCTATCCAAAATCAGAACGAGGACGTCAAAATAGGCTAAGGGAACGAAGCCCAAGTGAAAACAATCAATAATTAACACAAATCGCGAAATTACCAAAACCAGACCCTCGGGCCCACGCCTCGGAATTCGATAATTTTTACACCAATAGATTCCTTATCTCCCCACGAGTTCATACATACCAAAAGTTCAGAAATCCGACCTCAGATGGTCCATCAATTCCTCAATCATAGGTCTCCATTTCGACCCCTAGATCAAAATCTCGCCTACCAACCGAAAACCGCCAAAATATCAACTTCGCCAATTCAAGCCTAAATCTTCTCCAAACGTCCAAAACCCATTCCGATCACACTCCTAAGTCTCAAATTATCTCCCGAAGCTAACCGAACCATCGAAACTCACATCCAATCCCTCTAACAAATAAGTCAACACCCGGTTGACTTTTCCAACTTAAGCCTTCTTAAAAGAGACTAAGTGTCTCAAACTTTACCAAAATCATTCCAGATTTAATCCGACTAACCCGATACCACAAAACACGGATAAACAAAACATAAAGAAGCAAAACGGAGCGGTAACTCATGAGGCGACTGGCCGGGTCGTCACATCCTCCCCAACTTAAACAAGCGTTCGTCCTCGAACGAGTCAAGAAACATACATGAAGCCTCAAACAGGTGATGATATCTGAAAAACAACAACGAAAATCAGTCCATCCATCTATCTATGTATGCATAATTGTGGATTGTTGCGGTTTCAAGGTAAGTCTTATTGATCAAGAATTGCTTTTATCTTTTTTCCAACACTTTTTCCCATTTTTCCCCTCTCAATTTTTGTCATTTCAATTTATGTTACAAGTCCAAAAGTCATATCCCTTCAGTGACGAAAAATAAGTCCAAAAGTCATTACTACAAAAGTTACAATCGTTTCTTCCACAATACTAAAGATAACCCAGTGACCACATTCTAACAATTGTGCACGCTCTCAATTAGTCAATACTTATACTGAATTGCTTTAACAAGTATGTTCCCTTCTATTACACTTGCTACACACATTAAAATAATAAAATATATGTTAGAAATTTTTTTAATTATAAAAGATGGTTAGTTGATTGGTTAACTGCTAATAGCGAAAACCATATATTAAAGTCTTTGAAACGTTTGGTAAAATATCTGAAGGACGGTTTAGTACAAAGATAAAATAGGAGAATACTTATGGGGAAAAAAAAAGATGAAATAAATAACTTAGCACGATGAGAATAAGGTAAATTAGTATCATGTCCTAAACCAAAAGAAAAGAATTAGTTAATGCGACTCCAAGATAAGAAATCTCTTTGATAATTCATATTTGGCATCTTAGAATTTTAATTTCTGATTTAATACCTTTTCTTTTTTAATTTTCCTATAATTTTGTTTTATTCTTAGTGAGTAAAAATGCTTTCTAATGCATGCTAAATAATGACTTTTTATTTTCTCTTGATATTTTATCTAGGTAAGTTACACATGTGAAGAGAATTATAGTCGTCTTATTTTTCTCTTCTTCATTTCATTATATATTACATATTTATTTTGGATATAAAGAATGAGAACCCGTAATTGTTTGTGCTTATTTATAGTGTGAGGATAGCCGAAAAAGAAACCATGAGAATAGAAAAGACAGTTTACAAGACAACTGCAAGTCTACAATAGATGGCAAAACACACACAACATTTTTTTTGTTTCCCTAATTATAAATGTAATCATGTTCTACGTAATTATTGTAATGGTTCATTGCCAAGTGGAAGGGGGATTAAAAGGAATAAATATAACAAAAGATAATTGGTGGGTTGGCGGAGTTCTAGTGTACTTATGCTGGAACTCCATTATAATATGCTGGAGTTCAAGTATACTTATGCTGGAACTCCAGCATAATATACTGGCGTATTTTTCGAGTTTTGAACATTTCGCTCAGATTTATCTTTACATGAAAAGTGGCTAAATTTTGATTACTTTTAAAACGGGGCTATTTTTGAAGGATCACTTGTAAATTTGACTATTTTTGGATTTCTCCCAAAAAGATAGGGAAGGTCTTTTATGAGAAAACTCCCTCTATAGCCCCTCAAAATTTTAATAGCCCATATTTTTACCCACTTACACAAAATGGCCTTTTGGTCCAATTTATTTGCAACTAGTAGCCATTATCTATTTCCAATGCATTTGTCTTCCCAAGACAACATTTAGTCCTAGCCTTTTTATCTTTCTTTCATTCTATCCAATGCATACCTTTTTATCTTTGTTTCATTTTATCCAATGCACAGATTTTTTCTTCTCAATACCACTTTCATTCCTATCCTCTTTCTTTCTCACCTCTTTCTTTCTCTGTCTTCTTCGTCTTCCTTTTATCTTTCTTTTGGTTATTTTTTTTTTATTTTTCTTCCCTTCTCTATCTCCTATTCAGAATCTATATTTTTCTCTTTACTTTTTACTTCACATTGGAAAAACTTGTTTGAGTACCTAGAAAAATCACAAATTTTTTAATTCAATTCTTAGAAAGATTTACTCAATTACGATGCATGATACAAGAGTGACATAAAAAATTGTGGGTTTTCTAGTCAAGCTTCTTCTACTTCTTCTTCTTCGGTCATAATAGTATTTTGTGAGTGAAGAACTTTTACAGTGAGTATCGACGTTGGGTCTAGATTTAATGGGTAGTTGGATGATACACATTGTATAACTTTTGATGTAAGTGTATCTTGTATTTTTCAGTATATATTATAAAAATTATATATAAATTGTTATGATGTATAAAAATTGTATATATACTATCACATTGTATAAATTTTGTATATAAAGCGTATCCTCTATATTTTAGTGTATCACTAATGTATCATTAGTGTATATTCATTGTATAGTGACAGTCTGTTTTGTATATATTTTGTATAGTGACAGTCTATTTAGTATATATTTTATATAGGGACAGTCTATTTTGTATATATTTTGTATAGTGACAATATATTGTATATAAATTATATAGTGACAATCTATTTTGTATATTTTTGTATAGTGACAGTCTATTTAGTATATTTTTTGTATAATGACAGTCTATTTTTGTATATATTTTGTATAGTGATCTAATATGACCTATTGTTAATATCTAGGTTTACTTGACAATCAGTTAGCTAAAGGTATTCACTATATCTTTTACTTGACAAACAATAGGTCATATTAAATCATTTTCAGTATATTTTGTATCATTTGAAGCCCAAACTTCGTCTCCACACCCCCAAAACCCTCTTTAACAGATTCATGAAGGTCCAAGAGCAAATCTACCCAGAATTCTAACTGGAGTTTATTTTGCAAATAAGCTGTAAAAACACTCAGATACACCATTTTTTTTTATTCACCTTTCATGAGACATATGACAGAAGTAAAAAAGTAGCTAAATGGAGATCATAATGTGATAGTGATGTGGAATTCCAAACGTTTACGGTCTGGTAAAGTAGAAATCACTTCAGACCAAGAAAAAAAAAGTAGAAAGAACTATGCCTCTGTTTTCATTTGTGTGTAACATTAGCCTCTGTCCCTTAGGGTAAATCTGGTAAATTTGAAACCATAAACAGAGAAAATTAGCTTCGCCATTTCATAAAAATGACACGGATAACCTATGAGGCAAAATCTTGTAAGTGAAGCCAAATCTCTTGCCAAGTCTAAGTCTTTCTTCCGTCAATTTCTTAAAATTCGGAACAAAATTCTTCATTGCATCATCTCCAGGGCAAAATACCGCCGTCAACATTGTCTTCAAATGCTCACCAGGAAGTTAGGGTTTTGAGGAGGTGGTGGTTATGGTGTTGGGAGAAGATGAAGGGATGGTGACAGCGGCGGAGGAACGGCGAAGAGAGCGGAGGAGGATGCCATAGAGATGGGGAAGAGTGGTAGTGGTTTTGGGCTAGTTTTTTAATTAGTTTTAGGCTATAAAATGCATACTACAATTTCGTGGCTAGTGGCTGATATTAATTTTTAGCGGCTGGCAATAAATGAAGTTTGCTCGTCTTTTATTGAGCCAGTAAAGAAGATTAGATTCGTGCGCATGAGAAATGAGCCCAAATGCAAAAGCTTTAGGGTTGCCGCTCACTCCCCAGTACGCGAGGCCCAATCGAATCAATTATGGGAAAAGAAAATTTTAGCTTTTGGGTCATCAGAAAGTTATTCAAATTCAGCTCCTTGATTTGAGATTGTTAACCGTTTAGCCCATTAATAATGATTATGACAAAACTTTTAGAAATCACTATGTTTTAGTGGTTATTAGCTAGTTGTAGCTACCATTTATTATATTACTTCCTATAGCTATGTTTTCAGATTTTTTAGAGCATATTCAATGTATTTAAGCTACTGTATTCATGAATACAGTAGCATTTTTAGGCGTGAAACAGGGGATTACAGCTAGACAGATTTTTGTATTCGAGTGTATTCGACTGTATTCATGGCGTGAAACATGAGATTACAGCTGGACAGATTATCGTATTCGACTGTATTCACGGCGTGAAATAGGGGATTACATTGTTTTTAAACGGAAAGTGAATCAATTAACATAATAGACTCCTAGTATAACTCAACAAACTCAATTATAATACACAAATCTTGTATTTCCAGTTATAAAAAAGATTCTCAACTGGAAAACACCCCAAAAACATAGCACTCTTAAGAGAAATTATATAATACATCTGAATACATAAATTATATTAATTAAAAAAAAATATGAATATATTCATGGAATATAGCGAGACAGTGAATACAATGAAATACATAGAATACAGCGTGATACATTGAAATACAATAAAAAAAAGACAATGAATACAATGAAATACATAAAATACAGCGACATACATTGAAATACAATGAAAAAAAAAGACAATGAATACAATGAAATATAGCGAGATACATTGAAATATATTAACAGAAAATTCAAGTTGCCCAGCCCCCAACTCCGTCGTCTTTGTTCAAGAACAACCCTAATGGCGTCTCGCTGAAGCAGCATCAGTATCCAGTCCTCGCTCGCCGTCACCGTTGCCGACGATCCAGCGCCGCCTTTAATTCCAACTATTGTTGCATCGGAGATCGTACGTGATCGAAGTTTGCATGGATTCCAGAAGTAGTAGGGAATTAATCGCGAGTAGTACCGTTCAGAATCGATGTATTTCGAAAGATTTTCTGGAAAAAAAAAAACTCTAAAGAATTGGGCACTTGCCACCTGAAAGATTTGGGAAGCAAGACGTCGCTGGATTTGTTACCCCTTTTGATAATAAATCTTTTGAAAGGTTTCGATAGAGGCACTGCCAATTGTTGAAATTGTACAAGAAGAAAAGAGGCTATGAAGTCAGAAAAGTAGAGAGAGAAAGAGGGAGAATATATATGGGGTAGGGGATATGATAAATTTGAGGGGATATGAGAGAAAGAAAAATAATACAAAGCTTATTTTATGGCTTAAGGGTAGGAAGTGACCATAAATGAATATTTGACTATAAAAAATCATAAGGTAGCTATGAAATATAATATTTTAAAAGGGTATTAATTTAAAATCAATAAAATATCGACCTTAGTTATAAGAGATAAAAATTCCTTATATATTTAGTAGTGGAGGCATAGTTCGCCCGGGCCCAACGTCAACAAAACTACTATACTGTTAGCAGTAAGGAATCAGTTCATGGCTAGAAGAGAAATAAAAGATACAGATCTGCTACAGAAATACTACTCAACAGAGAAATAGAAAATAACAATTTCCTTCTACTGCTAAACCCTCAGTTGTAAAGTTAAAGTTGCCCCCAAGGCACTCCCTGCATCCTTACTCTCTTAAATAACAACTGGCAGCCCCTACCATTTCCTCCCAAGCATCACTCTGCATTGTAGGCACAGAATTTAATTTTGAGTTAAACATGATCGAGTAAGGAAAGTCAAGGACGAATAATGTAGACAGAGTTAAAAGACAACAAATAAATATGAAGGAGAATGAGTCTCTGAACTAAACATTTGTAAAAATGGAAAGAAATGAGGCCAAGCGACAGTCTGATCAACAAGAAAGAAAAATCGCTGCGGGGCAGCCATCACTATCTGATTATAATATTTGCACAATAAGATCTGCTCATTTTGGGGAGAATGTAGTTTTCACGTACTTTTCTGCGTAATATAGTGTACCTAGTTATTACTTAGTGTTCATTATTACTACAGTCATAACTTACTGTTCTATTATATACTAGTATAAATTAAGGTTTGGTAAGTTACTGCAGCTACGCAAAAGCCGGTCTTACCTAAAAATTTGAAATAACATAACAAACTCAGTTTTTTTCTTTTACTATTCTGGGACAAAAACTTATTTGGTTTTTCTTTATAGTTGAACAGAGTATTGGTGGTGACCTTTGTACAATAGAACAAATTCCGACATGCTCAACTCATCATTTACATTGTGTAATTCATTTCATAGTGCCTTAACCATGTAAATTGAAATGCTACACGTATTTGCACTCATCTGGAGAACATGTGGAAAAGTATAATGTACTAAATGTTTTCAACTTATTAATTCCAGTAGATCTAAAAATTTGCATAATGGAATTTACAGCAATTTGAGCAAGCCTTGGAATATAACAACTAATACCACAGTGTCGTAGGTGCAACTTATGCTTTCGGGGATAAGAAGACAATAATTCAGAAAAGTATGTTCAGAACTTACAAGTTAGGAACCAGTGTTACACTTGTGTCACTAAAATTTACACCCGTAAAAAGTGAGATTCTATTTTAAGTAAGCCGTACGTTATCCAACTTGTAAGTTAAACATCTAAGTAAGATACAGTACATATTTTGTACACTGAATTCCTATTATAGATATTTCTTTGAATAACTTTGGGAAACCAGATATAAATATAAACAAGGACAATTTCTCTCCATATTGGCTAGTGTTATCACTTTGCGCTACAAGAAACGTTTCAGTTAAAAAGAAAATGATTATGGCTAATATAGCTGCAACTTAGACTCAAACTAAATACTATCTAATAATTATACTGCTTCCCTTTTTCCTCCCAACTCAATATGATAGCACAAAAAGAGTATGCAGCAGATAGACAACGATATAAAAAGACAACTCAACCAAATTTATCAATAGCAAGTTGGTGTTGTGCTTTTTTTATCTGTAGGCATCTGTAACATGTCTTATACAATAGAGAAATGAGGTTAAATAAGTTTATGTAAAAATAAAAAAAAGGAACACAGATTCACAGGTCAAAAAGTAATTCACTGTTCTGATCATCTCATTAACTTACGGATTATGTAAAGTTTTGCTCATTTATTACCAAGAGAAAGACAAATTCCTTTTTTTTAATCAAATGTATTATCTGCTCTAACAATGACCTCATCTTCTGTCTTGACGTAGCAGGAGATAACAATATTGAAGTATCTTACTCATAATTGTTCCACTTTAATGTGCTATTTTCTTCTTTTTCCAGACTTCTAACATTATTTGAGTGTAACATGTTTGAAAGTTCAAGTGAGACAAACTTGATAGTTAAGTCTACATTACAGAAAATGCCAGAGATGCAACATATTTTTTGTACGTTACTATGATTTTGTAAAAACTAAGTTCAAACATCGATCCTATTGATCACATGTAATCTAGACAATTAGTATATATAAACGGGATTTTACGGGTTACCTCTTGAAGCGTGAGCAAAGATCCTCTATCACGCGAGCCTCTAATTCCACAGCAACTCAATGAAATCACCATCATCGGCATGATCATGATTCCCGAACGTTCCACGGTCTTCTACTGTGTTACCCAAATAATACCCGAAAAACAACAATTTCGTGTGGGCGAAATTTCTAGGAAAATATGGCTGAAAATTTCGGCCACCATCGCTCATTCCTCTAGGTGGAAAACCTTATTTATTTATAGCACAAGTTTTAAGGATTAAAACCATTTTCCAAAACCTATTAGGTCTTCTTTTTCACTAGAAAAATGATTCCTTTATTTCCTATTATTTAGGCACAGCAGGGACCACGGAATTTAATTAACAAGGCTTCCAACTATGGAATTAATTTCTAATTTTCGAAATTAATATCCACCATAATTAATTACGAATTATTCCACTAAAAATTCGTTATTGCACTCCTTATTTAATATCGAAATTCATCCATTAAATCTTATTTAACTCCCCATGTTAAGATTCAGATACTAATCAATTAATTAAGTTGCTGACAATTTAATTTATTGATTATTTCCTTTAGACGTTCGCTTCACTTATTTCATGTGTCGGATACAAAATTCACCGGCCGGGTTTACACATAAAAATTATAAGCTTTCAGAAAAATTTATCATTAGTCTCTAAACCGAGTCATGGATTCCATCAACTAACTATTACTTCGTCAATGTACATTATTATTATCCAATTTACCAGGCATATTTACCCACGAAAGAATCTCGCCTTTTAATAAATCAAAAGAATAATAATGTACACAGCTAATAATAATTATATCAAGATTAAGAGTATAAGTAATTTAATGGCTAGAGATGTGCATGTGCAAGTCATGTGACTGAAGAAGTGTGATGTGCATGTGCTATGGAAGTTAACCATGTGCAAAGCACATGTTGCAGTTGGCCAAAATGCTGAAGATGAGTTCAAATTCGTGGAAAGGTTTGAATTCAAATTTAGGACAATGTAGTTAGCTTGTTTTTAGGCCTGTCATGTGCAAGGCACATTGTAATAACTGCCCCTTTGTACTTTTTTATACGTGTATTTCGTTTGTAATAAGACAAGTAGCATATGCGAGTCTTTTCCAATAGAGTGTCCTTTGTATTCTGCGAGAATTAATAAAGGTTGGATTTTTACCCATATCTCTGTGTGTTGCTACGTTTTTACAAGTCTGAAATATTCTAAGTGTCGGACTATGTGCGGAAAAAGCAAGGCTGAGTGGCTGAGGGTTTGGCTACTTCCGTGTAGTGTTAATTGTGCTAAAATTGGCCCTATAACACTCGCCACTACAATCAAATTGCAGTAACTTAATATATTTCCTTGGTGCTTCTCCATTTCAAGTCTTAAAAACCTTGAATTACTATATTCATTAAGACTTATGGTGCATCAAATAAATATATTAATATTTTGAGTAATAATTTATGAACGTCACAAAAATACTCAAACTATCTCTTATCAGTATGTTCATTTGACCATACAAATCAGAAGGGATTCATTCTAGCTTATCACTAGCTTTATTTCCTTTTGTAGGGAAACAACCTTTACTCAAATTTCCTTTCAAACAGGATCTACAAGTTGGTAGTGCCTCTACTTTCAATGAACCTTAAGGTCCATCCTTGACCAACTTGAAATCCTATCCAGATTAATATGACTTAGACAAAAGTGCACAGATAAGTTTTACTCAATTTTGAAGAACATATTCTCTTATGAGGTAGACTAATATTGTTCTGTTCATGAGAGATATTAATATACAATAATAAGGTCATGCATTCATGTACCACAAGTGATAAAATGTTTATCAAGCTCAATAACTCAAGAGTTATCCACGAAATAAAATAAATATACATCTCTTATTTTGCCCAGAAATCGGAATTAAATTCCTTCTAACAAAAAATACATATATTGCATCCTTTAAATTAATGTCTTATCACTAAAAGAAAATTTTAACAAGTAATATGCCAAATTGCTTAACGTCATTGTGGAGTTGAGATAAATAGATCATAATAAGTCAAAACACTGAATAGTCAAATTCAGACTGCATTCAATATTTATGTACATACATGCATCTCGAATAATAAATTTCGATGGGAAAAGAATTATTCATGCAAAGTATATTATATAATGCAAGAATTATACAATCCAAAAATAAATAGAACCAACTCAGATGGAGAGTATACTATTATTCTCAGTCAATTGTACACATATATGTCATGCATCTTGAATAGCAATTTCGATGGGAAAAGAACTACTCATGCAACATACATATGGAATGCCAGATTATTCACTCCAATAATTAAAACAGATCCAACTCAGATGGAGAGTATATTGTTAATTTAAGTGAAGTGAACATCACAATTAATAGTTCTTGTTCCATTGATCCAACATGTATACTCAGATGGAGAGTAAGTACACGATATCAATTACTAGTATTTTAGCTAGTGAGCTTACAATAAATTTATCTGATAAGGAGGAAGACCTAAAATCAACGCATAAATTTATTACTCACTTTGAAAATAATTGTGGAAGACCATAGAAATATATTTCTATCATCACTTAATCATGATTGTATTTTAGTTACAAAATTGATTCAATCCTTTAAACTCAGATAGAGAGTTAATACAGGTTATCAATAACTAGTAACTATATCCAGTGAGTTCACAATAAATTTATCCGATATGGAGGAAGACCTAATGTTAACGCGTAAATTTATTATCTCACTATAAATAAAAAAATGTAGACATTGGGGTTAATTCCTACCACCACATTATCACAACCACGAACTTTTCTCTAAGGATTAAGTTCCATAATTAAAAAATGCTCAATACAATATTTAAACAGTTCTAAAACGCTAAAATTAACGTTTTTCACTGCATAGCAGTGAGTATTGTTCACTAGGCTATTTCTGATAAACCTACCAAATTCAGATCAATCAGAGATCGTTAAAATCACAATCTCCAAAAATTGCAACCAAATTTGGAAAATTACTATTTTAAACATTTTTTAAGAATTTAAAATATGACCTACATTCTTATCATATACCAATTCATGTCAAATCAACATGTGTTATCATGTTCCAGATTAGACATAAATAAAATGGTAGAAAGAATGACTTTTCGTATGTAAATCACATTTTAATCCACCAAACCTCCAAAAAACTCATCTAAATGATCCCGAATTCTCAAAATACGATGTGATTCATTGCATAGCAGTGAGTTCTTCTTAGCTGATCATTTTCAATGATCCTACCAAATTTCAGGTCAAAAGGAGATCGTGAAATTCATGATCGCCAAAAACTAGACCAAATTCGAATAAATTATTTTTGGCGTATTTAGGATTAAATCCATGTGATTTGTATTCTTAATATATATCATATCAAATTAAATCATCATGTTAACACAAATATAGCCGATATATAAAGAATAATTTTTCATATTTTATAACAAATTCAATTCAATAAACTGCTTGAAAACCCATCTAAACGACCTCAAAATGCCGAAAAACAGCATGATTCGCTGCATAGCGTTGAGTTTTTCTCACTAGATCGTTTTCGATGAACCTACCAAGTTTCAGATCAATCAGAGTTCGTCAAATTCATGACCACCAACCTGTAACCAAACTCGGGAAATAACCGTTTTAAGCAGTTTCATGAATTAAAATAAATATGATTTTGATTTCCATTCTCCTTATAATTATACTATGAGCTCAAGGCATATATTATGTTCTCTATTTCTAGGATACATAATATCTCCTTTTGCAATAAATTATGCTTTTATTAAACACACAAGAATCTAAGATATTATATTTTCTCCCGTTCGGCGAAAATCCCAATATCTCTTCTCAGGGGTGGAGTTGGTTCCACTAGTACCCAAAGATAAAACTCTTTTTCTAGTTAAGAACCTCCACCACTATGTAGATTTATCAAGGATAATTTTCACATGGTGTATTAAGCAGATTTCAATGACTCAAATAAATAGATCAATTTGTGGATCCTACTTATTAATCATAATGCTCAATCCATGAATAGACATAATTTTACATGGACAAATTTATTAAGAATTTTTTATGAGTTGAAATAAACAAACCTCTTTAGTGGTAAATATTTATTACTCATAAAATTCTCAATTTGCGAGTGAAGATACATGTAGCTCATAAAATTATTTCATGGCAGATTATGGACTGTTGGGGTTTTATGTATTTAAGTATATTAAATACTTAAAAGAGGGTGAATGGAAAATGGAGGAAAATAAAATTTTTGAGTGAAATTTTAAGTTTTCCTCCTTGGCAAAGGGATATTGTCCCATATTGGAAGAGGAAAATATTTTTTATGGGTATATAAGCAATTGCTCTTCTTCTAGCTCTTAAAGAGTTGAGAAGAAGGCAAGCCTCGCGCCGTCGTCGTCGTCGCTCGGCTTCGACTTCGGCTTCGGCTTCGGTCAATTGATTGACTAATTTTTTGGACCAAATTGATTTGTTAATATTAACAGACATGTTATTAAATATTTATTTTTATAACAGAATATTAATATTAAAATAAATATTAATATTAAATCCAATCCATTTTTCAGTTGTGTAACTGAAAGTTAAACTACCTTCTTCAATTTTCCCTCTTTATTATTGAGTAAATAGCCATTTATATTATGGCATTTATGTTGTGGCCGTTTTGCACAAACAACCATTCTGAAGAGTTGCACCTCTTCAGATTCCAACCCAACTTTGGCTATAAATACAAGACTATTCTGCTCAGAATTTCCATACGATTTTCTGAGTTTCTCCTCCTTCTTCTGCATAGTTTTAACATCAAACAAAGCAATAGTAAGTGTGATTTGCTACCGAACTTTGTGTTCGCTGAAACACTGGAGTTTGAAGTACCACTACACTAGTGTGTAATTCGTTCTATTCTGGGAGAAAATAATCCATAACCTTGGGTACTAGGAGGAGATTAAATTCCTTAAGGAGACACTGTGAATTCAGTGGGCTCGAATTGATTTTTGTTATTTCGTTTACATTTCTGTTTATGTTCATTTATATTTTTCAGAATTATTTTACGAATACAGTTTACTAACAAGCTTAAGGAATTTAATATATTTTCTGCATTTGTACTCGTTGTTTCTGGAGAGTAAAACCTTTGTGGTTTTGTACTCTATTAAAATCTACGTGATTTTAACGTTTGTGTCATTCTTTTACAGAAATGACTAATGATAATGTGAACCAAGCTATTTCAATGGTGACTGCCAATGCCTCAACGAGCCGAACAACACCGGGAGCATTGGCACCGGCGGAGAAAGCCGGAAAATTTTTTGGGATTGATTTCAAGCGCTGGCAGCAAAAAATGTTCTTATACTTGACTACTCTAAGTCTCCGGAAGTTAATCAAGGAAGATGTTCCTGTGCTGTCCGATGAAACTCCAGAAACTGAACGCTTTCTCGTGATTGAGGCGTGGAAGCATTCATATTTTTTGTGCAAGAATTATATTCTAAGTGGGCTGGAGGATGCTTTGTATAACGTCTACAGTGGCGTGGAAACGTTGAAAGAACTGTGGACTGCGCTTGAAAAGAAATACAAAACCGAAGATGCCGAGTTGAAGAAGTTCGTTGCTGCAAAAATTTTGGACTGCAAAATGGTAGATAGCAACTTTGTTATTACCCAAGTCCAGGAATTGCAAGTGATTATTCACGATCTCTTTGCTGAAGTTATAAATCAAATTAATATTGATGTTGAAAGTCTAGTCATCAATGAAGCATTCCAAGTAGCAGCGATGATTGAGAAGTTGCGTCCTTTGTTGAAGGACTTCAAAAACTACTTGAAACACAAACGCAAGGAGATGTCCCTCGAAGATCTCATTGTCCGATTGAGAATCGAAGAGGACAACAAATGAAACGACCCGCCTGGTCGTTTCGCCTTTTTGAACCCCGTTCCCTTAAATAAAACTTCCCGTGCTTTCCTTAGCTAATTTAAGACTTGCGGAGACGGTTGATTCGGGATTTGGAAGAGTTTTGGGTGAAATGTGCCCATTTGATTCCTTAGGATTTTCTTAAAAGACTAAGTTTGACTTTGGTCAACATTTTGAGCAAACAGACCCGGATTCATGATTTGACGGTCCTGGAGGATCCGTAGGAAAATATGGGACCTGGGCGTATGCCCGGAATCGAATTCCGAGGTTCCTAGCCCGAGTAATGAATTTTTATTAGAAATTGTTAATCTAAAGTTTTAAGAATTTAAAGAAACTAATAAATGATCGATTTTCTAGGAATCGAGCTCGTATTTTGGTTCCGAAGCCCGGTACAGGTCTATCATTTAAGACTTGCTTGTAAAATTTGATGTCAATCCGAGTAGTTTTAGGGCGTTTTGGCCCGTTGGAGAAAAATTAAGAACTTGAAGTTCATAAGTTTGATTCATTTGGTTTTAGGGGGTGATTTCTATATTTAGCGTTGTTTCGGGTGTTCCGAAGGTTCGAGTAGGTCCGTCTCGTGATTTCAGACTTGTCGGTATGTTCGGGCGGGGCCTGGGAGCCCCGAACGTCAATCGGATGAGGCTCGAGTGAAGTGGAAAATTTGAGAAGGGCTGATGGATTGCTGCTTCTGTCATAACCGCATCTGCGGTTCTTGGACCGCAGGTGCGGGATCGCAGATGCGGTTCTCCCATCGCAGAAGCGGCCCAGGGCGGGCCAGGCCAGGAACCGTAGATGCGGCTCCTAAGCCGCAGAAGCGGCTTCGTAGATGCGGCCTGGAGACCGCAGATGCGGTCCCAGCCCCTTGGCCCCTTTTTCACAGATGCGTCCCCTTCTTCGCAGATGCGGGACCGCAGATGCGGTCCCCTGACCGCTGATGCGGAAATCGCTGGGCAGTGAGGTTCATTTAATACGGGCTCAAAGTTATTTTTATCACATTTTCACTCCTCCTTTGGGCGATTTGGGAGCTTTTCAGAGAAGGACTTCACCTTGAGGTAAGTGTGTGTTACCTATTTCTAGTTCAATATCATTGTCTTAGGTAGATTAAACACTAGTATTAAGGTGAAATCTTGGGGTTAGAGCAAAAACCTAGGGTTTTAATAAAACTTGGATTTAACCATGAAATTTTTTATGGAATTAATTAGAAATCATATATTAGTGATCCTTAGGTTGTAGAGAACAACTTTCCTTCGAAAAATTTTGGAATCCGGGCACGTGGGCCCGGGGTCGGATTTTAGGAAAACTTGCGTTAATGTTTGGAAAATTTCTTAAGTAGCTAGAATTCAATCTTGTGAGTCTATATTGACTAGCTCTTACTTCGTTTAACTAGTTTGGGATCGTTCGGCTCCGAATTGAGGGCTTGGACTCGTTCTTGGTATTGAAAGTGCACTTTGGAGCGAGGTGAGTCCCTTTCTAACCTTGTAAGAGGGAATTGTCCCCATAGGTACAATAATTGAATTAATTGCCATTATATGCGGGGGCTAAGTACGTACTAGGTGACAAGAGTCCGTGCGTAGCAACTATTATGTTAAGTCCGGGTAGTCTAGGACCCATAAGCATGCTCTACGTGATATTCTCGTAATGTGACGATAAATTCGGATTCGTATAACTATTTGATTAAGAAGAATGAGACTAGTGAATGAACCTTATCCTGTTTGGTCTTTTAGAAGAGAATATTTGGTATTCCTGCGTATAGCTACTCCTCAGATATATATATATATATATCTATATATATATATATATTATTGTTGCTTGTTGATGCGCTTATTTATATTTGACCGCGTCGCACGGGCGATCCGCGAGCGGGGTAATAGATGCATCTATGGTTTGAGCCGTTCGACCCTCGGCTTTGCACAATTTACTTTTATGTTGGATCGGGCCGTACGTCCCACGGTGTTACTTGCGCATGTTTTGCTTAGCATTTTCTCTGAGGACTGAGTTTAATATCTGCTTGAGATATAGGTGAATATCCATGATAATACTTGGGAAAGAACTGTTAATCCATGATTATTAAATGCTAATAACTTGTGCTATCCATGCTTGTTATAAATTCTTCTCACATTATTTGACCCTAGTGAGTATCAAGTCGACCTCTTGTCTCTACTTCTCCGAGATTAGACGGGATACTTACTGGGTACATATTGTTTATCATACTACACTTCTGTACTTAATTGTACAGGGTCTGAGGCAGGTACATCTGGCTATTAGTCGGGTGCGCATCTCTGAGCGGATTCGAGACTTCTACGGTGAGCTGCTTCTCCTCCATGCCGTTCAGCAGCCTGAAGAAGTCTTTCTTATGTATTTTTGCTGTCTATTCCGTTTGGGACAGTAGGATAGTGTGATTCTTTTGTATATTTTACTAGTTGCCCATGCTCGTGACACCAGGTCTTGGCACACACATTAGTAGACTGTATTATTTTGGGGTTGTATGATTATCATGATTTTTATCCATCGTTTTGATTTATTCAAACTTAAAGAATTATTTTCAACTATTTTGGGGTAAAGGTAACCGAAAGTTTAGCTAGTATTTTCCGCGTTGGCTTTCCCAACAATGGCGTTGGGCGCCATCATGACCTGCTATGGAATTGGGTCGTGACAACATGGTATCAGAGCACTAGGTTCACGTAGGTCTCACAAGTCATGGGCAAACTTAATAGAGTCTTACGGATCGGTACGAAGACGTCTGTATTTATCTTTGAGAGGCTATAGGGTTTAGGAAAACTATTATTTATTCATCTCAGCTCGTGCAGTGGTCAGTGTACTAAGTTTCCTTTTCTATTCCTCACAGATGGTGAGGACACGCACGGCTGATGTTCCAGACCCGGGCGGAGCTGCCCCCCTTGCTCGAGGTCGGGGCAGAGGCCGAGGGAGGGCACCGGCCCGTGGTAGGGGACGAGGGCATCCCAGAGTTATTTCAGTCGCACCACCAGCAGATCCCGCGAGAGATCCTATTATTGTGGAGCAGGACGAGGTGCCCGCAGCTGAGCCCACCCCGGCAGACTTTATGATAGCACCGGGATTTCAGGAGGTTATGGGCCGTATGCTTCGGTTCATGGATTCTATGACTTAGGCTGGTTTATTTCCAGCAGACCCAGCTACCTCACAGGCAGGAGGGGGAGCACAGACCCCTACTGCTCAGGCTCCTGGACATGTAGCTGCAGTGTATCAGACTCCGGGTGCACTACCCGCAAATGGGGCCTAGCCAGTTGCTGCAGTGGCGCCCCAGCTCAGGCCAGCTGCGGAGGGCGATCCGTATAAGTTATTGGATAGATGGACTAGGCTTCACCCTCCTACCTTCGGAGGTGAGCGATATGAGGATGCCCAGGACTTCATCGATAGGTGCAGGGACAGACTGCACAACATGAGGATACTGGAGTCACATGGAGTTGACTTCACTACTTTCTAGCTGGAGGGCAGGGCCCGTAGATGGTGGCAGTCCTATGTTCTTGGCAGGCCAGCAGGTTCTCCTCCCCTCACCTGGGGTCAGTTCACCCAGTTGTTCTTGGATAGGTATATTCCACCGTCTGAGAGGGAAGAGATACGACACCAATTTGAGCATCTTGAGCAGGGCTAGATGTCTGTGACCGATTATGAGGCGAGGTTCTCTGAGTTGTCTCGCCATGCACTCATGATACTTCCCACAGATACAGAGAGAGTGCGCAGATTTGTTGCGGGGATTGCACCTCGGTATTCGAGCTAGCATGGCCCGAGAGGTGGAGATGGGTACTGAGTATCAGCTAGTAGTAGAGATTGCTCGCAGGATTGAGGGGTATCGCCCGAGGGGTAGAGAGCAAATTCAGCAGGACAAGAGGGCCCGGTTTTCAGGAGAGTTCAGAGGTGCCCCAGCTAGGGGTAGAGGTCACTTTGGGAGGGGCCAGCCCAGCAGACCCTCATATTCAGCACCACCACCCCCTCCCCGAGGTGCTCCAGTGAGACCTTATTTCAGTGCGATGCCGGAGAGTTCTTACCGCCCAACAACTATTCAGGGTTCCTCTGGCGGGTATTCTGGTCATCTGGATTCTTCTAGTGCCCACTTCCGCTGTGCCAGAGAGTTTTTATCGCCTACCGGCCATCCAGTGTTCTTCCAGTGGGTATTCGGGTCAGCAGGCTCAGACTCCCGGGCAGCAGGCTATGGTACCGAGAGTGTTCTATGAGTGTGGAGATCTAGGTCATCTGAAGAGGACCTGCCCCAGGCTTCCGGGCAAGGCAGTACAGCAGGTTCAGCAGCCCATGATTTCAGCACCAGTTGCCCAGCCACCTAGAGGTGGAGGGCAGGCTGGTCGGGGCCGTCTTAGAGGTGGAGGTCAGGCAGGGAGAGGTCAGCCAGCTACTGCTCAGTCAGGGGGAGGCCAGCCAGCCGGCGCTCCAGCCAGATTCTACGCTCTTTCGCAGGCCAGATGCATTGGCCTCAGATGCTGTCATCACAGGTATTATTTTTGTCTGCGGTAGAGATGCTTCGGTATTATTTGATCCAGGGTCCACCTATTCCTATGTATCATCACTGTTTGCTCGATTCTTGGTTATTCCTCCTGTACCTTTAGGCACTCCTGTTCATGTGTCAACTCCTGTGAACGATTCCGTGGTTGTAGACCGGGTCTACCGGTCCTGTGTGGTTACATTTTGTAATTTCGAGACTAGAGCAGATCTCTTGTTGCTGGATATGATTGATTTTGAGGTCATCTTGGGCATGGATTGGTTGTCTCCATATCACGCCGTCCTAGATTGCCATGCCAAGACTGTTTCACTAGTGATGCTAGGGTCGTCGAGGTTGGAGTGGAAGGGTTCCACAGTTGATACCCTTAGTAGGGTTATTTCTTTCTTGAAGGCTTGACGTATGGTCGAGAAGGGGTGTTTGGCCTATCTAGCTTATGTTCGAGATACCACCGCAGAGTCTCCGACGATTGATTTAGTTCCCGTATTCCGAGAGTTCGCCGATGTGTTTCCTTCTGATCTTCCTGGCATGCCACCGGATCGTGATATTGATTTCCGTATCGATTTGGTTCCAGGCACCCAGCCTATATCTATTCCACCGTACCGCATGCCTCCTAAGGAGTTGAGGAGTTGTTAGCAAAGGGGTTTATTAGACCCAGTGTATCGCCTTGGGGTGAACCGGTGTTATTTGTGAAGAAGAAGGATGGGACTATGCAGATGTGCATTGACAACCGCCAGTTGAACAAAGTCACCATCAAGAACAAGTATCCGTTGCCTCGTATCGATGATTTGTTCGACCAGTTGTAGGGTGCGAGGGTGTTCTCTAAGATAGACTTGAGGTCAGGGTACCATTCGCTGAAGATTCGGGACTCGGATGTTCTGAAGACTGCATTCCAGACTAGATATGGCCATTATGAGTTTCTGGTGATGTCCTTTGGCTTGACTAATTCCCCAGCAGCATTTATGGATTTGATGAACAGGGTGTTCAGGCCTTATATTGATTCCTTCGTCATCGTTCTCATTGATGACATCTTGATATACTCACGTAGCCTGGGGGAGCACGAGCAGCATCTGAGAGTAGTGCTTCAGACCTTGCGAGAGCAGAAGCTATATGCTAAGTTCTCCAAGTGTGAGTTTTGGCTAGAGTCTGTGGCATTCTTGGGACATATTGTGTCAGGAGAGGGTATTAAGGTAGACCCCAAGAAGATTGAGGCAGTTCAGAGTTGGCACGCCCCACCTCAGTGATCGAGATCAGGAGTTTCCTGGGGTTAGCAGGTTATTACAGGCGGTTCGTGCAGGGCTTTTCATCTATTGCATCACCTCTGACTAGATTGACCCAGAAGGGTGCTCCTTTCCATTGGTCCGATGATTGCGAGGCGAGCTTCCAGAAGCTCAAGACAGCCTTGACTACAGCACCAGTCCTTGTGTTGCCTTCCGGTTCAGGGATGTATACAGTGTATTGTGACGCTTCGCGCGTTGGCTTGGGTTGTGTATTGATGCAGGAGGGGCAAGTTATAGCATATGCCTCCCGTCAGCTGAAGATTCATGAGAAAAATTATCCTGTGCACGATCTGGAGTTGGCGGCGATTATTCATGCTCTTAAGATATGGAGGCACTACCTGTACGGGGCTTCATGTGAGGTTTATATCGATCATCGCAGCTTGCAGCATTTGTTCAAGCAGAGGGATCTTAATTCGAGGCAGCGCAGGTGGCTTGAGTTACTGAAGGATTATGACATCACCATTCTTTATCATCCGGGCAAGGCAAATGTGGTCGCGGATGCCTTAAGCAAAAAGGCTGAGAGTATGGTAGTTTGGCATTCATTCCAGCAGGGGAGAGGCCACTAGCTTTGGACATTCAGTCCTTGGCTAACAGACTAGTGAGGTTGGACATTTCGGAGCCCAGCCGGGTTCTTGCGTGTATGGTTGCTCAATCTTCATTACTGGGGGAGATAAAGGCCCGACAGTTCGATGATCCACATTTGGCAGTTCTCAGAGAGACGGTGCTTTAGGGAGGTGCCAAGGAAGTTTCTATTGGCAAGGATGGTGTTTTGCGGCTTCAGGGTCGTCTATGTGTTCCTAATATCGATGGTCTGAGGGAGAGGATACTAGAGGAGGCACACAGTTCGCGGTATTCCATCCACCCGGGGGCTACAAAGATGTATCGTGACTTGAGGCAGCATTACTGGTGGCGGAGGATGAAGAAAGACATAGTGGAGTATGTGGCTAGGCGTTTGAATTGCCAGTAGGTCAAGTATGAACATTAGAGACCGGGTGGCCTACTTCAGCAGATGCCTATACCAGAGTGGAAGTGGGAGCGCATTACCATGGATTTCGTAGTTGGGTTGCCGCGGACCTTGCGGAAGTTTGATTCAGTATGGGTCATCATTGATAGGTTGACCAAGTCGGCCCACTTCATTCCAGTGGCGACTACTTATACAGTAGAGAGGTATGCTCAGATTTATATTCGGGAGATATTCGATTGCACGGTGTGCCTGTTTCCATTATATCCGACAGAGGCCCTCAGTTCACTTCCCATTTCTGGAGAGCCGTTCAGAGTGAGTGGAGGACCCGTTTAGAGCTTAGCACAATATTCCATCCTCAGACCGACGGGCAGTCGGAGCGGACAGTACAAATTTTAGAGGATATGCTTAGAGCATGTGTGATTGACTTTGGAGGGAAGTGGGACCAGTTCTTGCCCTTGGCGGAGTTTGCATATAACAACAGCTATCAGTCCAGCATTGAGATGGATCCATACGAGGCTCTATATGGCCGCCGTTATCGTTCTCCTATCGGATGGTTCGAGCCTGGTGAGGCTAAGTTGTATGGTACAGACTTGGTACAGGATGCCTTGGATAAGGTGAAGTTGATTCAGGAGAGGCTTCGCACAGCTCAGTCCAGACAGAAGAGTTACGCGGATCAGAAGGCGTGTGATGTATCATTTATGGTTGGCGAGAAGGTTCTCTTGGAAGTCTCGCCCATGAAGGGCATTATGAGGTTCGAGAAGAAGGGCAAGTTGAGTCCAAGGTTCATTGGCCCCTTTGAGGTGTTGAGGAGAGTTGGGGAGGTTGTCTATGAGCTTGCGTTACCCCACAACTTGTCGGGAGTTCATCCAGTTTTTCATGTGTCGATGCTTCGGAAGTATCATGCCGACTTTTCCCATGTGTTAGACTTCAGTACTATTCAGCTGGATGAGAGCTTGGGTTACGAGGAGGAGCCAGTTGCCATTATTGATAGGCAGGATCGCTAGTTGAGATCCAAGAGGATTTCTGCGGTAAAGGTCCAGTGGAGGGGCCAACCAGTCGAGGAGGCGACCTGGGAGTCGAGGAGGACATGCGGAGCAGATATCCCTATTTATTCAGCAGCTCGGGTACTTTTCTATGTCCGTTCGAGGACGAACGTTTGTTTAAGAGGTGGAGAATGTAACGACCCGCCTGGTTGTTTTGCCGTTTTGAACCTCGTTCCCTTAAATAAAACTTCCCGTGCTTTCCTTAGCTAATTTACGACTTGTGGGGATGGTTGGTTCGGGATTTGGAAGAGTTTGGGTGAAATATGCCCATTTAATTCCTCAGGATTTTCTTTGGAAGACTATGTTTGACTTTGGTCAATATTTTGAGCAAACAGACCCGGATTCGTGATTTGACAGTCCCGGAGGGTCCGTAAGAAAATATGGGACCTGGGCGTATGCCCGGAATCGAATTCCGAGGTTCCAAGCCCGAGTACTGAATTTTTATTAAAAATTGTTAATCTAAAGTTTTAAGGATTTAAAGAAACTAATTAATGATCGATTTCCTAGGTATCGGGCTCGTATTTTGGTTACGAAGCCCGGTACAGGTTCGAAATATCACTTTAGACTAGCCTGTAAAATTTGGTGTCAATCCGAGTAGTTTTAGGGCGTTTTGGCCCGTTGGAGGAAAATTAAGAACTTGAAGTTCATAAGTTTGATTCATTTGGTTTTATGGGGTGATTTCTAGATTTCACATTGTTTCGGGTGTTCCGAAGGTTCAAGTAGGTCCGTCTTGTGATTTCAGACTTGTCAGTATGTTCGGGCGGGGCCCGGGAGGCCCGAGCGTCAATCGGACGAGGCTCGAGTGAAGTGGAAAATTTGAGAAGGGCTGAAGGATTGCTGCTTCTGTCATAACCGCATCTGCGGTTCTTGGACCGCAGGTGCGGGATCGCAGATGCGGTTCTCCCATCGCAGAAGCGGCCCAGGGCGGGCCAGGCCAGGAACCGCAGATGCGGCTCCCAACCCGCAGAAGCGACTCCACAGATGCGGCCTGGAGACCGCAGTTGCGGTCCCAGCCCCTTGGCCCCTTTTTTGCTGGTGCGGCCCCTTCTTTGCAGATGCGGGACCGCGGATGCGGAAATCGCTGGGAACTGAGGTTCATTTAATACGGGCTCAAAGTTTTTTTTATCACATTTCCACTCCTCCTTTGGGAGATTTTGAGAGAAGGACTTCACCTAGCACCTTGAGGTAAGTGTATGTTACCTATTTCTAGTTCAATATCATTGTCTTAGGTAGATTAAACACTAGTATTAAGGTGAAATCTTGGGGTTAGAGCAAAAACCTAGGGTTTTAATAAAACTTGTATTTAACCATGAAATTTTTTATGGAATTAATTAGAAATCATATATTAGTGATCCTTAGGTTGTATAGAACAACTTTCCTTCGAAAAATTTTGGAATCCGGGCACGTGGGCCCGGGGTCAGATTTTAGGAAAACTTGCGTTAATGTTTGGAAAATTTCTTAAGTAGCTAGAATTCAATCTTGTGAGTCTATATTGACTAGCTCTTACTTCATTTAACTAGTTTGGGATCGTTCGGCTCCGAATTGAGGGCTTGGACTCGTTCTTGGTATTGGAAGTGCACTTTGGAGCAAGGTGAGTCTCCTTTCTAACCTTGTAAGAGGGAATTGTTCCCATAGGTAATATAATTGAATTAGTTGCCATTATATGCGGGGGCTACGTACATACTAGGTGACGAGAGTCCGTGCGAAGCAACTATTATGTTAAGTCCGGGTAGTCTAGGACCCATAAGCATGCTCTACGTTATATTCTCGTAATGTGACGATAAATTCGGCTTCGTATAACTATTTGATTAAGAAGAATGAGACTTGTGAATGAACCTTATCCTGTTTGATCTATTAGAAGAGAATATTTGGTATTCCTGCGTATAGCTACTCCTCAGATATATAATATCATTGCTTGTTGATGAGTTTATTTATATTTGACCGCGTCCCACGGGTGATTCACGAGCGGGGTAATAGATGCATCTATGGTTCGAGCTGTTCGACCCTCGGCAGTGCACAATTTACTTTTATGTTGGATTGGGCCGTACGTCCTACGGTGTTACTTGCGCATGTTTTGCTTAGCATTTTTCTCTGAGGACTGAATTTAATATCTGCTTGAGATGTAGGTGAATATCCATGATAATACCTGGGAAAGAAGTGTTAATCCATGATTATTAAATGCTAATAACTTGTGCTATCCATGCTTGTTATAAATTCTTCTCACATTATTTGACCCTAGTGAGTATCAAGTCGACCTATCGTGTCTACTTCTTCAAGATTAGACGGGATACTTACTGGGTACATATTGTTTATGTACTCATACTACGCTTATGTACTTAATTGTACAGGGTCTGAGGCAGGTACATCTGGCTATCAGTCGGGTGCGCATCTCTGAGCGGATTCGAGACTTCTACGGTGAGCTGCTTCTCCTCCATGTCGTTCAGCAGCCTGAAGAAGTCTTTCTTATGTATTTTTGCTATCTATTTCATTTCGGACAGTAGGATAGTGTGATTCTTTCGTATATTCTACTAGTTGCCCATGCTCGTGACACCAGGTCTTGGCACACACATTAGTAGACTGTATTATTTTAGGGTTGTATGATCATCATGATTTTTTTTTATTTATCGTTTCTGACTTATTTCAACTTAAAGAATTATTTTCAATTATTTTAGGGTAAAGGTGACCGAAAGTCTAGCTAGTATTTTCCGCGTTGGCTTGCCCAACAATGGCGTTGGGTGCCATCATGACCTGCTATGGAATTGGGTCGTGACATATATGGCTTCGAGGCCTTAATTCTAGTCAAGGTAGGGGAACCAAGCGCCAGATTTTGACATGCATCAGAGGAATCAAATCACGAGGCTATGAATACTAGCCTCGAGCTGTTAGATGAAAAACGAGAAGCTGCACTTGTTCGGATGGCTGCACAGAAGCAAAGAATTGAGAGATATTATAATAGAAGAACCAACCTTCGCCACTTCGGAATCGGGGACTTAGTTATAAAGAAAGTCACCCTCAATACTCGAGACCCGAATGAAAGGGAACTAGGTCCGAATTGGGAAGGACCATATCGAGTCATTGGAGTCATCGGAAAAGGATCTTACAAACTTGGCACGATGGAAGGCGAACAATTGCCAAATAATTGGAATATATCACTACTCAAACGATATTATTGATGAGGTATGACCTTCTCCTTTTTTCCATTTGTATTTGCGACTAACTTATTGCAGGAGTTCGATCGAAGACGTCAAGAGAACCTTTCTACATGAAGACCTTAGGTTTTAAAGTACGTGTTGCACTCTTTTTCCCTTAGATCGGGTTTTATCCCAAATGGGTTTTTCCAGCGAGGTTTTTAACGAGGCAACAACTATGTGAGAATTCAACAGTATCCAAGGCTTCTTTTCAATCAACCTCGAATATTGGGGGCATCACCCTCGGAGGATATATTTTTGAGAAAAATACTTCACGCCAAAGAGGGTCTCGATAGGAAAACTTTGTAATGGGCCAAACGGTCGGATGAACCGTGTCCATATAGAATAGTCGAGTCCCGATGGCAAAACATGTACGCATGTATGAATTAATCAAAGAAGCATTCTCTCTATATCAAACACTTTGTGTCTCAAAGAACTTTGCTACTATACGAGCTCCATACTTATGATTCTGTGAGAAACGGCTCAAGGGAAAAAACGCAAATACACCTCGAATACTCGGGGACTATCATCGACAGTCAACACATTCGAGTTATCTAAACTCGGATTCATGAGACCTCAAAGAGGCACCCCTCGATGTAAAGGCCAAGGTCATCATACTCAGGGACTAACATTGTTGAAATGTTATCAGGAAACAAGTCCAAGAGGCACACCCGAAGGCTACGGCCATAATAAGGGCTACAGCCGAAATAACATGGCTCGGAGACGTCCGAATCCCGCAATAAAAATAGGCCTTCGAATTCTCTGAAAATCGGTTAATAAAGGAT
Organism: Nicotiana attenuata; assembly: GCF_001879085.1. NCBI lineage: Eukaryota > Viridiplantae > Streptophyta > Magnoliopsida > Solanales > Solanaceae > Nicotiana > Nicotiana attenuata. The sequence continues at coordinate 35,255,008 of NC_031989.1, forward strand.
ACCCTCGGCAAAATAATCAAAGTGCTTCGATCCAAAAAAACCTTAAGAGGTATCGAACTGTTCAAATACAAACTTGTGCTAAGGCAAAAAAAGCAAAAGGGTCCCGATTGACACTAAACCCTCAAAAAGCCCAATGGGTAAGAAATGCATGCCAAGGCGTAAAGAAATTTTTACTAAGTCTTTAAGCCAAAAAGGGGAAATAATAGCCATCTCTTAAAGGCCATATCGGCCCAACCTAAAAGAACCTAAGGGCCAAGACATTTAGAGTTCGAGACCTTGTTCTCACTCAACTCGGACCTAAGAGTCCCACCATCCCGAGCTCGCATAAAATCTACTTAAGCATAGCTCGAGGATTCATCAAAAAACCTTAAAAGGTATTCTATTGTAAGATTGCCCGTCAATTTCTAAAAAATAAACCTAAGGGTTTGTTTTATTCTGAGTCTGAACCAGTGCTCACTCAATTATTGAAGTTATAACATCAAAAGATTTGGCAAGACGAAAACTAAGCAAACTTTAAAACAAATTAGAGACGGAGCGGAAAGAAAAGGAACTATTTATATACATGAAAAGTATTTACAATGCCCACAAGGAGCCTTACACAAAAAACAAATGGGCCTAGTCTACTTTGGGAGCTGCATCTTTGGGAGCCACATCTTCGAGAACCTCCTCCTCGGGGACTTCATCCTCATATCCTCCGCTCTCGGAACCGCTAGCAGAGTCTTCATCATCAGAGAGTAAAGCGGTAGCCTCGTAGGTCCTATCGATTCAATTTCCCAAGCATTTAAGGTGCGTCAGTTGTCGGTCGGCCACTAGCAACTTTGAACCGTCGTCGTGAAACCCATAAATAGGCCTCTTTCCCACTTTTTCAAACATTACCTTTAATCTCTTCTACTCTAATCTTCAAAGATCTTTGTATTTTTCAAGTTCTTATTCTGCAAATCTTCAAGTTTCATCGCTATCTTCTTCTTAAAACGCCAGATAACCTAATCCATGTTCTTCCTCGTTCAAAAATGGCTAAGACCTATAAGACTGTCCCTCACAAAGAAACCGCCTCTCCATCAAAGTCCGCCAGCACCGGCGCCGCGGCGAAACATCCCCTTACGGACTTCGTTCCGATGAAGTGTGCCACTACTTCTAATTTCAAGGTGGAGAACACACCCTCGACACCGGGCCGATGTGAACCAATGTCTAGGTACATGTGTACGATCACCAAACGTCTCCTCGAGAAGGTGAAAGAGGAGTGCAACTGGGTAGGCAAGGATGTAGTAGTGTCTAGCCCCAAAGAATCCATCACTACTTACATGGAGGGGTATCTGAGTGTCTATACCTACCCCTTCACAATAAGTCCCCTAGACCCTATCATTGTTGCCTTCTGCAAGAGGTACGATGTCACTTTGGGCCAAATCCACCCGTCATTTTGGAGGATTGTGATCGTCTTCCGATTCATTATAAGAAAAATCGAGGGGCATCCTTTTACCCTCCATCACCTCATGCGTCTCTATGGCCCCCAGTTTTATCGTGCAGGCATGATAAAGCTTTATTGCCGAGCCACCAAACCCCCGTTCTCGAGCATAGATGAGACTCGAGATCGAGGTTGGATGGGTAGGTTTGTCCAAATAAAGACTTCGGATCTAATCCCTACCGGAGATATGTCGTTCCCTGAAAAGTGGAACATGAAACGTAAATACTGCTTAGCCTTTCGAATATCTATTTTTGCAATTCTATTTTCTTGTATTCCCCTCATTTAAATTTTTTTTGTTTGTTGTAGCTAAGGTCGTTATGCCGGAAGTAATCCCCGACTCTAGGCAATGGGTCGAGGGATTGGTGTCACAAAAAACTTATACCTAGCGTGCTTGGATGGATTTGTCAAGGGGCCAATGGGAGGCCCGAAACCATGGTAAATTTCTTTCCTTGGAAAGGTTTTCAGTCAGGCACTTTATTGTACTTACTCATCATTTTCATTTTATAGTCCTTCGGAAGGACGTGCCAATGAGGCCCCCCTATGCTGAAGAAGAGGAACTCCTTTCCTCATCTGCCCCAAAGCAGGGCAAAGAGAAAAGAGGCTCCGAGTTCCCCAAGCCCGGAAAAGAAAAGGCCGGCCAGAAAACCCCATAAGCCTAAGGGGGATGCTATCCATGTAACTTTGGAGTCCGCTCACCAACTATTGGATGAGACCGAGGATGAAGACGAAAAAGAAGAAGACTCCGGGTTGGTGCCTCGTGTGCGACCTGGCACTGAGGTTCAAAGAACCATTGGACAGGCGGGAGCCGTAGTTGCTTCGCCCCGATCTGATGAGCCCGAGCCGGAAAGAGTTGAAGATGTCCTACCTCGAGGTGGGGAGGCCACTGAGGAGGTGGTTGAGGCTGGGGTAGAAATCGAGCTCGAGGATCCCCGGAATGAAGACGATGCCTCTAAAGACCCACTTGGGGCAACACTGATCGGGGACTCCTCCTCATTCCCTCCAGTTCCGGATTCGATGATAAGCAACGCTCGGGCTGCAGAGACTTGTCATGGAGAGGGGGCCCACGGAGAGGAAGATTTTTTCCGTGGCTATTTTGCTGATGTGGAAGATATCACCGGTTTGGGTGATTTGGACGTACCAAGGAAGAGATCGAATGAGGCTTCCTCGAGCTATAGATTGACCAACCAATTTTCGGCTCCCAGCGTTGACCCCGATCGTAAGCGTCCTCTCATCATCTCGATCCTGGAAGATACTCCCATTTTCTGTCCCCATAGGGGTGGCGAGCTATCTTCGATGCTTGGTCACCGAAGAGGATCAAGCAAAAATTGATGCAATGGACGTTGCATGTTTGTTCAACAAGGCCCAGCATGTTCGGAATCGGGCAAGTTCAAGGGCCGCTATCTTTTTATGACTTCGAATTATATATATCTCTAACACTTTCTTCCTTTCTCATAGGCTTCGTTGTTGCATCATGAAGCCATTGTCCAAATCCGAGAGGAACGCAAGGTTGAAGTCCAGGGTCTCACTGAGAAATGCAATACTTACAAGCTTCTTAGTAAGAAGCTTTAGGTAGACCTGGTGGAGGCTCAAAATGCGAGGCTCAAAATGCGCATGATGAAATGGCCGAGCAGGTATTCCGAGTTCTTCATGATAGTGAGGACGAGTCGGAGATAACAACTAATAGTCCCATTCTGTAGGTTTGACAGAGGCTCGAACTGATCAAGGGACTCCAAGGGCAAATAGATAAAGTGCAAGCCAAAGCCGAGCATTTCAAATGATGTATGGATATTTTGGCTGCACAAAAGGAGACCGTTCAAGCAGAGCTGGATTCGGCCAAGTCACAGCTTCGATGTGCAAGAGAGAATGCCTTGCTCCAGGTGAAGAAGGTCGAGGAGCTCGAGTCCAATTTGGCCAGTTTGGCAAGGAGCTCGAGGTTGCCAGATCTGAAGTGGCCGCGACCAATACTAAGGCATAGGCTACTGTGGCTCAATACAAAGTTGATGCCGAAGCCACACTCGATCAGGCCAAGGGCATGGTAGATCATTCGAAGTGGCAGGATCGAAAGGAGGCTCTCGAGGGGGTCATTTCTCAGAGTTTCGACATATCTGTTGAACTCCAGATCGCCAAGGCAGAGGAAGCAAAGGCTCGAAAGTTAGCATTTCCCGATGAGGATTCCGAGGATGTGAGCAGATCTGGTGGAGAGGACTCCGAGGGAGAAGAAGCTGCTCCCGAAGAAGACTAGGCCTTTAGGATTAATAGTGTTTCTTTTAAGGTTGTTTTGCCTTTGTAAAGAGTTCGGATCGGGCCATGCCGCCCTTGTAAATGATTTTACATATATACAAGATCTTTTCTTTCCCTTTCTGTATTGTCTTTACTTTATTTTATTTATGCCTTATGAAATTGCATTCATAGTTTCGAGGTCTAAGCAATTTGGACCGAAACCGAACTAGTGTCGAGTGAGTACTTGCTCGAACTCAAAGTAAGGTAACCCTTAGGTTTTTATTGAGTGAGGATGATCCCTCGAATTCAAAACAAAAGATGGACCTTAGGCTTTTATAGCAGGCCAATGTGGCCTTTGTAAGAAAGACTGCTTTTTCCCCTTTTCAGCTTAAAATGTTTACTATTAGTCATACAAAATTTGTTATGCCTTAGCATGAAATAAGGAATTTTTCGAGAGTTCGAACAATTTTGTACCCTTTAGGGTTCTCGAGGATTGATATTATTGATGCCCTTTTTGATTTTGTCGAGGGTAGCCCTTTTAACTGATTGATGATAATATTTGAAGGCATGTTTTATTACGGAATTCGGACATCTCCTAACCGTGTTAATTCGGCCGTAGCATTTTTATATGGGACTTGTCTCTTAGGCTAATTTTCTCGTTTCACTTCGGCTTGCCCAGAGTGTCAGTCCCCAAGTGGGGTGGCCGTGGCCTATAAAAATCGAGGGTTCCCTTTAAGGTCTTATTATCTCGAAGTTTTAATAATTCGATCTTGTTTGTTTTTCGAACGGCAGTCCCCGAGCGTGGGGTCAGTTGTTCGAACTTCCATTATGATCGGCCCTTAAGCCTAAATACACAATAGATCGAGTATGAAATTGCAAAGTAGAAAATTTTTCTAAGGCATGAGATATCGGCAAGGGAAAATAATTTTTTCAATAGATGATTATACATGTGTACATGTTTGATGTTAGTGTATACGGCAAACTCCGTGGGTCCAATCTCTCGTCATTAAGGTACTTCAGAAGATCACCTCGAAGGCCTGAGGTCGCGAAACCGGTTCAAAGGCTCGAGGCCGTAGCCGAGTATCTCTCATCGAGGGTCTACGATACTCGACCCCATGATAGCGTTAACCATGACAAGTCATAAAAATGGAAGGTTCCCAAGGCACGCAGCTAGGGCTGACACGGCCTGGCAGGCTACTCTGAACCCAGATCAGAGCGGCAGTCAGCCGTCCCATCCTCACATCTATGTAATTAATGTATTTTGCACTATACGGGGATTTCCCTCCTATATAAAACCCTTTCATTATGTAAGGTTTGTTGCTCCAATTGTTCTACACGAAATATATAAGAACTCTCTCTTCTCCCTCTCTAACATATTCTCTCGATATTGCTGCTCTTATTTACTATCTTCATACTTGTTCTTCATTTATAGCTTATCATTGGCCATAAAGAGCCTCTCTTAATTATTTTGTAACTGTTAGCCCTTCCCCGATTACCCTTAATAGCTCGAGCCGAGCACGGGAATCAACTTCGAGGCCCCGTATCGGTCAGTCCGAGGCCCCACCTGTCTAGCTCACCGTTTGATTATAACTTCATTTTAGCTCGCATTACGTCTTTAAACTTCATACTTACAGCATCATCTGCTTAAACAACTAGCATAAAAATAGATCACGTATTTTTAGATTCCCATCAACAAATTTAATTGTTCTTACCATTTTCACGATAAACAGTTTGGCGCCCACCGTGGGGCTAAAAATAATAGTGATTATTTTCTTGCTGGTTTCATCACATAACGCAAGTTATCTTTCACACTTTTTCTTATCCAAGATCTTTGGTTTCAAGTTAAAATGTGTGATTCAGTAAACAATAATATTGAGAACCACGGAGAAAACGGTGTGGCTGTTCCAGGCGTTGGTGAGCTGCCACAAAATCTTAAGAACGCGCCAGGACCGATCCCGGCGGACGGAGTCTCATGCGATGCTCGACACGTCGAAATAAGCTCCCACACTAACATATGCATACACCAGGGCGACCAACAGCAAGCCCAAAAAACCCCAGCTCGGGATGAACGGGAAGTTAGCCTTCATGTTATTTTTGAAATGTTGCAAGCACAACAGCTGGCTATTGCTCAGCTGCAAAGTCACCAGAAGACTCCTAGCACGGTAGCACCAGGGACAGCCCCCCCGGTCGAACAAATACCGGAGAGGTCAAGCAATAATGGGTCGATAGCCGATCCCGCCATCGTAAAACTGCTCGAGGACCTCACCAAAAGGATCGAATCGGGCGAGAAAATGATAGCAGCCAACGACAAGAAGGTCGAGACCTACAACTCCAGGGTCGACCAAATCCCGGGCGCACCCCCGATCCTGAAAGGTGTGGATTCGAAGAAGTTCATACAAAGGCCGTTCCCTGAGGAAGCGGCTCCGAAACCCATTCCGAAGAAGTTCAGAATGTCAGAACTTCCAAAATACAATGGGACCTCAGACCCTAATGAGCACGTTACTGCCTACACATGCGCAGTGAAGGGCAACGACATAAAAGACGACGAGATCGAGTCCGTCTTACTGAAGAAGTTCGGGGAAACACTCTCTAAGCGAGACATGATGTGGTACCACAACCTAGCTCCCAACTCCATAGACTCATTTTCCATGCTTGCAGACTCCTTCATAAAGGCACATGCCGGTGCCATCAAAGTAGCAACAAGGAAATCTGACGTGTTCAAGATCAAGCAAAGGGAGAACGAGATGTTGCGAGAATTTGTATCTCGCTTCCAAACGGAACGGATGGAACTACCTCCGGTCTCTGATGAATGGGCAGTACAGGCTTTCACCCAAGGCCTGAATAAGCGGAGCTCAGTGGCCTCAAGGCAGCTGAAAGAGAATCTGATCGAGTATCCCACCGTGACCTGGTCGAACGTCCACAACCGATACCAGTCAAAGATTAGGCTCGAGGATGATCAGCTGGGAGCCCCCTCGGGCTCAGTGTACCCAAGTAGGCTTCCGACGAAGGAGCCAAAGCCAAATAAGGAAAGATATCAGCCATTACACTGAAGATAGGAGGAACGCCCCGAGGCGCAACCCACCTCGCAACGATCGATTGATCAACCGAGGACAGAATCCTCGGGGACTCATTAACGGAACCGGATTCGATGGAAACACGAGGCCAACAGGGGCACCGCGCTCATTAGAGTACAACTTCAACGTCGATGTATCGGATATTGTTTTTGCCATCAGCAAAATCAGGGACACCAGATGGCCCAGGCCTATACAGTCGGATCCTTCCCAGAGGAATCATAACTTAGTATGTGAATTTCATAACACACACGGTCATAAGACCGAAGATTGCCACCAGCTCCGAGAAGAAATAGCTAGGCTACTCAATAAGGGTCACCCCCGAGAATTCTTAAGCGACCGGGCCAAAAATCGGTTCCGGGAAAGAGAGGCGGCCAAAAAGAACGAAGCGAACGAGCCACAACATGTAATCCACGTGATCTTGGGAGGCGTCGACGATCCTTAGGAGCCCGTGATGAGAAAGACAAAAATATCCATCACTAGAGAAAAGCGAACTCGGGGATACATACCCGTGGATGCCCTCATGTTCAGCGAAGTAGACTCCGAGACCTTGTCTTAACCTCACAATGACGCATTGGTAATCTCTTTCTTTGTGAATACATTTCAAATAAAACGTGTACTCGTGGATCCAGGTAGCTCAGCCAACATTATCAGGTCGAGAGTAATAGAGCAGCTCGGACTGCTAGACCAAATCGTGCCCGCCACTCGAGTCCTCAACGGATCCAACATGGCAAGTGAGACAACGAAAAGGAGAAATCACCCTCCCAGTCAGCGTGGCCGGCACGACCCAAAATGTCAAATTTCATGTCATCGAAGGAGAGATGAGGTACAACGCCTTGTTCGGACGGCCGTGGATACACTGCATAAGACCAGTGCCATCCACCCTCCACCAAATGATGAAATTCCCAACAAAGGACGGGATTAAAACCGTCTACGGGGAACAGCATGCGATAAGAGAAATGTTCGCGGTGCACGACGTGGCACCGGCACTGATATCTCCACTCTTGAAAGAACCAAAGAGCAAGAAAACTACATCATCGGCTAAGCACGATTAAACATAGCGAAAGACCATACCGCGTCCTCATTGCAAGACCTCGGAACATCGCCAACGCACCCCATGCTAAGGTATAATCATCTCCCTTTTCACTTTATATTTCATAACTAACCCTCATGCAGGCACCCAATCGAAAGACCAGAGCTCTTCCCAACCCGAAGGCCTTAGGTTTCGAAAGCATGTGTTGTACTCTTTTCCTTCGGCCGGGTTTCATCCCAAGAAGGGTTTTACCGTTAAGGTTTTTAACGAGGCAACATCTATGCTACCTAAGGAAGATCCAAACAAATGTCCGAGGCTTCTTTCGGAATCAACCTCTAACACTGGAGGGCATCCCCCCGGAGGATCATCCCCTCAAAAAAGCCAAAAATGCCAAATGGGGCCTCAATAGGAAAATGATGTACCGGGCCAAACGGTCGAATGAACCGTGCCCGTATAGCCAGGCCCTAGATGGCGGAGACGTATGTACTTGTATCATTTAATCGAAGAATACTTTTATCGAAGCATCTCATACTCCAAAGGAAACTCAGCATTTTCTAAAAAGCAATTCCTCTATCAAAACACCCCGAACACTCAGGGACTGGCGTCGACACTTCAGCAACTGAGCGACCTCCGGGTCAGGACTCCAAACTCATAAGCCCTCAATGAGGCGACATGAAAATCGCGGAACATCTCCAAGGCCGAAAGTGCCCCGAATACTCGGGGACTGGCATCAAAATCTCAAAAACGCACGACCTTAGGGTCGGGATCTCCGAAATTGTAAGCCCTCGACGAGGCAATACGAAATCTACAAGTGACGGCTTCTACGCCAAAATACCCTCGATGACTCGGGGACTGCCGCCAATCGCCATTAGTTAAAAAAACCCGAGGCCATAAGACCCCGAGTGGGCAGACTCGGTCTCGCAAGACCTACATAAGGCAACAACAAAAACTGTAAGACCTCAAGCAAGGCATGAATCATACTTGTACCGAGTATCCACAAAAACTGTAAGACCTCAAGCAAGGCATGAATCATACTTGTACCAAGTATCAACAAAACTGTAAGACCTCAAAGGCATGAAAATTTTGTAAGACCTTCCTACAGGCATAAACTCGATCCCGAAGTTTAGGCTATATATCGAATTTGTAAGATTCCTGAAAAGGCATACCCTCGATATGGACAACTAAACTACCATACTCGGGACCAAAAATGGCTCCAGCCAAGCACAAATGACTACGGTCATACAGCTGTACCAGCCAAACAAACGCGACTCGGGGACACCCGACCGTCGCTACAAAATCATAGGCCATTACCTTGGACCTACTTCGAAAAGAACCGGTTAAACAGGCTACCCTCGGCATAGGCAAAAGAGCTTCGACCATGTCAGCTCCAAATCACAAGGCTTCGAGCTACTCAGCCTCCGAGCCAAACCTCCTGAGGTGCTCGAACATCGCCGCAAACGACTTGAAATCGAGGTTCTTCCCGAACTGACGACGGGTCAGGCAAAATCATTTCAAAAGTCCTTAACGAAAGGAAAATAAAGCCAATAAAAGGTCTCTTCGACTCAAAGCGTAAGAGTCATTGCCGCCAGCTTACATTAAAAGGCCGCATCGGCCCAAAGCGTAAGAGCCATTGTCGCCAGCTCACACAAACATGAAAACTTGAGGGTCAAACGAGCTCGAATCGTAACCCGATTTGGATACAAAACCCAAAATAGTTAACTATATATGCCTAAGGGCAGAGCGTAAGAGCCATTGTCGCCAGCCTAATAAGCCTCAGGGCCACGCACATAAAAGATCGCTTCGATCAAAGGCATAAGAGCCATTGTCGCCAGCCCATGCAAACATAAAGGCTTGAGGGCCAAACGAGCTCGAGTTGAAACCCGACTCGGAGACTAAACCCAAAACAGTTGAGCAAAGGCATAAGAGCTCAAATGCCAGCCTATACTAAAGATCGTACCAACCGAGCGCGTAAGAGCCCCCGGGCCAGCCTAATGAGCCCCAGGGCCATATCACGAATCTAAGGATTCACACCGTCTCTGAGACCAGTTCACCTGGCCAAAAGCGAGACAGAAAGGGGTACAGAAGAAGTAAAGCCACAAGTTTTTCTTTTATACACATACGCGAAAAAGCACATTCTCCATCTACAAACATGCTCTGGAAATGCTACGTACAAAATGGCAAAATCTACGTCCTACCCCTGGGAGCTACGGCCTACCAGCCTCATCTTCACTCTCCTCGGTGTCGAATAGGAGTAACCGAGCATCACGCTCGTCCGCTCTCGCTCGCGCCAACTCTTCCAAGAGGACAAAACCCCTGGCGCGGATCTCCTCGAGAATCTTTCTTCGAGACTTACAACGAGCATATTCTTTGATCCTCTCTTCACGATCGAGGACCCTCTTCAACTCGGCTTGAGCATCGGTAGCGTCCTTCAAATAAATTGCCATCTCCTGATCAGCCTTAGTTCGGCTCAGTACTGCTCCGGTCCGGGCATTAACAATCTCAGCCCTGACCTCCGAAAGCTCAGATTCGAGCTTCATGATCATATCCACTTGGACTAAAGCATTATCACGAGCTAAACGGAGTTGGACCTCGAAGGCGGAAACATTAGCCAGGGCATCCTTCTCCTCTGAAGTCTAAACCTCCGCTCGAGCTCTTAGCTCGTCACAGTCATTCTTGATTCGGTCGGCTTCATCCCGAAGACATTCCAGGGCCTCAGTCTTTTTCTGCAACTGGAATAAACAAAGTGTTAGCCTCAAAAGCTAAAAGGCGGAACGCATACGCACCCGGGACGGAAAATTACCTGCTCCATCAAGTAGCTCTCGTAATTCAAGATCCGGCACGCCTCATATCACAAGTGTGCCAGCTCGACTTCCTTTTCCTCGCAAAGGAGTCTGAGGGATCTATCCTCATCCAGAGCTTTCCGGGGCCTAGCTCCATGATGAAGCAGCTCAGACCTAATCCTGTCAAAGGCCTGCAGAAGAAAACTCGATAAGGAAAGAAAGACGCGGGATTCAAAATGCCTATGTCGAAACTCATCGCGAATTGAAGCCGACGGATTTCCTCGAAGATCGAGGGCAAATCTGTTAAGCTAGTCCCCTCTGCCTGGGAAGAAGCGACTCCGGTCGGAGTGCGGTCGCTTGGAGAAACCACCTTTCCAGAACCAGGAATTTCAGGAACGGCAGGCTCGGATGTTGTTTCCGCCTCGAAGCCCCGGCACCATTTTGCCTTATTCTGAGTGCCATCGCCCTGCGAATGCATGTCCCGCTTATTATTGTCATTCTTTAGCCCGGAAGCTGGCAACCCCTCCCCCTCTCCGGAGGAGCACGGCCTCGCCTCTCAAGGCTCTCTGATACCTACAGCAGAAAGATTAATACGCAAAAAGGGAAAATGTCTCTCCGAATGAACAAGGGGTAAGGAAAAAGTAGCGCACACACACATACCGTGATGTTTTGCCTCCCATCTGCCCCGGGACACGGCTCGCTACCTACGCTCATCACTAGTCGAGTGGGTCGCCAACTTCCGAACCCAACCAGGCAGATCAGGAATGTCGCCCGGCGCCCATGAAATTGCAATAGAAAGGGAAAAAACACAGTTACAAACTAGCCTTCGCCAGAAACAAATCTGAGAAGGCATAGGGTGTACCACTTACGTGTAAAATTCCATTCCTCGAGGAATGGCATAAATTCCACAGGGATAACGTCAGTAGTCCAGACTCGAACGAACCACTCATCCACTCTCGATATCTGTCCTCCTCATCGTCAACAACAAAGGGCGTGGTCGACCGACACCGCAAGGTTAGCAGACCTCGGTGGTGAAAGGGTTGATACAGCCTAATGAGATGATTGAGCATAAATTCAATCCCCGCCTTCTCCACAAAGAACCTCATCATCAACACCACTCGCCAAAACGATGGATGTATCTGCGCCAAGGTAACCCGATACTTCAAACAGAAGTCGAGCACAACCCTGTCCAGGGGTCCCAGTGTGAAAGGATACGTGTACACGTTCAGGAATCCATCAACATGATCCGAGATGCCCTCATCCGGGAAAGAGTCTGTAACACTACTCTCTCCCCCCATTCACAGTCTCTCCTCACTAACTCAAGGTGCCTCTCCTATCGAAGAAATAATCTTCAAATAAGACTCTCTTTGATCCTGAGCATCGGGAACGGGACTCTCCCCTCTCTACCGAACAGGCCCTGATGTAACAGTCATGGCTACGGCGAGACTAGAGAAACTGAAGCAGGAATCTGCACAAATACTTTAGCACTAGAGGTAATGAAGGGCTCAACGCCGAAACAGGAGGATAACTATCTAAAATAGGGATATCCCTAAAGGAGCGGAAGCGACCCTATATACATATGGAGAAGTTAGGCTTTAAGAAGCCAACGGCATCGTCTCCAATCCCGAGGTGGTACCCGACCTCGAGGACCTCCATCAAAAAGAAGTTAGGCTTTAAGAAGCCAACGGCATCATCTCCAATCCCAAGGTGGTGCCCGACCTCGAGGATCTCCATCAAAAAGAAGTTAGGCTTTAAGAAGCCAACGGCATCATCTCCGGTCCTGAGATGGTACCCGATCTCGGGGACCCCCTTCGAGAAAAGAAGTTAGACCCCAGGAAGCATTTAGCACCATTGCAGGGTTCGAGATGGTACCCTGTCTCGAAGGCTCCTCTCAAGAAGAAAAATAAGCACTTCGAGCTCCACCCATAGGGGTTCGACTTCAGGGTATCGCCTAAAGTCGGGCGACCCCTCATCTGGGACCTATCTAAAACGCCTTAAAGGTTATCTACATCAAATTCAAAACAAGTTTCCAGGTGCCCAAAGCTAACCCTCACTTAGAGACCATTCTCAAAGGTTTCAAGGCTCGAGGTATTATTTTCATATGATCCAAAGTAAAGGTCCCGACGGCCCGAATCTATCAGACCAATTCAGCTTGGTCCGAGGGACAATAGAGGTGCCATTTCTATCGACCGAAGTCCAGAAAGAGTACTCGCACCCGATTTAGGTATCGACGACAGTCAAAAAACACATACATTCAGAGTCTCCATAAATATAAAAGAATATGGCAAGCATCAAAAACAAAAGCCAAGGAAATATCTTATATTCATAAACGTTTGGTTACAACAGCCCACAGAGGGTCCTTACATATGATTACAAAAGCCCCCGAGGGGTCCTTACACAGAAAGAAAGAAGCAAAAGGGTACACGTATAGTAAAAGCCTAAGGGCCCATTATATCCTCAAAGGTGCAATCTCGGCAGTAGCATCTTCGGATAGCATCCCCTCGGGCACACAACCTCAAAGACAATATCTTCCAAGCGTCGTCCCCTCGGAAGTCTCGCCTCGACCTTCCAGAATGGCATCTTCAAAAGGGAAGAAGTAGAAGGGTAAAGCGATGGAGAATAGCAAAGTGACGAAGGAGGGGCTGAAAGGGGTGAAGAAGTGGCTGGGTGAAAAATATGGCTAGTGCGAACTTCGCCAGCGCTACTATTGTAAAACCACTTCTTGGGACGTTGCCCTGGCGCGGGATACGATAGTTGGTAGATAGTAACACCACACCCCAAGGAAATCAAAGAGGGTGTAGTGCACCAAGCCGGGGCAGGAGGGTGAACAGCGGAGTATAGTCCGATCACCCTCGTGAGCAGCGGTGTATAGTCCAAACGCATTCCACAAATGGGAGAGACCTGCCTCCCTATCTCATCATCTCGGAACAACAACAACAACAACAACAACAACAAAAACAACGACAACGACAACGGCGACGAAACATCAAGGTCCCGCTCGACTGGGGGAAGTCCAGCAGTCAGGCTTTGGCACGGCCGATAGAGGCACCGCCATACAACCGCAAGGCGACGGGCCTCACACATGGCGGACAACAGTGGATAAGGATGGAAGAGAAAAAGGTAGGGTAAATATGAAAAGGCACTTGGATGGAAGGCTGAACCCAGGGGGCTCCCATTTATAGGAAAGATGGCAACGTAACTGACGGCGCCATTATTTTTAAAGGCGTAACACTAGGCGCAGTTAATGCATCCTTGGAAGCCGAATCGGCGGCAACATTATAGCTCTGATGAGCAAAAAATCATAGCACTTTGAATGGTCTTGGAAAAGCAAAATGACGGGACGCTTTCGGCTATCGCGAAGGCTTACATCATAAGTTGGCACCATCAGTATGATGTCATCATAGGAAGCCTGAAGAGTCGGGGGCTCAAATTTGTTTCTTATCGTTTCTCTCTAAGAAACGCGGGGACTATCTGTATACGGCAAAATCGAAGGGTCCAATCTCTCGTCATTAAGGTACTTCGGAAGATCGCCTTGAAGGCCCGAGGTCGCAGAACCGGTTCAAAGGCTCGAGGTCGTGGCGGAGTATCTCTCCTCGAGGGTCCATGATACTCAACCCCATGATAGCATTAACCATGAAAAGTCATAAAAATGGAAGGTTCCCAAGGCACGCAACTAGGGCTGACACGGCCTGGCAGGCTACTCTGAACCCAAATCAGAGCATCAGTCAGTCGTCCCATCCTCACATCTATGTAATTAATGTATTTTGCACTATAGGGGGATTTCCCTCCTATATAAAGGGGATCACTGTCATCATGTAAGGTCTGTTGCTCCAATTATTCTACACGAAATATATAAGTACTCTCTCTTCTCCATCTCTAACATATTCTCTCGATATTGTTGCTCTTATTTACTATCTTCATACTTGTTCTTCATTTATTGCTTATCATTGGCCATAAAGAGCCTCTCTTAATTATTTTGTAACTGTTAGCCCTTCCCCGATTACCCTTAATAGCTCGAGCCCGAGCACGGGAATTGACCTCGAGGCCCCGTATTGGTCAGTCCGAGGCCCCGCCCATCTAGATCACCGGTTTGATTATAACTTCATTTTAGCTCGCATTACGTCTTTAAACTTCATACATACAGCAACATCTGCTTAAACGACTAGCATAAAAATACATCACGTATTTTTAGAGTCCCATCAACAAATTTAATTGTTATTACCATTTTCACGGTAAACAGTTAGGTTTTGAGTAACCTATACGGGCACGGTTCATTCGACCATTTGGCCCTTACAAAATTTACCTATCGAGACCCCATTGTTACGAAGTAATTTCCTTGCAACAAAGTTGACATCGGGGGTAATTCCCCCCGGTATTCGAGGTTAATTGTAAAGAAACCTCGGATACTGTTGAATTGTTCTAAGTTAGCACGATCAATGGTTGCCTCGTTAAAAATCTCACTGGAAAACCGAATTGGGACAAAACCGGTCTAAGGGAAAAAGAGTGCAACACATGCTTTCAGACCTAAAGACTTCGATCTGAAGGATCCATCATCGTTCCTGATCAAGCACCTGCAATTAGTTAGCTTAAAATATAAATGAAAATGGAGAAGGTTCTACCTTAGCAGTAGTATCGCCTTAGGAGTGATACATTCTAATTGTTTGGTAGTTGCTCGCCGTTCATCGTGCCGAGCTTGTAGGATCCCTTTTCGATAATATCAAGGACCTGATATGGTCTCTCCTAATTTTGACCCAGTTTTCCTTCATTCGAGTTTCGAGTGTTGAGGGTGACCTTTCTTATCACCAACCCCTATTTTAAAGTGTCAAAGATTGACTCTTCGATTGTAGTACCTTTCGATCCGTTGTTTTTGTGGGGCCAATCGAACGAGGGAGGCCTCGCATCTTTCATCCAACAATTCTAGGCTCGTGTTCATGGCCTCGTTATTTGATTCTTCTGTCGCATATCAAAACCTGAGGCTAGGTTCCCTGACCTCGACCGGGATAAGAGCATTGGTACCATAGACCAAAGAGAACGGTGTTGCCCCCGTACTGGATTTCGACATCGTGCGGTACGCCCAAAGAACCTCGGGCAATATCTCTCTCCATTTTCCCTTAGCATAGGTCAATCTTCTCTTAAGATTTTGAATGATGGTTTTGTTGGTTCACTCAGCTTGTCCATTCCTGCTGGGATGGTATGGCATTTATAGAATCCTTTTAATCTTGTGGTCTTCGAGAAATTTAGTCATTTTGCTGCCGATAAATTGCTTTTCATCGTAACACACGATCTCGGTAGGCATCCCGAATCGGTATATAATGCGGTCCCAAATTAAGTTTATGACTTTCTCGAACGCATGTGCTTCAACCCACTTAGAAAATAATCAATCATAAATAAAATAAACTGAGCTTTACCTGGGGCCTATGGTAGAGGGATAATGATGTCCATTCCCCATTTCATGAATGGCCATGGGGATAAGACCGAATGGAGTTGCTCCCCAGGCTGGTGAATTATTGGCGCATACCTTTGACATTTATCGCACTTTCGGACGAATTCTTTTGTATCCTTTTCCATATCAGCCCAATACTAACCTGCTCTGATGACTTTGTGAAACAGTGATTCGGCACTGGAGTGGTTCCCACAAGTGCCTTCATAAATTTCTCGTGGACGTAGTCGGTGTCTCTTGGTCCCAAACATATCGCCAATGGCCCATCGAACGTCCTCCTGAATAACGTTCCATCCTCGGCCAAAGTAAACCGTGCGTAGAGTCCGTGACGCCTTCGGATCTGACGGGAGTTTCCCGCTCTTTAGGTATTCAATGTACTTGTTCCTCCAATCCCAGGTCAAACTCGTAGAGTTTATTTCGGCGTGGCCTTCTTCGATTACTTATCTAGAGAGTTGTACGATAGTCCCCGAGTTAAGTTCATCATCTTCGGCCGAAGACCCCAAGTTTGCCAGGGCATCGGCCTCATTGTTTTGTTCTCGAGGTATGTGTTGTAAGGTCCACTCTTTAAATCTATGTAAAGTTACCTGCAGCTTTTCCAAGTACCTCTGCATCTGATCTTCGGACTTCGAAAGTCTTATTGACTTGGTTTACCACAAGTAGGGAATCACATTTGGCCTCGATGACCTCTGCTCCCAAACTTTTAGCCAGCTCAAGACTTGTAATCATGGACTCATACTCGGCCTCATTGTTAGTTAACTTCGGAGCCGTGGGTGGCTTCAAAACGATGCCCAACCCGGACCCTTTTACGTTCGAAGCATCGTCCGTGAAGAGGGTCCACACCCCCGATGATGTACCCGATTTTAATAATAGTTTCCTATCGACCTCGGGTACGAGGGCTGGCGTAAAGTCAGCCACGAAGTCCGCCAAGATTTTTGACTTGATGGTTGTTCGACGTTGATACTCAATATTGTACCCACTGAGTTCCACGGCCCATTTGGCCAATTGCCCCAAAAGTTTGGGTTTATGCAAAATATTTTGAAGGGGATAGGTAGTTACAACATATATGGAATGACATTGAAAATACGGTTTTAATTTCCTAGAGGCGCTTATTAAAGCAAGCGCTAATTTTTCTAAGTGTGGGTATCGGGTCTCGGCCTCACCTAAGGTCCGACTAACATAGTAAACAGGGAATTGCGTACCTTGTTCTTCTCAAACTAGGACCCCACTTACCACTATTTCAGAGACCGCCAAGTATAAGTAGAGTTGCTCGTGCACTTTCGGGGTGTGAAGCAGTTGAGGGACTGATAGTATCGTTTTAGTTCTTCTAAGATTTGTTTTCATTCTGGGGTCCATGCAAAATCGCTCTTCTTCTTAAGTAGGATGAACTGGTGACTTCTATCTGAGGACCTCGAGATGAATCGCCCTAGGGCGGCTATGCGCCCGGTCAGCCTCTGCACGGCCTTCACATTATCCATGACTTTGATATCCTCGATAGCTTTGATTTTATCGGGGGTGATCTCGATCTCCCAATTAGACACCATGAAGCCGAGAGAATTTCCCGAGCCGACCCTGAATGCATACTTTTCTAGGTTGAGTTTCATGTTGTACCTCCTTAGTATATCGAAGGTCTCTTGCAAATATTTCAAACGGTCCTCTGCTCGCAGGGACTTAACTAGCATGTCATCAATATAAACTTTCATAGACTTCCCTATTTGTTCTTCGAACATTCGATTCACTAGGTGTTGATAAGTTGCACCAGCATTCTTTAGTCCGAACGGCATTACGTTATAACAATAGGTGCCGTATTTAGTGATGAACAAAGTCTTTTCCTGATCCTCCGGGTTCATCTGTATTTAATTGTACCCGGAGTAGGCATCGAGAAAACTGAGAATCTTGTGGCCAGTCGTGGCATCAATCATGTGATCGATGTTCGGCAAAGGAAAAGTATCCTTAGGGCATGCCTTGTTCAAGTCCTTATAGTCTATGCACCTTCTAAGTTTATTTCCCGTCTTAGGGACTACCACTACATTTGCTAACCATTCCGGATATTTTACTTCCCGAATAGACCCTATTTTGAGAAGTTTGGTTACCTCGTCCTTGATGAATGCATGCTTAACCTCGAACTAGGGCCTTCTGTTTTGCTTTACTGGACAGAACTTCGGGTCCAAGCTTAATTGATGGGTAGTGATCTCTGGTGGGATCCCTATCATATCGAGATGGGACCAAGCAAAACAATCTATGTTATCTAAAAGGAATTGAATAAGTTTTTTCCTGAGCTCGGGAATTAACCCCGTGCCCTTGTATACCTTTCGATCGGGTAGGTACTCGATCAGTATGATTTGTTCCAGCTCTTCAACCGTTGACTTTGTTACGTCAGAATCATCGGGGATTATGAAGGTTCGAGGTATCATATAATCATCATCCTCGAAAGTTTCCTGCTCTTCCGATCGGGTCGAGCTACCTGGATCAATCAACGCACGTTTAACTTGAATTTTATTCATAAGGATAGATATTACCAGTGCGCCGTTGTGAGGTTGTTCGATTCCTTCTGCATCCTCGTAGTTGAAAGACAAGGTCTCTTCCGTTAAGTAGTCCCGAGTCCATTTTTCTCTTGTGATTGTCACCTTGGTATGTTGAATACCGGTCATTGGGGAACATCTACCCCTCCAACAATCATGTGAATCACGTGTTGTGGCTCTTCATGCTCATTCTATCTGTTTGAATCACTATTTTTGAAGTGGTTCTTGACCCGATCACTTAAGAATTCTCGAAGGTGCCCCTCGTTGAACAATCGGGCAACTTCCTCTCTTAGTTGTCTGCAATCTTCTGTTTTATGGCCATGGGTGCCATGATACTTGCATATTTGGTTTGGGTTTCTCTAGGCCGGATCGTTCTGCAAAGGTCGAGGCCACCTGGTATCTTTGATATGCCCAATGGCCGATACTATGGCGGAAGCAACTATGCTGAAGTTATATTCTGACAATCGGGGTGCTTCTTTGAACCCGGTATCCCTGTCGAAACCACTCTTGCTCATGAGCCCTCGGGAGCTCTGTCCCCGATTATTCCTTCTATCATTTCGAACGGGATTGTGTCCATACCAGCTATTTCTCCGATCTCTCCCGTATGGATGATATCGGTCTCTGTTCGACCGTGGTTCCCGATCGACATCCCTTTTAACTCTGTTTACGAGCGTGTTGGGTAAATCGATCCAATTGGAGCCCTCACTTGATCGTCTTTGACCCTAATATTCAACTGATATCGATTATGTACATCGGACCAAGTGACGGCTGGATATTTGATCAAATTCTACTTTAGTTATTGTAAAGCTATGGAACTCCGTTCACTGAGACCTTGAGTGAAAGCTTGAACATCCCAATTGTCGGTGACCGGTGGCAAATCAATTCATTCCATTTGAAATCGAGATACGAATTCCATGAGCATCTCGTTGTCTTTTTGCCTTACCTTGAATAGGTCCGACTTTCCAGTTGCAACCTTAATGGCTCCAGCGAGCGACTTTACAAAGGAGTCTGCAAGCATAGAAAATTAATCAATAGAGTTTCTCCGAATTTCTTCAGCAACACGAATTCAATATCGTCATCTTCCAAGTCATTTCCCTTAATGGCTCACGCATACGAGGTGACGTGTTCGTTTGGATCTGTCGTCTCGTTATACTTTGGAATCTCGGGCATATGGAATTTCTTTGAGATTGGCTTCAGAGCCGCACTCGGAGGGAAAGGTTTTTGGAAAAACATTTTGGAGTCAAGTCCTTTCAATACCGGTGGTGCTCCCGGGATTTGGTCGACCCTGGACTTATAAGTTTCCACCTTCTTATCATTTTCCTCGATCTTCTTTTCCCCTATCTCGATTCGCTTCATCAATTCCTCGAGCATTTTTATGATAGCGGGGTTAGTCTCTGATTCTCCTTCATTCAATATCTTTGGCACCGATTTTGCTCTATGAACAACTTCTTGTGACGGCTCGAGCTCGATCATGCTTGGAGATGAATTTTGATTTTGGAGTTGTGCTATTGCAGCTTGCTGAGTTTGCAACATCACGAATATTATTCGAAGGCTAATTATGCCTTCTCCTTCGCTCTGTGCGTTCTGATCGGCTGTTGGAGCATCTCTGCGGATGCTAGTCTCAGGGTCAACGCCCAAATTCCCATTAAAGGCGATATGAGAGCTGACGTCGATTGGGTCCACGGCCGGAGCTCCATCGGGGTTAACTAGAGGTAATCTATTTCCTGTGGTGGCTATATTTTCGTTCTCGCCCAAGGCCGTTGTCTTTGTGTATGGGTGCTGCTTGGGAGTTTTACATGTTGATCCTGAAATCAAAGACACTTCAAAGAGCAAGCATAAAATAATATGTGTTACGAAAATTGTACCAGGCAATCACTATTATCCTTAGCCCCACGGTGGGCGTCAAACTGTTTACTCTTAAAATCGGATAACAATTAAACTTATAAGTGGTTTTAAGGATACATAATTTCACCTAGCACCAATTGATAAATATGACGATTAATAGTGGAAATAAACAACAAAATAAAGCAAACCAGTATTGAAATGCAATTCAGCCCTCGAACTGAGAGTAGAATTATGAAATGAACTGATGAACAAGAGAATATAAGAGAAAAAGAGTATTGTATTGCTTTGATATGCGTGAATGTAAGATGATTACAAATGGTCAAGACCCTCTTTATATAGTAGAGGAATCCTATTTACGGTATAATTCTAATTACAGAAGGAAATCCTATGATTAGCTAAACTACCGCCCTTGATTTGATATGTTCCGATATTTCTGCCATTATCTTCGACCAGTAACGGATATCTCGCCTTTCCGTTATTATGAAATCTTCGGTTTTTTTCGATGTTTATCCCGTTCCATCTTCGATCATTACCGGTCTCGATCTCGACAGGTACCTCGAACCCCGAACTCGGTACCTTATCCCTGAAGTTGTGCTGGATTATTTGAACCTTCATCTGGGTCATTAATAACCTACGATCATGAATAATATTGTTAAAGATTGTATTTCCATGGTCTAAACAAGTAATAACATCTGTTGAGTCGATTTCCACATTAATGCTGGTGTATCCTTGTTCATTGGAATACGTAGGCCTGCTTTTAGTGTCATCAACTCAGCATGCATGGGAGACAAGCCAGGTAGAGATCCCTGGAACCCAATTATCCAATGACCCATACTATCCCTAAAGAGGCTACCAAATCCGCAGAGAGATGTGTTTTCCTTAAATGAGCCATCAATGTTGAGCTTTATATGGTTACGAGGAGGTTTAAGCCAAGTAACTGTGATGGGAATCCTTTTATGCGGGATAGATTCCTTCTTAGTTAGGAGCTTATATTCCACCGCTTGTTTATAAGCATTTTGTAAGTAGGCTTTGTTGTAGTGTTATTATACAAGTTATTGCTTCTATTAACCCAAATAGTCCATATAGCAAATGAAAACATTTCTTTCCAACTAATGATACCGTTTTTTAGATTAAAATTATGATCGCAGATATTAGTCATCCAGTTACTAGTGTTATTCCAGCTACCCATATCCAAGCCTAAGAGAAGCCAAAATTCCTTAACAACTATGCACTCGAGGAAAATGTGAGTAATAGTTTCACTATGAACCTTACAAAATGTGCAAGCAGGATCAATGTTTATGCCAATGTGGTTTAAGTAGCTTCTAGTTGGTAACCTCTCGTGGTAGCATTTTCATACTAAGTACTTTAATTTGTTAGGACAGTTTAGTTCCCAAATCCAAGTAAAGTCCTTAACAATGTTTGGTTGACTAAAAATTAGTCTGTAACAGGATTTGCTAGTAAATAGCCCATTTGTGTTTAGTAACCAAATAGGGATGTCACAATTGTTAGGGCTGGGAGTAATAGCAGTGATTTTATTAATCAAGTTTGGTTGAAGGCCAATGGATAATTTGGATAAGTCCCAATGATTATTAATCCAGATATCCTTAATGGTGAGAATATTATCTTTTTGTGTTAAGGCACCGTATATACATTGACGTAGAGGTAGAGTGTGGTAAATCCAACGACTACTCCATGCATTGAGGTTTGATGAATTATGGGCAACCAAGTAATAACTTTGTTACAAATTTCTTATCCTTGGATAATGCTACTCCAAATGAAGGAGGAGATTTTAATATTTTTCCTAGTGCCATGAAGCCCCAGAATCATTTTTGCCCAAGGGGAAAGTGTATTAGTGAGAAGTCTCGAAGATAGGTTGGCCAGATTCACTAGGTTTTTACTCTTCGCTGTATGGATCCCTTATCCGCCTTCCTTCTTACATTTGGTGATGGTGCCCCAGTTAATTAGATGGAGTTTTTTGGAAGTGGCATTTGTACTCCATATGAAATTTTGCTGAATTTTGTCAATGTTATTAAGGATCTTGGATGGCAGTATTGTGTATTGCATAATGTGGTTTGGGAGGGAGTTTAGGCAAGATGTAGCCAGTATGCACTGCCAACAATGTTAAGGCATTTTTTTTTTTTCATGTGGCCAATTTTACAAGCATATTATCAAGAACAAATTGGTAGTCAGTGGCCCTAGGTTTCGAGTTAGTGATCGAAAAACCTAAGTATTTACTAAAGGAATGACTAATATTGATATTAAAAAAGTTTGAGAGATTGGAGGCAGTGTTTTTAGGGCAATATTTAGAGATGATGATTTTCATTTTGCCCTATTAATGGTCTTCCCTAACAGGTAGCAAAATAATTCCAGGCATTGTTTAATGGTTGTGGTAGTGTTTTTATTGATTTGAGCCATTAAGGTAAGGTCATCTGCGAAGAAAAGATGGGATAATTGGTGATTATTATACCTATAGTCACTGGATCCCAACATCTATTATTCACTTTGTGGTTGATGAGAGTAGAAAGCATTTCTATACAACGAATGAATAAATATGGAGACATAGGGTCACCTACCTAATACCTCTGCTAGGGGTAAAGTAATCAATTCTAGAGCCATTAACAAGGATAGTTATTTTACTAAATCAAACACAATTCATAATAAGTTTTGTGATATTGGGGGGAATTTAAAAAATGCGAGGCTCTATAGACAAAGGACCATTCAAGTCGGTCAAAAGCCTTTTCTAGATCAATTTTTAGAATCATATTTTGTTTTCTACCACGGTACTTATTCATTTTGAGGATGAGTTCTTGAATAATGATGGCATTATCACAAGATTTTCTATTTTTTAGGAAACTAGCTTGATAAGGGCTGATCAGGGTGTTTAGGGAAGGCTTCATGCGATTCGTAATAACCTTAGTAATGATTTTATAAATAGTATTGCATAAACCTATGGGCCTAAAAAAATTTAAGTTATTAGCATTTGGAATTTTGGGAATTAGACATAGGAGAGTATCATTTATGCCATCGGGTATTTTGCCACTATTAAAAACATCCTGGCAGAGGCTAATAACTGAATTACCTATTATATTCCAATATCTTTGGAAGAAAAAAAGATGAAAGCCATGAGGGCCTGGTGCTTTGTAAGGTTTAAAGGAAAAACAAGATTTAATGATCTCAGAGTTTGTGATAGGGTTATCAAGAGAGGAAAGGTCAGTATTATTAAAGCTTTTAGGGTCATTTTTTATACTACTCCGATCGCTGGAGACATGAGAAGTTGTGAATAATTTTTTGTAGTAATCACTAGTGTTGTTGATAATGGCTTCAGGATCATCAATCCAGTTATTATTATCATCCTTAAAGAAAATAATTTTTTTTCTTCTTTTCCTATTAGTAGCCATAATTTGATAAATTTTCGTGTTAGCATCTCTTTCGTTTAGCCAATGGATTCTAGACCAGAGTTTCCAGTAGTCTTCCTCTATTTTCAGAATGTTATTGTAATCAGCTTTTAGGGTTGCTTCTAAATTTTTAAGGAAGGTACTCGAAATGTAAGCTGTGAATTTTTATATGCCACCAGCCTAGCCATCTACCGGAACCTCAATCATCTCCGAAAAACCAAACTCGTTCAATAGAGTGACATGATTATGCAATCTCGCTCCAAGAAGTGTGACCATGCATGGCCTGTGTTGGACCATGAGTTCCCTAAAGCTTCTTCTAAAGTCTTCATTATTCCCACCTCTAATGTTCCAAATGATAAAATTTGATGGACTCATCATGTTAACAGTTTGTGTTGGTGGGTGACCATTCTCCTGGGAGGAGTTGAGTTTCTCCTTAGAGATGGAACTAGGATTATTGACCTGTTGCCCACAGTTGGGTCTAGAGGGGGACGAATGTCTATTGCACACTTGTAGAGGTTTTGAGGACATGCTAGGATGTGTCTCTTCTCTTGAGTTTCCTTGAATAGGAAGACTTTACCTTGTTTATATTTGACAATTCCACCACTGATTCTCCTACTAAGTCTATTTGCTCGATCATTTCTTCTTCCATTGGGTTGCCCATGTTTGGTACTACTGAAGGATTGAGGTTTATATCCTCCATGAGCATTTTCATGTTGGGATTTTGTGGCTGTGGTTGGGGTTGTGGTGCCTCCCATTGCATCAAGATTGGGTTGAGAGCAGTTAGAGCTTCTGGTATAAAGAAGGGAAGGTCCAAGCCTGGGTTTTGGGGACATATAGGAATAGGGTTGAAGTGAGGGGTAGGCTCCATTGTGCTCTCATCTCTTGCACTAGGTTGGGATTCAGTGATGGTGCTAGAGGTTACAGGATGTTGTTCACCCGCACATGGTTCATGTAGTTGCTCATAACAAGGTGTAGTCCTTCGGCCACAGTTGGGCTAGGTAGCGTGAATTTTGGATAAGGATCACACTCTCATGTCTATTGATCATGGCATTGAACATAAGATCCTCCCCATTAACCTTAATTCTATCCAGGAGAGTGGGTAGTTGTCTTGTGGCATGGGAGGTTGAGCATAGATTATTGGAGGATTTTGAAGTTGTTGAGGGAGTGGTGGTAGGTTTGACATATTCAAGGGACGATGGTGACGGAGGATTTGAATGAGGTGATATCTCCTCCGATTGCTTAGTGGAATTCTTGGCATTGTTAGGGATATTATTGTCGTTTAAAATAGGAGAGATTGAGGAGTAAGGAATGATTACATCTATGTGCATGCAATTTGGGAGGGTTAGCGTAGAAGATTTATTGTCAGATTTTGCTTGCATGGTTTTGGCCATCTGTTGAATGTTATCCGACATTTGGTTTTTGTACAGGGGATCGTTTGACAACTATGGATCATTGTTAGAAGGGTTTTGCGTTCCTAATGCTAGGATTAAGAGTACTTATTTTATCATAATTAGTAAGGTCGCTTATGAGGGGGTGATTTGCTTCGTCCTAGGGGATGGATTAGTGGGAGGATTAACGGGCATGCAAGTAGGTTTAGTTATATCACTAGGGACTTCATAATTAGATGTGTCGATTTTCCCCAAGGATGTCATGCATGCAGTTTTTATTAATTAATATAGAATTATTTTTTTGAGATGTATTTGCTAAATCAGTGTGCTCGTTATTCAACTTGGAGAAGCGGTTTTCACGATGAAAACCAGTTGGTTTATCAAGCCTTGTGGTATTGGACATTTGAGCACGGGTCTTACTGCCTTGGCTAATGGACAAAGAACAAGGATCTAATATTGACAAATTTTAGCTTTTGAGTATTAATGTACTTACCTGTTGAGGCATCAAAGATTTTAACGTTTATACCTGCCTCCGTAGAAGCCTCTTTACCTTCAATTGGTAATTTCCCCTGCAATCTTCTTGGTTTTTGAAATGAAACTGTATGCCAGCCTTCCTCATCATTGAGAGTGTCCGACTGTTGAACACCTTGATGGTTTAAGACTGCCTTCCCATTATTCTCCATGCGAGGCAGTGGAGTTAATGTGGTTGGGCAGTGGGATGTTGTGTGGCCCAATTTTCCACACGATTTGCATAGGACTTTATCACCTTCATATTCAGTTTGTTGTTTGTGATCTTCTATGAGGATAAATTTTGTCCATTGGAAGTTCCACACATAATCTAGCATAACGCCCTCTTAAAGTAGATGACATTCAAGCATCAATTTTTATAATCTGCCTATTGGTTTCCAATTTTTTGGAGGACAACTCCATCATAAAATTCAGTAGGTAAATTTGGGAGACGAAGCCATACAGCAGTAAGGGTTTGTTTGGCATCAGAAGCCACAAAGTTTGGTTCCCACCTCTGACATGAGAGGAAATGACCAAATATGAACCGTGGTCCATTTTGAAGGACATATGTCATGCTTTCCTATTTTTGAGATTTTGCTATATAGTAATCAGCTCCTAGGTCAATTTGGGAAAAGTTCTCTTTCACCTTCCACAGTTCCTGGACTTTTTTCTTAAGAATTTGGTGTAGAGTTCATTTTCCCTGTAATTTAATAAAAATCGAGCATTTCCAAGGCATGTACATGCGGTCTAGATCTTCTTGGGACAAGGTGATGCTTTTCTCTTTAGATGCCAATGTGTCATTTGTGCATATAGGAAAGGGGAGTTGGCATACTATTGGATATTGAGGCGGTAGTATCAATGATAATATCCATACCTTCCTCTTTCCTTATTAATTTACTCTTTGAACGTAGTATGTGGACTCTCATATGATTGAGCATGATTTTCCTTGCTAATATTTGGTGGTTTAGGGAGGATTGTGGACACCTCCATTTCAGTGTCAGTAATTGACATTAAGGTAATAGGAAAATGTATTTGATTGTGATATGATAGAGGTTTTTAGTAAGAAGGAGGAGATTCTCTCTCTAAAAACGTAACTCTCTCTTCTCCTTTCTTACACTTATGGTTCTTGCCATTAATTTACTTGGTTAGAAAGAACTGGTTGAACCTAGTTCATTAAGATAAACACATTAACTGATGATTAACAACATCTATATATAATTATATTTGAAGGCATAAATTAAGATGACTTAGCACTTCTCTTTGGTCAAGAAACTCATTTCTTTTTTTCCTTTTTTTTGCTTTCCCTTCTCATTTCTTTATTTATCTTATTTTTAATAGCTCAAAATTAAGTTTTGGGACAAGTAATTGAGAACTTACACCCCAAGAGAATTTTTTGTTTAATCATTCTAGAACTAACCCAAATATGATTATATCGGATTCAACTGAAGAAAGGTAAATATCTTTATATACAGAGAGAACTGAATGAGAGCAATTAATTCTGAAGTTTGGTGATTCTGTCAATTAGTCCTTTCTAGTTATGTAGAAATTGTGTACATACAAAATAGATATACGAGTTTAGCCTTTCTTGTGGAAACAACACGATGATGCATCTTTCATAATCTGGAGCAAATAGGTTCTTTGATACACAACAATGAGAGTGCATTAGAATATTACCTATGATGTCATACTCTTGTCGAGAGTCTATTGGAAACAACCTCTCTGCTCCATCGAAGTAGGGATAAGGTCTACATACACATTATTCTCTCCAGACCCCATTTGTGCGATTTTACTGGATCGTTGTTGTTGTTGATGTCATACTCTTGCATATTCTCTCCTAACCATGAGTTTTGCCAAAATAAATTTGGGATTTATTTTTAAAAGTCATGTTTGGCCATAAATTTTGCCCATATTTTGGCCAAATCCCAAATCTCAAATCTCAAATCTCAAATCCGAGCTGATTTTGGGCCAAAATCCCATAATTTGGGAATTATATACATGTTTTTCCAAAATAAAGTTGGAAAATATGTTTTGAAAACGTATGTCCAAACACATTTTCATCTTCAAACCAAACTTCACCCAAATCAGATTTTTCAAAATAAATTTGGGATCTATGGCCAAACGCTAGCTTAGTGATTTCTCATGCACAATACTTATACATTGTTCATTTTGATTGTTAATAGTCACATGCCATGTGCTGATTTTTTGACGACATAATCCAAGTAATATGACCGATATACAAGTAGCAGACGCCCTCTGTTTTAAGAGATTAAGAATTTATACCATGCGTCCAACCTTAATACTTGTATAGAATACTAACTACAACAATTACAAAAGCTTAGCCAACTATGGAACAAAAAGGTCCAGGGAAGAGAGTTAAAAGAATCCTCCATGGTGAAATAGAAAATACTGGCTTTAACCGCTCATTGTGACCATACAACAATTTAACATAGTAATTAACCATTGGAGATGTCATTTGAGTTTATACAGGCGTCCTTTGTATACCATTATGTGGAGCTCCGTTTGGCCATACATTTTGGCACCATTTTTTCAAATCTTTTTTGAAAATATTGTTTGTTCATAAATTAATGATCTATTTTTGAAAAATTTCTGAAATTATTTTTCAAGTTCCCAAAATCTAGTTTAGGGTAGATTTTGGGTGAAACTTGTTCTCCCACTCACAAAACTTTAAATTTTTTTCAAATAAAATGCATGTCCAAACATAATT
Organism: Nicotiana attenuata; assembly: GCF_001879085.1. Taxonomy (NCBI): domain Eukaryota; kingdom Viridiplantae; phylum Streptophyta; class Magnoliopsida; order Solanales; family Solanaceae; genus Nicotiana; species Nicotiana attenuata. Next base: position 35,283,393 of record NC_031989.1, read on the forward strand.
TCAACTTCCAAAAATTATTTTCAAAACTACTTCAAAAATTATTTTTTCAAGTTTCAACTAAATCTATGTACAAACGCTAGCTAAATGGAAGATTTCTTAGTGGTCTTTAGATCATGGAAGAGTAAGGCCCCATTCGGCCATTCATTTTGGCAATATTTTTTCAAATCTTTTTTGAAAACATTGTTTGTTCATAGACCAATGATCTATTTTTTTAAAAAGTTTAAAATTATTTTTCAAGTTCCCAAAATCTAATTTAGGGTAGATTTTGGGTGAAACTTGTTCTCCCACTCACAAAACTTCAAAAAAATTTCAAATAAAATGCATGTCAAAACATAATTTCAACTTCCAAAAATTATTTTTTCAAGTTTTAACTAAATCTATGTCCAAACGCTTTTCAGTGCAGTTTCCTTCTGCATTTTTGTTCCTATTTTTTATATGATCTCTGTGGTGAAACTAATATTCTCCCCTTTTTGTTTTTCTTATTATCTTGAGCCGAGGGTCTTCTGGAAACAGTCTCTCTACTCCTTCGGGGTAGGGATAAGGTCTGCGTACAAACTACCCTCCCCAGACCCCACTTGTGGGATTGTACTGGGTGGTTGTTGTTGTTGTTGTTGTTATGTCCAAACGCTAGCTAATATTTCAACTCCGTTTTCACATTTCTGATCATGTCTCTGTGTTCATGGCATTTCTTGATATTGCAACTTTTGACTTTTTTTCTTGAATATTTGCACATCTGAGGCATACCCAAAAGAATACTTCCCACAAAACCAAGAAGAGAAACATTTCCCCTACAAGCACATCTCACAATTTCAGCAAACCATGTAATCTAGAATAGCTCATATTACAGTGAGCTCCCGTAACTAGGATTGCAAAAACAGGTATCTCATGTACAATTAAAAATAACTAGGATTAAAAAAAGTTACACACGATGTGTTGAAACTAGTGAAAGTATAGAATGATATGGTTAGAGTAAATGGTGCCTCCTAAATCGCAACAGCATAAACAAAACTAGACAGGAATAGGGAGGCCCTTCTTCGCCATGCTATCAAGAACATCATTGAGAGCTTGGCAAAGGCCCATGATCTGCAAAGATTAGCATCTTTGTCAGCACTAGTATCATTTCAATAAATGAAAACAAGAAAAGAAAGTTTGGTATGACGGGATCATTTTCCAGCGGTTGAAGCAAATAATATGCAAGTTTAGAGTCTAAATAGTTTATAAGGAAAGACTTTCTCGCTCATAAATAAAGGGAGTCAATTTCTCCAATTAAGGGAAAATGTTTATCTCCAAGAAAATGACTCCCAGCATACCAAACTCCCCAAAGACAAATTTCAAATAAGAAATAACACTACGAGCATATAGAGTAAATTTCCCAAATTGGTCAACTATTACACCTGCCTCCTATTCAGATGTTGATAACTTCTATGACTTGTTTATCACCAAAAACCAGGGTAAATTGATAGAAGAGTTAGAGTAGTTTGACGCCTTTTTGTTCTTTTTCTTTCTATTTTTAGGGTCAAAAAGAAATTCCTAAACTTGACACAGCTGTCAAACTGATGAAAAAAGAAACATAAGATAGATTTCCAAGCATGTTAGAAAATAAATCACCTGTTGATCCCACTGTTGCAGTTCTTCAGTGTCATCCTCAAAATGTATGACACCTTCAACCTGACAGTAAAATCAACTTAAAGCAGAGCATGTCGAGAAGAGAATATGAAGGATACAGTTGCCTTAACAAGATGCGGATAGGGAATTAAAGAGGAAAATACTGTACATGTGCTTCCTACCTTTTAACACAAGAAGACATAAAATTGACCAGTTTTCATGAGACAATAGATGGTACAACTATAAAGCAACTCAAATTGTCTCCCAACCGTATTTATCGTAATTTGACAATACAATGCATGTTAAATACAGTCCTATAAATCTCTAGATGTGCTACTAAGAAGCAAGATAGTCATTGAAAATTATTTTTTTATCAGCCGTCATTGAGAATTATTAGACAATTAAAACCTTTAGCGCCAAAGAGTATTTTGTCAATCATATAAGTTATTTAAAGTGGCCTAGAAACAAATTTATCATATGCAACAATATCTTACACGTCAAACTACGATCCAAGCGTACTCACTATCAGCACTACATGTAGGTGGACATGGAGATCAAGAATGTACACATGGCATGCATGGACACCCTATACCTAAAGCTAGCCAGTGACAAGTCATCATCCAATACCATTCCTTCCTCTCTTTAAGGGCAAAGATAAGGGCAGATGGCATCACTAATTGAGAAACTTACCTGATCAATAGATCCCCGCATTCTATCTTCGAAAATCATTCTTGAAGCAATTTTCTCAGCCTGCATAAATTTTTTGTTAGAATTGACTTGGTTTGCAGATGGAAATGAATTACTTATAAAGCAAGCACAATTGCTAATTGATCTCAGACACAAGCACAACCACGGCAAGCAATAAGCAAGTTCTGGGAACATTTTACATTTCCCCATTTAGGATAGGTTTAGTTAAATATGGTGATTAGATATATGTAAAGCAAGCTCAATCGCAAATTGATCTTAGTACATACAAATGGCAACCAATAAGCGAGAATAGGGAGTACAACCATAAGATGTTGCCCGAAAAATGGTCAAGGGGACTAATCACTTATTGCAAATAGATTAACTGCGCCATCTACCGCCCAAAAACATCCATTTCTCATATAATTCCTACACCAGCCACACCACTCAAAGCCCAGCCTAATTACAAAACATAGCCCAAGAGTACAACTACTATGCCTCAACACAGGCTACTTGGGATGACATGGAGGCACAACCCAGAAAGTTAGCTCAAGAACAGACAGAATTAAGAAAAATAGCTTACCTTTTGAGGGGGAATTCCCAACAAAGTGCCCAACTCATCAAAACTGTCACAGATCAACAAAGGGATTAGATTAGATGACAGCACCGCATGAACTATGAAAAAATCCAAATCACGAACAAGGAGAAGATAAGCTTCCATTCTACCTTATATTTGTATAAAGTTTGCTAGCACTCAAGAGATTATGTTCAATCATAGCACGATCCAAAACTGTGAAGTTATCAGGCAAAAGTGCTTGCTGTAGGAAACACAAAAAAGAAAAAATTCCATAGAGAGAAAATGAGACAATGTATTTTGACACTTCAAAAAGTAATTAAGGAAAAAAAAGGGACCTGATGTGGCTTCAACTCTTCTGCAAAAGCATCAATTTCAGGTTTTCTCAAGATTCTCTCCAGATAGACCTGAATATTTCAAATTAAACACAATTAAATTAGAAATAATATCTTAATAACAGAACATCTGAGAAGCACTATATGCGCATCCAAAATAGATGATAGCGCAAGGAAGGGCAACTCAGGCATGAGAGCAAGAGACTTAGCTATGCAGTTTGTATAAAGCTAAGTGAAGTACCTTCTGCAAGATTGGATAGATTTTTAATTTGGAGCAACGCTCATCCTGGTATCAATAAGGAAAAAAGAAAAATATTTTAGCAAAACGCTGAACAAATTGCACGGAGGGGATCAGTATATCTTCTTTAGTCAGTCATTTAGGACCCCCTAAAAAATCTGATGAACAGAACTTGACATCCTAATATGACAACATGATGGAAAATCTAAACTGGAAGTTGTCCAAGAAAACTAATTAATCTCAAATTTCCAAAGGCTATGGTGACAGTTAAGTTTAGAAGATCTTAAGCCCACAGAATGACATGTCCTCCAACTATCATCACCTAATTCCACTACCATTTCCTAGGTGTTATGCACCTGCCATTTTCTGTCAGTTGTCTGAAATTCTAAGTGAATGTGAGCAACTATCAAATCATTGAATTAGAAAGTTCATACAATTATGACTGAAGCAGTGTCTCTAAAAGCGAAAAGCGCAAGAAAGTCATAAAATTTGAGGCTCAACCAAGAAGAACAAAGCACACTCTTCGAAGTAGGCCCTCGATTTGCAGAAAATATAAAGGTTACAAAATACATAATATATCGGAATATAGCGTATAACATCATATGTAGGATCAACGTTACTAATTCCAATATCCAAGATACAACCATGATAATATTAATCCCAATAACTCAACTATATATCATCAAATTATTAACTCAACAACCCTATGGAAGACAATTTCAAATTTTGGTTGTCAATTTATTAGCCATAAAATATCATATCACAACATCATTTCTATGTAACTGTTTCAATAAGGATATTCAAAATTAGCTTTTATGCAAAGAGCAATTTTATTATTAATAATATTGACAATTAGCTACAAGTCTTAATTGCAAAGACCCATTCTGATATTCTCCTAATATTCGACCTATAATCAAGAAATGGAGAAGATGATATAGAAAACAATCAAGCATATGAGAAAAAGATTTATTGAGAGCAAAGAGAGTAAAAGAGAGAAGAAAAAGAGAGGCACAAGGGCATAATAGCAGAAGCAAGTGAATTGCACAAAGAAGAGGAGAAAAAGAAGAATGATTCATCTTGAGAAAGAAACACAATAAGGAAGAAGCAAATCTAGATAATCAAAGAATAGTAGAAGAGCCATTACAAACCAGAGCATAGGAAAAAACAACGAAAAAACTGCAGCATATCTGAAGAAAATTTAAATACTTTGAATAGAAAAGGCACTATTCTATCTTTTTTTCTTGCTTTCATCTCTTAAAGCCAATTCAAAGAAGTGTCCCTCCTCAATCAAAATATGCCTTAATGCCAGCAGCGCGCTAAGCTGATCCGCTTCACCCATGCAAAGCGAGAACCCTCACTTCACATTGTCTCATTACTTTAAGCAACGTAACAGTCGCTTTTAACAGCAATAGACTAAAGAAGCTCAATAGAGAAATGGACACAACTTAAATCTAGATTGTTTCACAGTAGCAACAGGACAAGTACAATAAAACTCCCGCCTGCCAATTAGTTGCTTAGCACTATTTGAAAATAACAATAAGAAAAGATTAAAGCTCTGAGTCCTTGCATCCTTACTTTGTACAGTGTGGCAAGTACACGAGATCGTTGAGGACCTGCTGCAGCCAAAATTGTGCACGTCACAGCAGCTGCCAGAGCTTGCTCTAATGCAGCTTCATCAATTTCTCTGTAGCACAAAAGACCATCAACCAACATGCTGTACTCAAGTATAAAATGATAGGCATTGTAACAAGGACAAAGATCAGACATCATAATGTGCGTAACATTGATTATGATGCATGTAACATTATTCAAGCCAAAAGCTAAACCTTTGATCTCGGCACATTAAGTTAAGCATATTCTTAGTTTTCTTAAGCTGTTGAGCTTATTAGTTTCGCTCGCATCATAGATTCTACTAACACGGAATTCCTAAACTCAACAAGTACCCATACAAAGAATAAGAGTTAAGGGGGCTGCTGCCTTTTTCCTCGAGGCTTATAAACATTCACAATCACTAACAAGACAAAATTTTAAACAATCAAAAATTGTTGAAGAAGCATTGTTTTAACCACTACTAGTATATTCTGGAAAACCTTACTCGTCACCAATTTGTCGCTTCTCAATCTGAGAAATGTCATAGTAACGCAAGGCAGCTTCCAAGAATTTTCTCTTCAAATCTAAAATCCTAGCATAGCAAACCTGAAATGATTGTTCAGGAGATATAAGCTGGTGACAGTGACATACTCAAACATGAAAAGAATGCCTATATCATATGACAACAACCTTGTACTGCAAATTCAATACTTCATTCTTGATGCCGTTAACTTTAAAGGAAGCTTTATTAATAAAAGCTTCTGCATTAACTGCATCATCGTCCTGCCAAACAAGGAGTTGGACACTGTTAGAATGTCAAAGAGAGAACCAAAATTATGGAAGTAAACTGAGCTTCCTCAGATCAATGCATCTAAAGAACACACCAATAGGAAGGTACATAGATCTAAAACTCTAACTCCCCTTTTGATAGGTCAGCAGAACAATGCATTTGAAATGGAACCAAGGGGACACTAAAGTTAACAAATTACATAAGTACCATACAAGCTTTACTCGTCAAGAAAATAGACGTCATTGGTACAATTTGCAGAATAAGTTCCACAGGAGTTGTATACTGCACACTCATTTGTATCCTTCTAGAAAAAGATCAGTACAAACTAGTTTGTTTCCTACTAATCCAAAAAACACTCGTCTTTGCTCTTTTTGGAATCCATACAATTTTTCCAGAGCAATAAGCAAAAGAAACAATTTGGGACAATAGCCAGCAGGGAAAAAGATTTTTTACTGTTGCGATACTCGTGGATGTTTGCTTGACATCAGAAAAATAGGAAAAACGAAAAAGAAAAAGAGAGAAAAATCCAACCTCGAGATATAGACGAGCAATTTGGACACATTTTGAAACTATGAAAGTCTCATCAACAACTCTGCAGAACAAGAGACACCGGGAAGATAGAGATTTCAGGTTTCAATGAAAATTAAGAGACACAGCAGGGAACAAAAGATAAGTAAAAATATAATGAGACCTCATTGCAGAATCTAAATCGATGCCACTGAGCATCTGGGCTGCTTTTGACCATTGTTGTTCAGACTCGTATAACTCTGCAAGTTTTTCCCGAATGATCAACACCTACAAAGATGGGATGTTGTTTTAGAATCTGGCATTAAAAATATAAAAGGTCAAAAGAACCCATATGTGGAGGATCTCTTGTGGACAGCAGATAATGTGCAGAAAAATAAATAATTTCCAACACCAATCTTCGTCTAAACCGTTTTCTCAAAACTAAAATACTTGAGAAACATCAATTTCTAAGATGGCTATGACTTCCGCGGGGGGGGGGGGGGGATGACTTATTGATCAGAAGATAAACAGATATTCTAGTGACTTTGGTGATAACCCACTCTCTCACAAAATTCAGTTCTTAATATCAATTCCATCAAAAAGGAATCGAGGTGTAGATATGCAACAGTCCCCATCAACATACCAACTCTAAAAACACACCCATTATAATCAACGACTCCATGGTCCCAATGTGAGGTGCGCCCTATGTGCTGCACTCAAATTCTTTGTTAGCCTGTTATTTTAACTGGTTTTAGCAAAAATTAGGAAGCTAAAATCTGATCGGTCAATTAGAAAGAGGTTATTTTCTGAAAGTTAATTGTTTCGTATCTTCGCGCCCCTTTTTTCTGTAAGTACTTCCCACTCCATTTATGGAACACAGGGAACAAAAGAACATGATTTCAGTCAGCAAATACGGGCCTTCTCCTTTTACAAGATAGAAATGCGGATTCAATAGTTATCATTCTACATATATCATGTTCATCTCTGTACATGTTTTAGATAGAGTATTCTTATTATTTTCTTGAGAAGTTCTAAGAGATGAAATTACAAATATCCAATGCTACAACTTTAGAACTACATATACGCCACCAATGAGACAACAGATAAAGCAAAGAAACACAATTACAACACTTTTATTACGGTGGTGGCTGGGCCACCTTGAGCCAACTGCTCACCTCCACTATTCCACTGAGTACCTACTACCTCTCACCAACACAAGTACCAATTAACTTTGCCAGCAAATAGGACGAACTCCCTTATGTTTTTCAATTTCGCCACAATTTAAACTGACCGTACTAGAATAAATCATTCTGAAGCACCAAAACTTAAGTAATTTAGAGTTATATAAGGCATATATGTAATTCCAAAAATAGTAGCAAACCTGTTCTTCAAAGGACACAACACGAGGCTGTATCTGATTGAGAGTATAATGCGCTACTTCTTTTTGAACCTCTGCTTCCAATCTCCCAAGTTCTTGTGCAAATGTCTGCAATAGCTGCCTTGATACCACCAAGGGCACATCATCCGATAACACTGCATAATTGTACACAAATATCAATTGCTATATTATTATTTTTAAGACCATGGTGTCCGGGCCAGCTTGTGCACCCTTACTAATTCCACGAGATACCTGTTAACTCCCACCAACAACAGGTACCATTTAACTCTGTCCATCAAAGCTCGGACAGGTGTAAAGAAATCACCTAGTGTTTTTATGAAACCTCGTGGTTCTTAACCCACCTCATTGACCACTAGGTCACACTAATTTGGGTGCACAAATATAAATTGCTATATAAATGCTCTATATCTATTTCAACTGAGAATTATATATAGCATGAATATAAATAAACAGAAAATTATGTGAGAGAGAGAGAGACTGAACTGTGATCGATGAATTGCTTGGCTTGTTGAATGTCGCTAGATGCGAGAACGGTGGAGAGAATGTGCTTGTACTGTTCGATTTTCTGGCGTTGGTCGCTGATCGCCGAGGCGCTAGCGAACGCACTCTCCATTGCGAATTAGGGTTTCGTATATCTCTCTGGGCAAAACCAAATCTTCTCGACTACGTAATTGCTGCGAATGTCGTCGAGTTCTTTTTCAAAGCGTTAATGGAGCTTACCAATTTTTGTTTGGCCTATAAATAGGGATTTGACAGTCATCTGTTTGCCTGCTTTGGTATGTGGGCTTACGGGTGTTCAATGTTCGTTATATTTGATTTTAAAGAATTCGCTTCGACATTTTTTAGAATTAATAATTTGGAAAATTTTAGAATAAACAAATAAAATTTGTCATGTGATTCATAAAATTGATTTTCAAACTCCAAAAAAAAAGGGGAAAAGGTAAAAAAAAAAATCATTAGACTGTTATAAATAGAATTCTATTTATGGTGAATATCCATATTTAGAGAGATTCTAGGGTTTATTACTTGGTGGCTAAGTCAATCTCTCCCTATAAATAGAGGGTTCTATTCCACTGTAATTCATCCCAAATCAATAAGAATTCTCTCTCCCTACTTTTCTCTCCAATACTCTTCTTCTTTTATTGTTTCATAACACGTTATCAGCACGAGACTCTACCGTCTCAAGAAGCTCTTTGAGAAGATTAAGGTAATTTTTCTCCTCTTTTTAATTATGACTGACATTATGAAAAGAAAGTTCGTTGCCCTTGAAATTTCGGGCAAGAACTATATGACATGTGTTGGATGCTGAAATCCATTTAGATGCCATGGGTCTTGGAGACGCCATTAAAGACAGAAATAAAGCATCCACCCAAGACTGTGCTGAGGCCTTGATTTTCTTGCGCTATCACCTTGATGAAGGGTTGAAAATTGAATATCTCACAGTCAAGGATCCACTTATTTTGTGGAATGGCTTAAAAGAAAGATATGACAACTTAAAGTTGGTCACTCTTCCACAAGCACGATATGATTGGGCTCATCTGAGGCTCCAAGACTTTAAGTCTGTTTCTGAATATAATTCTGCGATGTTCAGAATTACTTCTAAATTGAAACTCTGTGGAGACACTATCACTGATTATGATATGCTTGAAAAAACGTTCACAGCGTTTCATGCCTCCAATATGGTCTTGCAACAGCAGTACAGAGAGAAAGGTTTCAAGAAGTACTCTGAGCTGATTTCTCTTCTCCTTGTGGCTGAGCGAAACAATGACTTGCTCATGAGAAATCACGAAAAGCGACTCACTGGGTCTACACCATTGCCTGAAATGGATGAGGTGTACTCCCATTATGCTAAGCATGGAAAAGGCCGTGACTCTATTCGTAGTCGTGATCGTGGTCATGGTCGTAGCCGTGGCCGTAGCCGTAGACAAAGAAATTTTCCTGGTGTTAATCATCCCCCAAAGAGAAATAACCACCAAAAATGGAAAGGGAAAGATGAGAAGCCAAAAGCAAATGGTTCAGAAACTGAATGCTATCGTTGCGGTGGAAAAGGGCACTAGGCAAATATTTGCCGTGTACCAAGACATTTGGTTGAGCTTTATCAAGCATCTCTAAAGAATAAAGGCCCTGAAGCCAATTTTGTCTCTAACAATGATTTTGACATCACCCACTTGGATGTGGCAGACTTCTTTGAGCAACCTGATGGAAAAATAGACCACTTGATCGGTGATGGATCCGTGGTTAAAGATGATTGAGTAGTTTAAATTTTATTTTTGCCTATTCGTAGTAGTTAGTGAATAAATATCATGTAATTATCGTAGTTTACATAAGTAATAGTTTTAATTAGTATATCGAATTAGTATAATGTGTCATTGAATAAAGTTTGAGAACGGTCAAAATTCATAATCTGCATCAGTTGGTTAAAACTCTGCAACTATTTTATAACAAAAAGGACATATTATGGTATGATTATTGCTAAATAATACTCGACGTACCTCATATAATCTGACCACATTTGAATGCTTGAGAACTTTTAAGGTTTTTTCCTATTAAATGGTATGATTCACTGATTTCCTACTCGCATTCCCTTCTTTCCTCTTTCGCTTCTGGATTTGTAGTTTTGGTATGATTTGGCTTCAAATTGGCAATGTTTACTGTCCTTTACTGTATTAGATGTTAGAACGTCTTTGAAATAAAATACTTTATTTTCTTTCCATTTTCTTTGGAAATATTAATATGTATTTGTATATTTCCTTTTGTATGTGAAAATCACGGGAAGCAAATATGGATATCTCACAAAGAAAACTTGGATCAATGTCTAATTGTAAAAATATTTGTTTAATTGATTCATGTACGACACATACAATATTCAAAGAGAAGAAATATTTCTCTCATTTAAGTATGTGTAAGGCAGATGTTACTACAATTTCTGGTAGTAGTAAATTAATTGAAGGCTCTGGAAGAGCTACTATAACTCTGCCTAAGGGAACAATACTTATTATAGAGAATGCAATGTTCTCCTCCAAGTCCATAAGGAACTTGTTGAGTTTTAAAGATATCCGTAAAAATGGATATCATATTGAGACAATAGATGAGAATAATCTTGAATATCTCATCATTACCAAAAATGTCTCTAGCCAGAAAAGGGCTATTGAGAAGTTCCCATCTTTGTCTTGTGGCCTGTATTGGACAAGAATTAGTGCAATTGAGGCACATTCTATTGTAAACCAAAAGGTTACCGATTCCAATACTTTTGTACTTTGGCATGATCGATCGGGACACCCTGGATCAAGTATGATGAGACGAATTATAGAAAACTCAAATGGGCATCCATTAAAGAATTTAAAGATTCTTTTAAATGATGAATTTTCTTGCACTTCTTGTTATCAAGGCAAGTTAATTATTAGACCATCACCAACAAAGGTTGGAATTGAGTCCCCTGCGTTTTTGGAACGTATACAAGGGGACATTTGTGGACCTATTCACCCACCTAGTGGGTCGTTTAGATATTTTATGGTATTAATAGACGCATCTTCTAGATGGTGTCATGTGTGCCTATTATCATCACGCAATCTCGCGTTTGCAAAATTAATGGCACAAATAATTCGATTACGGGCACAATTTCCCAATAATCCAATTAAGTCTATTAGACTTGATAATGCTGATGAGTTTTCATCCCAAGCATTTAATGATTATTGCTTATCAATTGGGGATAAAAAGTGGAACATCTTGTAGTTCATG
>NC_031989.1:35294872-35325264 GCF_001879085.1 Nicotiana attenuata
GGTTACAATGCAGTATTTTCAAGAAAGGATGGCCAATATAGCAGATGAAGTTTATCAAGCAGTCAAAAACTTCTTTGTCACAGGGAAGTTGTATAGGGCAGTGAACTGTACAGCCATCACTATCCTGCCTAAAGTCCCAAAACCCACTAACATCAGAGAATATAGACCTATAGCTTGCTGCACTGTGCTGTATAAACTGATAGCTAAGGTTCTTGCTAATAAAATACAGAAAGTCATTGCATCCATTATTTCAGAGACCCAGACTGGATTCATCCCAGGAAGAAAGGTTGCAGATAATGTGATTCTTGCTCATGAACTAGTCAAAGCCTACTCTAGAAAGAATATCTCTCCTAGATGCATTATCAAAGTGGACATCCAAAAAGCCTATGACATAGTAGACTGGAGATACCTGCATCAAATGTTGGAGGCATTGGGATTTCCCACTAAATTCATCAACTGGACCATGGAGTGTGTGACAATAGTGAATTACACAATTCTTGTTAATGGTGAAACAACAATGCCTTTTGATGCAGCTAGGGAACCGAGACAAGGGGACCCTATGTCACCCTTTTTATTTGTCATAGCTATGGAATATCTCAGCAGGAGTTTAAAGACCTTAAAGCAGGAGAAAGCATACTATCACCACCCTTTGTGTGCAAGGCTGAACTTAACTCACTTGAGCTTTGCAGATGACCTTCTGATCTTACCAAGAGGAGATGTAACCTCAGTAAGTCAAGTTCATGATAGATTTCAGATATTTTCAGCAGCTTCAAGACTTAGTGCTAATCTAGCAAAAAGTTCTATCTATTTTGGAGAAGTCAGTGAGGAGGTTCAAAAGGAGATTCAAAGAAAATTAGGGTACAACCAAGGGTTATTGCCTTTTAAATACTTGGGCATCCCCCTTGACTCCAAGAAGCTATCTATCATGCAATGGCAGCCACTTATTGACAAAATAGTGGCAAGAATCTCATCTTGGACAGCTAGGAAGTTGTCATATGCAGGTAGAATTCAATTGGTTCAGCATGTTATCTTTGGTATCCAAGCATACTGGCTCAGATTTTCATCATGCCAACTAAAGTGGTCAAGACAATTGAGGCTTATTGCAGAAGTTATGTCTGGTCAGGGGAGAATGTAATTACAAAAAGGCACTGGTATCTTGGGAGAGGATGTGTTCACCAAAAGCTACAGGGGAACTAAACCTGGTTAATCTGGCATCGTGGAACAAAGCAGCAATAACAAAGTATACATGGGAGCTGGCAAATAAGAAGGACAAACTGTGGATTAAATGGATCCATAGTTACTACATTAAAGATCAATCTTTTTATACTATGAGGGTGCCACAACAAACATCATGGATGCTGAAGAAAATATTTGAAGCAAGAAATAATATGGCAGGAATTAATGACAATCAAGATAAACAGAAGACAGTGATCAAGCAGGTATATATGCAGCTGATAGGGGAGATGCCAAAGGTAGCATGAAAGGGACTAATGTATCAAAACCAGGCTAGACCAAAAGCAGTATTTATACTGTGGTTGCTGATGCATGAAAGACTCCAAACTGCTGATAGGCTGAAGAAATGGAAGATTCAAGTAGATGACCTATGCTGTTTTTGTAAACAAGCTTTGGAAACAAAAGAGCATATGTTTGCAGAATGTGCATATGGCAGAGATTTGTGGAGCAGGCTCATGCAATGGATTCAAATGCAAGTTAGCTTATCTTCATGGACAGAATGACAGCAATGGATAATACAGAAGACGAAGGGAAGATCGCAAATGGCTAGAATACTCAAAATGGTAGTTGCAGAATACGTGTATACTTTGTGGATAGAAAGAAATGCAAGAGTCTTTGAAAAAACAGCTACAACATGGGACATTCTTGCAAAGAAGGTGGCATGTGTTTGTAGTATGAGAGCTGAGGGGTATACTAAAGTTTTGTTAGCAAAATGTAATTACTAATAGATATAGTTGATANGAGGTACAAAGATATAAGGCACGCCTTGTTGCACAAGGATTTTCACAAAGGCCCGGTGTCGATTATGAAGAGACATATTCACCCGTTATGGATGCTATAACGTTCCGTTATCTCATTAGTTTTGCTGTCCATGAAAAGCTTGACATGCATTTAATGGATGTGGTTACCGCCTACCTTTATGGCTCACTTGATAATGAGATATACATGAAAATTCCCGATGGATTTAAAATGCCAAACGCACATAATTCAAAGTCCGGGAAATGTTTTCAATCAAATTGCAAAGATCTTTGTATGGTCTAAAGCAATCAGGACGAATGTGGTATAATCGTCTTAGTGAGTATTTATTAAAGGAAGGCTATATAAATGATGCTATTTGCCCATGTGTTTTCATAAAGAAAACAACATCGGAATTTGTTGTACTTGCCGTATATGTTGATGACATAAACCTTATTGGAACTCCTATAGAACTCCAAAAGGCAATTGATTATTTAAAGAAGGAATTCGAGATGAAAGATCTCGGAAAGACAAAATTATGTCTTGGTTTGCAAATTGAACATTTGGCAAACGGAATTTTTGTTCATCAATCTACCTACATAGAAAAGGTATTGAAACGGTTTCACATGGATGGAGCACATCCATTATACTCCGTGGTGTTCGATCACTTGATGTGAACAAGGATCCATTCTGACCTCAAGAAGAGAATGAAGAGCTACTTGGTCCTGAAGTACCATATCTTAGTGCAATTGGTGCACTAATGTATCTTGCCAATACTACAAGGCCTGACATAACTTTTTCAGTTAATGTCTTAGCAAGATATAGCTCTGCTCCCACAAGGAGACATTGGAATGGAATCAAACACATATTGCGGTATCTAAAAGGGACTACCGATATGGGCTTATTTTATGGCAACAATTGCAGTCCCGATCTTGTTGGTTATGCTGATGTTGGGTATTTATCTGACCCACACAAGGCTCGGTCTCAAACAGGTTATGTATTTACCTGTGGAGGCACTGCCATATCTTGGCGATCGACTAAGCAATCAATTGTGGCTACTTCATCTAATCATGCTGAGATAATTGCTATTCATGAAGCAAGTCGAGAATGTGTGTGGTTGAGGTCTATAATACATCTTATTCGAGACAAATGTGGTGTGAAATGTGACAAGTTACCCACAATTTTGTATGAAGATAATGCAGCATGCATAGCTCAATTGAAGGGAGGATTCATAAAAGGAGATAGGACAAAGCACATTTCACCAAAGTTATTTTTCACACATGATCTTCAAAAGAATGGTGATATTAATGTGCAACAGATTCGTTCAAGTGATAATATGGCTGATTTGTTCACAAAATCTCTACCAACGTCAACCTTCAAGAAGCTAGTTTACAAGATCGGGATGCGAAGGCTCAAGGATGTGAATTGATGCTCTCATCAGGGGGAGTTAATGCGCCTTGCACTCTTTTTCCCTTACAAGGTTTTGTCCCACTGGGTTTTCCTTGCAAGGTTTTTAACGAGGCAACCAATAGGCGCATTTCTAAACATGTGTACTCTTTTTCCTTTTCTAGAATTTTTTTCCCATTGGGTTTTCTTTTAGTTAAGGTTTTAACGAGGCACATTATCTGTTGAATAGACATTCAGGGGGGAGTGTTATAAATAGAATTCTATTTATGGTGAATGTCCATATTTAGAGAGATTCTAGGGTTTATTACTTGGTGGCTAAGTCAACCTCTCCCTATAAATAGAGGGTTCTATTCCACTGTAATTCATCCCAAATCAATAAGAATTCTCTCTCCCTACTTTTCTCTCCAATACTCTTCTTCTTCTTTTATTGTTTCATAACATAGACCAAATTATCAATGATGTGACATTTTTAAAGCGAGAATCTCATTCTTTGCTTGAATTAAGAGAACAAAACAAAAATATTAAAAATTCGAGAACAAGAAGGGTTATCAAAGTTCTTGTAGAGTTTTCTTCTCCAAGTTCTCTCGGCGCATGTTAAGCAAACGTGCGTCGTCACTACCATGGCTGGAAAGAAAGCTCGCAGACATCCTAGAAAGCAACAAATTCGTGTAGATGATAAAATTCCTAAGCTCAACACCTTGGAAAGGAGTGCAACAAAGTTCATGGAAACCATCTCTGGAGCATCGAAGGTGATTGGCATTTCTGGAGCATCGAAGGTGATTGGATTTGTACTTCCAACACAGATCTACCATGGAGAAGCTTCAGGATCAGCTAAACAACAACAAAAACAAGCAAATCAGAGCCCAATCCCTATGCATGTTGATTTACGAGGAAGCATTACACCACCTGCAATTCGAGAGATTATTGTTCCATTGAGCAAAGAACAGGAAAATATAGCTAAGACTCCAGCTGAAGTTACTATTCCATTGATGAATAAAGAGCAAAAGCAAGCTACCTCTACAGAATCTACCTGGGCTAATGTACTCACAGGAAATAGATCTGCAGCAAATGGTATGACACTGACTTACATTACCCCTGAAATTGTAGAAGGAAATTTAGTAGCTAAACTTGAGAAATCAGAAATTGAGCAGGAAAATCTGAAATGGAAGAGTGCTTTGATAGTCTGTCTTGGGTGAGAAACCAGGATATAACTATATGAAAAGGTACATCAATCAGATGTGGAACACAGTTGCCATGCCATATCTGTTCTATCATGATGAGGGATATTATTTTGTGAGATTTCATTATTTGGAAGAAATGAAGGAAATCATGTGTGCTGGGCCTTATACAGTGAATGGAAGACCAATGATAATGAAACACTGGTCTCCATACTTTGATTTTGCAGCAGAATTCTTGACAGATATTCCACTATGTGTAAGGTTCCCAAAGCTTCCCATGAACTGTTGAAGTGGGAACTCACTGAGTAGAATAGCAAGTACAATAGGGATCCCTATGTTTGCAGATGAGTGTACTGCTAAACAGACAAAAATCTCCTACGCTAGAATCCTGATAGAAGTGAATGTTACAAAGCCTCTGCCAACTAGTATCCCAATCATGAATGATGAAGGGGTGATGTTTGAACAAGCAGTTGAATATGATTGGAAACCTGAGTTTTGTGAAAAGTGTTTAAAGGCAGGACATAATTGCAGTAGAATCCCAAAGGAAAGTGATAAACAAATTCCTCAGCCCAGGAATAGGAAGCCACCACCAGTAAAACAAATATGGAGAACAAAGGAGCCAGCTAAAGTTACAACAGATGAAGTGAATCAGAAACAAGGTGAAGAAACCAGCAAGGAAGTTGTGAATGTTTCTAAGCTAACTGAAAGTAAGGAAGATCATCAAAAAGAAGAGGAAGCAATAGAAACAAGCAGACAAGTGGATAAAGGGAAAATGAAGGCAGATGACACTCAAATGACCTATGCCAAAGCAATCATGTCCCTAGTGAAACAAAGGCCCCAAACAAGCCAGAGTACAGCTGTGATAGCAATCTTAAAACCACCTAATATAGGTGGGCAGTCTCAACATTGACATGTCTTGGATGGCATGGAATATAAGAGGTACCAACAAGAGATACAAACAAAAGGAGTTAGGTACCTATATAAAGGAGAATAATATAAAGCTAGTGGGGTTAGTGGAAACTAGAGTAAAGAAGGAAAAAGCAACTCAGATTTCACAGTTAGTGACACCTGGATGGCAAGCTCAATATAACTATGAATATGCAATAAATGGGGGAATTTGGATACTTTGGGATCCTCAAAGTTATGACATTACGGTGTTAGGTAAATCTGCTCAAACAATTCACGGTAGAGTTGTACGCAGGCACCATAATATAAACTGTCTCATGACAGTAGTATATGGTTTTAATACTATAGAAGAAAGGAAACCTTCATGGCAGCAATTGAAGACTGATGCACCTCAGAACACAGAACCTTGGATTATCTGGGGAGATTTTAACTCTGTCTTAACAATTCAAGACAGAATCTGTGGGAAAATAGTTACAAGGAATGAAATACAAGGCTTCAATGAGTGTATGTAGACTCTGAATTTACATGAGCTGGCTTGGAGGGGAGACTACTATACATGGTCAAATAAACAGCAAGGATCAGATAGAGTATATAGCAGGATTGATAGAGCTTTAGGGAATGATGAATGGATGCAAGAGTATGGGCATATGGAAGCAGAATATAGGCTCCCATTTATTTCAGACCATGCTCCAATGGTTATCTCTATCAGAAGGCAAGTACCAAATGGCAAGATCCCTTTCAGATTCTTTAATGTCTGGGCAGAACATCCAAGATTTATGCCACTGGTAGAAGAAGTATGGAAAGAACAACAAGATCAGGACTCTATGAAGAATATATGGCAAAAGCTGAAGATTCTAAAACCTTTGCTGAAGCAGCTCAACAATAGTGAATTCAAGGGCATCACAGATAAGCTGGAATCAACTAGGAGTTTGCTGCAGGATATTCAAGCTCAAATATCAAAAGGTTATTTAGATAAACTAGCTAATGAGGAAAAACAAGTTCTAGAGTATTTGGAGAAATGGTCCTTAATAGAAGAAAGCATACTGCAACAGAAGGCTAGAGCTACATGGCTAAGACTTGGAGATGCTAATTCTAAATACTTTTCAGCAATAATGAAGGAAAAAAGGCAAAGGAAAGTGATCACAGAACTACAAGATTGCTTTGGAAACAAATTAACTGGCCAGTAGCAGATACAAACAGAGATTATCAGCTTCTACAAGGCATTGATGGGATCAACAATAGGAAATTTACCAGCAGTCAATAGAGAAATAATGAAGAATGGGCCGGTTCTTAATCACGAACAGCACATAAACTTAGTGGCAGAAGTTACTGAGCATGAAATATATGAAGGGCTAAGTGCAATTGGAAATGATAAAGCTCTAGGGGTAGATGGTTACAATGCAGTATTTTTCAAGAAAGGATGGCCAATAATAGCAGATGAAGTTTATCAAGCAGTCAAAAACTTCTTTGTCACAGGGAAGTTGTATAGGGCAGTGAACTGTACAGCCATCACTATCCTGCCTAAAGTCCCAAAACCCACTAACATCAGAGAATATAGACCTATAGCTTGCTGCACTGTGCTGTATAAACTGATAGCTAAGGTTCTTGCTAATAGAATACAGAAAGTCATTGCATCCATTATTTCAGAGACTCAGGCTGGATTCATCCCAGGAAGAAAGGTTGCAGATAATGTGATTCTTGCTCATGAACTAGTCAAAGCCTACTCTAGAAAGAATATCTCTCCTAGATGCTTTATCAAAGTGGACATCCAAAAAGCCTATGACACGGTAGAATGGAGATACCTGCATCAAATGTTGGAGGCACTGGGATTTCCCACTAAATTCATCAACTGGACCATGGAGTGTGTGACAATAGTGAATTACACAATTCTTGTTAATGGTGAAACAACAAAGCCTTTTGATGCAGCTAGGGGACTGAGACAAGGGGGCCCTATGTCACCCTTTTTATTTGCCATAGCTATGGAATATCTCAGCAGGAGTTTAAAGACCTTAAAGCAGGAGAAAGGATACCATCACCACCCTTTGTGTGCAAGGCTGAACTTAACTCACTTGAGCTTTGCAGATGACCTTCTGATCTTTGCAAGAGGAGGTATAACCTCAGCAAGTCAAGTTCATGATAGATTTCAGATCTTTTCAGCAGCTTCAAGACTTAGTGCTAATCTAGCAAAAAGTTCTATCTATTTTGGAGGAGTCAGTGAGGAGGTTCAAAAGGAGATTCAGAGAAAACTAGGGTACAGCCAAGGGTCATTGCCTTTTAAATACTTGGGCATCCCCCTTGACTCCAAGAAGCTATCTATCATGCAATGGCCGCCACTTATTGACAAAATAGTAGCAAGAATCTCATCTTGGACAGCTAGGAAGTTGTTATATGCAGGTAGAATTCAATTGGTTCAGCATGTTATCTTTGGTATCCAAGCATACTGGGCTCAAATTTTCATCATGCCAGCTAAAGTGGTCAAGACAATTGAGGCTTATTGCAGAAGTTATGTCTGGTCAGGGGAGAATGTAATTACAAAAAAGGCACTGGTATCTTGGGAGAGGATGTGTTCACCAAAAGCTACAGGGGGACTACACCTGGTTAATCTGGCATCGTGGAACAAAGCAGCAATAACAAAGTATACATGGGAGCTGGCAAATAAGAAGGACAAACTGTGGATTAAATGGATCCATAGTTACTACATTAAAGATCAGTCTTTTTATACTATGAGGGTGCCACAACAAACATCATGGATGCTGAAGAAAATATTTGAAGCAAGAAATAATATGGCAGGAATTAATGACAATCAAGATAAACAAAAGACAGTGATCAAGAAGGTATATATGCAGCTGATAGGGGAGATGCCAAAGGTAGCATGAAAGGGACTAATGTATCAAAACCAGGCTAGACCAAAAGCAGTATTTATACTGTGGTTGCTGATGCATGAAAGACTCCAAACTGCTGATAGGCTGAAGAAATGGAAGATTCAAGTAGATGACCTATGTTGTTTTTGTAAACAAGCTTTGGAAACAAAAGAGCATATGTTTGCAGAATGTGCATATGGCAGAGATTTGTGGAGCAGGCTCATGCAATGGATTCAAATGCAAGTTAGCTTATCTTCATGGACAGAATGACAGCAATGGATAATACAGAAGACGAAGGGAAGATCGCAAATGGCTAGAATACTCAAAATGGTAGTTGCAGAATACGTGTATACTTTGTGGATAGAAAGAAATGCAAGAGTCTTTGAAAAAACAGCTACAACATGGGACATTCTTGCAAAGAAGGTGGCATGTGTTTGTAGTATGAGAGCTGAGGGGTATACTAAAGTTTTGTTAGCAAAATGTAATTACTAATAGATATAGTTGATAGACAATTAGACGGAGGATAGCTGACTGTACCCAGTATGGAAGTTAGGTTGAGATGACCTACTGATTTGTAAATATTACTTTGGTGGTTAATATAAAGATTTAATTACCAAAAAAAAATATTAAAAGCCAAATATCTTGGATGTCAAACTTAAAAGGAAAAATGACATTGTATAGCTGCTGTAAAAATGATAGTCAAAAAATGTATAAACTATATACATTCTGTATGTTATATACTTAAAATCATACAAGTTTTATACATTTTTTCGGCTACCAGATGTAAATAGTTTCCGGCGCAGGTTAAAAGTGATAATATCCCTGTTTAAAAGCAATATGTTTGCTCATTCAGCAAACTAAATCTATTGCAACAAAATTCACTAATCATATTTAATATTAAAGAAACTGCACAACAAAATATGAGCAAATTTATTGGCTAAGACAAGTAGGTACTCGTGAACACACAAAAAAATTGGGTTTAAGCTTATTTGAGAAAGTGTACCTAAGGAAGAGCCACATATCAATCAATATTGAAAGTCCTAAATAATGCAGGTCTAAGCCTAAGGACGCTAAAGGAATTGTATTAAACTTAAAAAATTGCACGTCCACGTTGGCCAACACATTTTTCACTTTAAAATATATTTAAATTACTCAACTGTAGAAATTGTTTGACATTCTACTTTATGATGAATTTTAAGATTACAAGATGATTAAAATTCAAAAAGATAACACGTAAGAAGCTATTCTTTTTACTTCAAATTAATATATGGAATTATCTTTGACGTTATACTTAGTGGCAAAGATGCATGTAAGATGGTTTGTATGGAATGATTTTTGACGTTCAAAATGTATGAATTTTTTTTTAACGGGAAAAGATAATATATTATAAAAACATTACAGAGTACTGACAGTTACATCCCTAATAAAACAACAAGCCTCAAGGACATTTAAATTCCCCATTTCTGCTAAATTGAGACACGCATTAATACTGAGTTTTTTGGTCAGATACACATAACCATTTCTGTCCATTGCTAGATTATTTAATACTAGAGGCAATGGGTTGACAAAAAGTTAGTTTTTCCTTGCATGCTTAAGTCCTTCCTAGGCCATTTTATGAGCCACCTTGTTCCCTTCCCGAAAATTATGGATGATCTTCGGATGCTTCAGCTGGTGCATTAACCATCTACAATCAGTAATAATAGAGTTGTAAGGCATAGCATTTGAATGTAAGATTTTTATAAGCTCCGTTCCGTCTGTTTCCACAATTAGTGGAGTAACCATTTTTGAGCGCTATTGAAAGCCCTATCCTTAAAGCTTCTAGTTCAGATTGGAGAGGGGAAGACGATGGATTGGAGTGTTGGAAACCCATTAACCAGTCTCCTCTATTGTTTCTGAAAACACCACCCATGTCTCCCAAGTTTGAGTTATATTGGAAAGCACCACCGTCGTCTATTTTAAATAACTATTTAAATAATTTTGTATCGAAAGTGTAGAATGCAGGATTGCGTGTAGGTGTTCGTAACATGCAGCGGAAGACAATAACAATCCTAGGAAGATCTTTTCGTGTTTAAAATTTATTTACATGTCAATAGATCGGATCTAAGACGTACCTGGTGAAGAAAGTCTCGTTTCAAAATTTCTTCGATAGTGCGAAGACTCTATGCGTATCCACACCGAGACCGATCCTTGCTATCAACTCTTTGTCCCGCGAACAAATTGAACGAAATATTGTGTTGAAATTTTTCTCAAAAATCCCAACTCAAAGGTAGAAGAACAAGAAACACTTTTCTTGCAATTGTATTTTCTCTCTTGGCTTTGTATTGTATTCTCACTTTCATAAAGTGGTTTTTCTTCTCAAGAATTAATAATGACAAATTTTCTCCATCACCCTTTATATAGCATCACCTATAAACCCTATTCCTATTTGGTTGAGGTAATGATTTGCTTAGGGTAAAAGTTTATTCCAAAAATAAACTTTACCATAATATTTTAATGCAAAATATTAGATTTCCTTCCAAAGGGATTAATACGTGACCAACATCCTTAAGGACTTTGACGTGAAGATGCTGTCCAATTCTAAATTGGAGTTCAAGTAATAATTTATATTAAAATTACCAATCCCATTCTTATGGGATGAAATAACCGACGGTGACTTTCACGTCAATCCAATTCTTAATTGGATTGATCATATATATATTTCAACCAAGAGATATAATTTAATTTTCTATCCCACAAATAGAAAACTTCAATTTGTTCACAATATTAATTATATCCTCTGTGCTAGCAAAGAGTATAATAATATTTCATTTGGACTAATAACTTTATCTTACTTGACTAATTAAATTCTTTAATTTAATTATCAAATACTAAAGTAATCAATCCTTTAGCAAAGATCAGAACACTCGTTAGTGCGCTACCCCATAGGTTCAATACTAAACCGGTAGTAAATTGATCATATCAATATACTAATCAAGGGTGGCGTCTAGCAACATATGAAGTATACAATTTACTCTCAAGAACCAGTAGAAGAATAATGTAGTAATTCCTTCTGTCCTTATAGCTCTGGATCAACCTAGGATATGGTTCAACTGTCAAATCCTAATAGGCGACCAACTATGTGTTCATGTCAAATATAATCGACCATTGAATGACCTAAGAAACTCTTTTCTTCTTTTCATTCAATTGCCCTGACCAAGGTCTTAATTTGGTCATTTATAATTCATGACAACATGGAGCTTAAACTCATTACCAAGAGTTGACAGATTCCATCTTGATCAATCACTAATTCTACAAGTATTTAATCGTACCCAATATCCTTTCAACTATCGCCCTAGGGCCATAGGTGTCTAGTATCAAAGCACAATAAATAACTTGTCAATTACTATGATGATCTCAGGTCAAAGGAAACTCTTACATCACATTCTTCAAGAGAATATCCTATTGACAGTTTATGGTAATTCTAACCATTAGGAATTATCCGATGAGTCGGTTAAATGATCATATCTCTATATGCATCATCTATCTATGTGATTTAGTTAATGAGATCAACTAATCTTTATCCCATAAAGACGATCACATAAATATTGATCTAACCGGATTACTAATGTCCAGATTAATAATCCTATGATCAAGAACAATTTCAGATTAAATTATAAGAGACTTTGCTCTCATTATCATGATCTCTATCACGATGACAAATCTCAAAATTTAATCAAGGACCTTATCAAATTAATCAAACAATTAATAATAACTATGATAAAAAGAATGCCATATATTTTTATATCAAATAATGTTCACAAAAATGTGTTCAAATCATCAAATATGATATTGGATCTAGGGCATATCTACTATATCCCTAACATAGAATAATAGAATACACTCAGCATTTAGTTAACCCACCCATCTCAATTGATAATTGATTAAATACATTGCATGATGAAATAAGCATATAAAGAGAAAAAAGATTCCCAATTGTGCACTTTTATTAGGAAAAGTTTGTAGACAATAAATTGTGTCGAAAAAATAAAATCAGGACCGAAAATATTGCAACAACTGCGGTATTTGATTTCAAATTGTTTGAGTGTTACAATCTCTATGAATCCTCTGATTCCGCTTTTCCAATATAAATTCAAGGGCCTTTGAGCTTGATCTTAAATTTGAATTTGATTTATCCATCGCGAACACTTTTATTGTTGCCACGAATTTTATCACGAACAAGTAGCCTTGATCTAGAACGCCTTGTATTTGATTTGACTTTGTTCTTGATCTTGAATACTTGAAATTTGTGTTGAAGTGCTTGAATACTTGAACACTTGCAGTTTGTAAAGAATTGTGGCATTTGATCCACGAACTCTATTGTGTCTTCTTGTTATAACTTCTGGTCTCTTTTCTGAGTTATGAGGACCCCTATTGATAGTTGTGGGAGGAAAGAGTTATGATAGGAACAAACTATTTCCAACCAATCAAATCGAAGTGCGACAAGGGCGCATTTGATTGGCCAGAACATGTCACTTGAACACGTGGCACGATTTCATTAGCCTTTTAATGTGACTTTGCATGCCTTGTCATTTTGACACGTGGCATGATCCTATTGGCTTTTCCATTTGACTTGGCGCGCCATGCCATTTGACACGCGCACCAAACTGGGCCTCTAGGAAGATGACATCTTGGGCTTAATGAAGTGGGCTCATCACTTTAGCCCAATTAAATGGGCTAGCCCAATGGATTAAGACTTATTTATTTAATCAATGTATATTGGACTTATATAATTAATTCAAAAGAATTTTTCATAAAGCACTATCTTTTAGTGGTAATTAGCTATCTATAGATACCATTTGCTATATTACGGATTGTAGATACGTTTTCTGTTGTTATAAGATGTAATGGATGTATTTAAGCTACTGTATTCATGAAACAGTAGCAAAAATAGGAGTGAATCGGGGAAGTCCAGCTAATCAGTTGTTGTATTCGAGTGTATTCGACTATATTCGCGTGAAACATGGGATTACAGCTAGACAGATTATTGTATTTGACTGTATTCACGGCGTGAAACAGGGGATTACACTGATTTTAAACGAAAAGTGAATCAATTAACATAATAGACTCCTAATATAACTCAACAAACTCAATTATAACACACAATTTTTGTATTTCCAGTTATAAAAAAGACTCTCAACCGAAAAATACCCCAAAAACATAGCAATCTTCAGAGAAATTATATAATACATCTGAATAAGTAAATTATATTAATTAAAAAAAACATATGAATACATGCACGGCATATAGCGAGACAGTGAATACAATGAAATACATAGAATACAGTGGGATACATTGAAAAAAAGACAGTGAATACAATGAAATACAACGAGATACATTGAATTACAATGAAAAAAAGACAATGAACACAATGAAATACATGAAAATACAGCGTGATACGTTGAAAATACATTGAAATATATTAACAGAAAATGAAGTTGCTCGGCCCCAAACTCCGTCGTCTTTGTTCAAGAACAAACCCTAATTTCCGGCGAATCCGCCATCGAGCAAAAGCCTGAATACTGTCTCTTGACACTCCGACCGACCCGTGTTCCTTAAAAGGTTTTAGGGTTTTAGGAAATTTAATTCAATTTCGGATTTAGTCAAATGATAAGCATCTTGCTTATTTGCTCAGAAGATTCGGTTTATCACCTCAATCACTTACTGCTGATCTAATCCAAAAAAATTCCCCAATTTTAATATCTTGAAGATGACGGAAGTTGAGAAAGGTTTGTGGGTTTGCTGTGTTGTGCGTGCCGATCGGAGGCTTCATCTCCTTTAGATTCCATTTGGGTTGCACAAAATTGAGGGAAAAAGTCAGAGAAGTCTTCGTGGTATACCAGGCAAAATCACCGTTTGTGACTAATGGTAGGTGATGTGGGTGAGAGAAATTTTGATATTGAGCATCGTGTTTTCAGGGAACGGGGGAAGAGAATGGCATGTATCAAAGTAGAGAGAGAAAGAAAATAGTGTAACTGAATAGCGTATATAATGGCTTAGGGGCAGGAGGTAACCAAAATTAGATATTTTGCTATAAACATTAAAAGGTATCTATAGAATATAATTTTTTTAAATGGTATTTATTTAAAATAAATAAGGTGTTAACCTTTGCTATAGGAGGTAAAAATTCCTTAATTCAATTGTATTACCCCGTAGTATTTATTTGGACTAATATATCTTGAATTTAAAATATAATCCAAATTATTTGATGGATTTAATTTTAATAAAATTTATATGCCTACAAAGTTCATTAATGTGTAATTGTTGCCAGACTTCTAAGAATATGGTAAACGCATAGATAAAATGTGATTTACATGCGTCTTAAATTAATTTTCAAATATAAAAACATGTCATTCTTATTGGAACACATTAATAAAAAAAATTTGAAAAAAGGGAGCACAAGAAATAACTAGCGTATTTCCAATTTGATGTATGAATAATTATTACACCATTTGCAAGATAATTATTTTGGCATAAGATGATTATTAATCGTGTTGTGTAAAATTTATAGGAATACATAAATCGCATTAAGTGGATGCGATTTATAAATTTCACTGAATGCTACTTGTAGTATAAATTACATTTGGCGAATGTTCATGAATCGTATACGGGGAATACGACTTATAACAATTTTTGAATGCGACTTATAAACTGCATTTGTGAATGCGACGTAGCGACTTATAAATTGCATTTGATGAATTATAAACTGCATTGGATGAATGCGACTTATAAATTGCGTTTGGTGAATGCGACTTATAAAATATATTTTATGAATAACACTTATAATTGCATTTGATGAATGCGACTTATAAATCAAATTAAATGGATTTTTAACTTGAGATTGATGGCTCATGGAAAATTGCTTACAAGAGATAGACTGACCAAGTGGGGCATAAACAAAAATACTGTATGTTCTTTGTGTGATATTGAGAATGAAATTATAGCTCACATGTTCATTCTTTGCAAATACTTTGTTGGAAAAGATTGTTACACGGGTAACGGATAGATACGAAAGATGATAAATGGCCTGGAGAGCAAGTTTGGGCTGAAAAGCATGCTACTAGAAAGGGGCGGAAGCAGAAGTATATAAAATCATCTCGGGATGCTACACTTACTCCACCTGGTAAGAGAGGAATAACAAGATATTTTAGAATAGCAAAAGAACCGAAGATCAACTAGTGAAGTTGGTGGCCAAGGAAATCCATGGTAAAGGTAATAGTAAATAAGAGTGGCAGTGTGTATGAGGAGAATGAATTACTATCCATAGTTTGATTCCTTCTTGTCCAACCAGGAGTAGTATAGGTGGATGTAGAACTCGAAAATGTAGTGATCTTTGATTTTGTTTTTTTTACAAAAGGTCTGTTATTTTGCAGACTCCTAGGGGTTATTTATTTTGTAAAGACATATTATTCCCGGTAGTGAACAATTTAATTATCAAAAAAAAAATTGCATTTAAATGCGACTCATAATGGTATTTGAGAATGCGAGTTATAAATGTGTTAGCGAATGCGACTTATAAATCAGATTATTAAAATGCTGACTTAGAAAACACATTCGGAATTACAACTTATAAAACACAAACTTATAAATCACTTTGTTTGAATACGAATATAAATCGCATTTGGCTATATATCCGGGTCGGGTTGCAACATTTGCTAATATTCCATTTCCACCCTTCATCAGCTGCATAAACCTCACATACAACGAGCATCCACTTCTGTGTAATCACAAAAGCACGATCATCACCAAACGAAACTGGAATTTGTTTTCGAAAGCTCGTGTAAAACATCTCGACCTCCGTAATGGAAAACTCCGGTTAGTTATCACTGTCCACTCTGTAATCTTAAGATCTCTAAAATTTCACATCATTCCAATTCAATTTCGTGCAGGTTTCGCCGTTTGGTGAAGTTTAAATTTGTCCTCTACGGATGGTTATAAATTCGTCTTTGTTTTTGTATATTTATTTATTGGTTTTTGGATATGTTGTTTGAGTATTGTACTGCATATATTGTATTAATCTTTGTCAAAATGTTAGGAGCTTTAAGTCGGGTGAGCTCATCACTGAGCTAAGGAGGTTTAGGATTTTGTGTTCTAGAAGTTTGTAGTACGTTCTAATTTCTTTTGAGATTTAGCGTTCCCTGTTATAAGCTGTGGGATTTTTTTGTTTTGTGTGTGTGTGTGTGTCTGTATTGGATAGGCATGTAGTATGATTCATCTGTTACCACCTAAAATGATAGTAATCGGATTAGATTAGTAGTATCTTCCGAGCAGACTGCTCTACTATCAGTTGTTGTTTGGAATTAGCCAGTAGCTTATAGTTATGAGTGACGAGTGATCTTACTTGTTTTCCTGTCTCTTGTCTATTTTTCTACTAAAATCTGGTTTTACATCTCCAATGCTCATGACCCGGAACTTAGACTTTTTGGCAAAATTTTAGATATTGCTGATTGAAAACTATGCTAATTATACGTGTATTAGGAATAACAATCACATGTAAAATATAATTTCCTGTGACTTGTATATTGGATCGCTGACATGGGAATGTGCTGAGGCCTGAGTGATTAAGGGTCACATATAGTTGAGAGATTGATTTCATGGAAAATTACTTGCATGTTAATGGGTACTAAACGTCCTAAAAAAGAAAATGAAAAAGATGAAACATTAAGGTGGACTATTATATTGAGTGCATAGGAAAGCTGTTTAGCAGTTCTGTTATTGCCATACCGATACCAGTGCTGTGGTTTTAAAATCCCCGTGTCCCTCTCATGAATACGAGAAGAGCGGCTTATGATATTGCATGTCATAACTCTACTATGGGAGTAGGATGGAGTTACATGCATATCAGCGAAGGGGGTTGATAGAATATTCTTTCAAGAAGCATATATTTATCCATGTGAAACAACATTAATCCTGTACATCATAATTCGCGATAAGATGCTAAGTGCTGTTTAATTTCTATGTTGTTTCGATTTGTCATGGAAACATCTGTGGGTGCTGTCCAGATTACTATTATAAGATATTTCATTATTTTCTTTCTTGCCCTCTCCTGGTTTTCTTAAGTTGATGGATAACGAGTCAGAAAGGGGTATTCAGCTGCAAGTCATCTTTTCAATTGAATGCGGCCTGGAGTTATAGACTGATTACTTCTGTGATTGAGTAACTTAAGCCCGTTCCTTCCATGGACTGTTCTCGATTTTGCCATGTGTTTGTTGCATCTTTGTCATATAGCTATTTTGCCAACAGTTACATATCCGTGCTAAAACTCTGGTTGGTATGAAAATCGGTGGGAAGAGTGATTTCATGCTGTAAGTTATAGACGGAGAGAAATATATTCATCGGAAGTTTTGTGACGTAGCTCTCAACTCCTTTTGTAGAGACATATCTATGCAAAAATATACTCTAATAACATGTTTGCAGCATGGCTGTCAAATCTGACTTGAGCAGGTGAGTTTCTTGCAAGTACATCTGGAATAGCCTTGATTTATGGACCTTTGTACTGTATCTCTAATGAACCTTACAGTTCCATCTCTAGTGAACCTTACAGTTCAGCATGACCTACATGGGTCCTTTTCATATCTAATGCTATCATGCATACAGGACGTAGATATTGAGTTTCGAAAGACAAGGTTGTTTAATTGAAGCATGTATGACATCAACAGCTTTTCATCGTTGTTTGCTCTAAATTTTTTCTTCATATAGTATCAACTCATATGAACAGTTTCACTTTTTCTTTTGTGTGTGTGTGTTTGGGGCGGGGGGGGGGGGGGGGGTTTACTCATGAACCGTTTTCACCTCTTTCCATTCGTTTCTGGTAAAGTTTGTTACGTGGGTCTTATGTGCATTACTCACACTCTTCTATGTGCAATTTTGTTGGATAGTTTTGGAGTAGTGGTTCAAGTTACAATTACTTTGTTTAAACTTTAAAATTTCTGCAGGGGACCACCAGGAGACAAATGTACCACCAGTGGAAGGTGTTGCTGGTGGTGGGACAGCTTATGGATGGAGTGATACTGGAGTTAATGATCCCAGACCATTAAGGGGTGCAATTGATCCTACGAAAGTTCCACCGTTAGAGTTATTGAATGTGTGGTGCATGCCAAGCACAGCTAATGTTGGACCACAAGATATGCCTCGTGAGTTGGAACCTGTATGTACAATGTTTCTGGCGCTACATAAGCTTTTTATGATATTTCTGCTATACTGACATTTTGTGACCATTCCATGACATTAAATAGTCCTGTCTATTGAGACAATGAGTCCTTATCAGGGATGCTGGCACTTACAAAAATGTTTTATATTTGTTTTTGTCCTTTTGGCTCATGGTTAATGCATGTTAAAGCTGAAACTAAATATTTGCCTGCAATTCATACTGATTATTCTGGCGTTTGTTATTGTTCACTCACTCTTAACACTTCTTTAGGATTAACTGGTCTTCCATTCAAGGGAGAGTAGGATATTTCTTTTGTTTTTTTCTTCCTCTCTCTCTTGCGGGGGTAATAGAAGAACCATTTAAAGTTTCTTTTATGCTTATGCATATGTTGCTTAAAGTCTTAAACTTCACAATCAAATGACGAGAAGATCGAAATTCTGTTGTCTTTCTGGTCGCAAGAGTTTCATGGTATGTGACTCGCAGTTTTATCTGGTAGATATCACTATTAGCAGCAAGAAATGAAAGAGAAAGCATTCAGATTGCCATACGCCCAAAAGTTTCTTGGGGTGGATCTGGTATTGCTGGAACTGTGCAGGTCCAGTGTACTGATCTCTGCTCACCCTGTGGTGCTAGGTTTGTCGCTAACCATGTCCTTAGCTTCCTTTGGACCTATCTTGGATATGATGTGAAGTTATTGATTCTTTTTTTGGTGAAGTTACTAACAATATTGGCTGGTTGCAGATTGGTAGTTGGCCAGTCGGTGACATTGCGCAGAGTAGTACCTGTTTTAGGAGTCCCTGATGCACTCGTTCCACTTGATATGCCAGTCTGCCAACTGAACCTTTTCCCTGGGTATACACATGGTACTCCCGTCCAGTCATTTGTTTCGATTATTGTAGTCCGAAGTCATTACCTTATTATGTCTTGCTATGCAGAGAAACTAGAGTATTGTGGGTATCAATAGATGTCCCGAGTGAACATCCACCAGGTCAATATGATGGAGAAATCATCATTTCTGCCACCAAAGCTGAAGCAGAGTGATTGTCTATCCCCTCTACAGTTAAATATGTGTATATCCATTTTGGAGTATCTGACTTCCCAACAACATTGTCCTGAAGATGTTTTGTTTGGGATAGTGAGGATTGTTTCATGGTAGTTCATTAAATAATTATCTTTGTTTTCTGTAACAGGTCTACAAGCCAATCCCTGAGCAAAGTGGAGAAGCATCAACTATTCAGAGAACTGAGAGATTGTCTTGATGCTGTGGAACCCTTAGAGGGAAAACCATTGGAAGAAGTGGTTGGTCTCTTTGAAATTACATGCCTCATATGAACTCTTATAATTCCTCAAGTTGGATTTGCAAAGCCGCTGCTCATAACGGCTTTTATTGTTTTAGGTAGAAAGAGTCAAATCTGCAACTTCATCTTTAAGAAGAGTTCTTCTATCCCCATCATTTTCTGATTTCTTTTCAGATAATGGGCCCATAGATATGATGGAAGAAGATTCTATTTCTAGCCTTTCTATCCGGTTGAAGATAAGTTTGACAGTCTGGGACTTTGTGCTTCCAGCTACTCCTTCTGTCCCTGCTGTGATTGGTGTATCCTTTCTTGTGCATTTGGTTAGAAATTACGTCAAGCCAATTAACTGGTTGTGGAGAATTGCTACTGGAATAAGATGGCTCTCAATTGAATTCATAGGATTTTTGATTTATCAGGTTTAATTGTCATGTGTTTTGCATCATGTTGACTTGATGTTTTGCCTGCCAATAGTTGATTTGACTGGTTCTATTTGCTAATTGGCTAGCTTCTTCTTTGGAATGTCGCCATATCTGTTGACTGAGGTACTTTTACAAGTTTATTCACGTGCTGCCTACATCTTGTCTATTAGTTTTTTCCCTTTTTTCTGTTATTCCTGTAAACTAGTATATCATACATTTTCCTGAAAAGGCCAAATATTCTAAATTATCTCCCTTTGTCTCTACTAGTGGGTGACTGCTGCTGGTTCTAGTTTCTGTGATAAATCAACTGAATTTTCAAATGAGGATGGAGTTCTTTAATTTAGTCTAGATATCTGACACTGTTATCGAAGATCGGTTTGGGGTTGAGCATGGAAGCAGTGAATGGTTTCAGCTGTTAGATCAGCATTTCAAATGGCTACTTCAATATCGAATTAGTCCATACTTCTGCAGGTGGGGCAATGGCATGAGAGTTTTAACATACACCTCGCCATGGCCAGGTATATGATGCTCTGTATATTTGTACATGGAAACTGAATGAAGTTTTGCCCTCTTACTTTTAGATGTAACTGAAGTTCAGAATAGACAAGTTTGTAAAGGAGCCAAACTGGAGCCAAACTGTAATTGCACCTCCAGTTCTGCTCTCTTACTGGCCTTTACCTCAAGTTTATCTACAATAAACTAAATGTCTTTCTCTTAATGCTGTTACAGCTGACCATCCAAAATCAGATGAGTATTTATCGGACCCTCGGCTTGCGGCATATGCTGTACCTTATGGTCCGTTAGTCCCCTGGTACGTTGGATAATTTCTTTGCCAAAAATTCCATGGTTTATTTTCTGTACCAGTTGATCAGTTTCTTTTTGCTTCTTAATTTGGCATTAGCGAAGGTACTGCGAAGGACTACTTACGTAGGGAGGTAGAGATACTAAGTACAAAAAACCATTGGAGGAAAGCCTACTTCTATCTATGGGATGAGGTAAGTGAGCAGATTGAGGCGGGTTGAATTGCTAGTCTTTTAGCACATATGACAGGCCTTACATTATTCTAGCGACACTTGCAGTTCAGAGTCATGTTTTCTCCTGTTTGTAGCTGGACTTGGGCTTTGCTCTGCTTTTCTGATTTTGTAGATGAAAAAACATCATAGTTTTCCTAAAATATGCTGGTTGTCATTATAACACCAACAACTATGTTTAATCACTTACTTTATCAAAAAATACACCACCAACCATGCCTCAGTAACAAACTTGTTGGAGTCATACACATAAACTTTTTCCTGTTTTGTCTCAAACTACCGATCCGTTTGTTCATACCAAAAAAGGGGAAATCCCACTCTGTATTTACAGACTCATAGTGCTTAGCACTGTCTTCTGCAGAAGGTAAGCAACACAACATGGGCCTGGGATAAACATATTTTCTTGCTTCCATTCATACAGTAGCACTTGTATTCCCCTTTTTCCTCCTTGGATTTTGTTATCCTTTTTACCTACTTTTCCTGCTTCACAAGAGGGGACAATTGATGGTAGCTGCCTATCTTTATTGTTTCTATGCTCTAAAGAAGTTTTATTTGCACTGGTCAGCCTCTCAACGTCGAACAATATGATGCCATCCGCAGCATGGCCAGTGAGATTCATGCCTATGCACCTGATGCTCGTATTCTGACAACTTACTATTGCGGTGAGCATCAGCTCTTCTCTTCAGTAGATGCATGAGGAAGTATCCTCTGTATATTACGTGTATGTATTCCAATGAGACATTGTGCATGATACTTATATGTCTATCTCCATATCTTTCGTTGCCATTCAGAGATTGAAGAGATTTGTCATACTAGATAGAATTGTAGTATATTTGTTTGGATAATGAACCTATTATTCTATATTGAAAAAACCATATCTGTGAGGACAGACTGAATTGTCAGGAGTTAAACAATTAGATTTTAGCTGTCAATGTTTCCACTCTGGATCATATAGATGAGCTGCTGACTCAAGAGTATTAACTGTTACATTGTAGTGATGAAAGAGCAAAGAGGACGATGAAGCTTCTCTTTCTTAAAGAAACTTAAAATAGAAGTGGTAGAAGTTCTTCATCTTAGTGATTAATGAGTCTCATTGAGTGGGCCGTTCTTGCAGAAACTTTATGTTTAACTCACTTATTCCATGAGCAGGATGTAAATCTTACATGTCTGAAATAATTGAGGATGTGAAAATATCATGCAATGCTTTCTTGGAATATGTGCAACTGTCTCTCTAATGTAACTTGGCATGTGATATTTGTTGAAACAAATTTTTAGGGGAAAATTTTAGATGTAGTCCGGTTATGCGTACTTTAACGTTTCCAGTCATTACATTTGTCGCCTACACTTTTATAAGAATGATCAAATGATCAAATGCCCTTGATGACTTGGAAACTTTGAGAATAACCATGACTTGAACTAATTGATAGGAAATTTTTACCATTCTAATTGCTTTTTGGGAAATGTTAAGGTAAAAATTTGAGTAATGTCACTGACACAACATCAAATGAAGCTTCAGTTGATACAATCTCACATGATTTTTGGTTTTTGTGATTGACAACCTAAATATTATTTTCTGTTGGCCTAGATCTGTCTGATTGGAATATTCTTTGGCTATCGTTATTCACATGGAAAAACTTCTTCACTGGATACCATTCTTATTTTACAGGACCAAGTGATGCACCTCTTGCTTCAAATAACTTTGAGGCTTTTCTGAAAGTTCCCGAGTTCCTACGGCCTCATACTCAGATATATTGCACAAGGTAGTGATTTTATTTTTTCGGAAAACTTTTGTTAGTGCCCGCATACAAGTATAAAGAACAAAATAGTAAATTAAAAATTGAGCCGCTTATTTTTTTTTTAAAAACGAAAAGTTAATTTTGCGAGCATTGTAGCTCAGATGGCGGGAATATAGACTGCTAATTGTGAGAGGTTGCTGAATAAATTGGGCACTAGTTCAGGATTATTTAATCTGGAAGTCTCACTAACTGAGCTGAGTCCAGTGATATGAAACAGTTGAATTAGCAATCTTTGGATTTAGTACAGTGAAAGCATCCATTGTTATTAACTGCATATTTTAAATTCTAGATACTTAAGTATTTCTTTCCATTTATCATGACCTATCTTTTTTTGGATAAAGATCTTGTTTTCCTTTTCTGTAGCCATTTCTTTTCCTCTCATGCTCTTTGGATGTTCTATTTT
Source organism: Nicotiana attenuata (assembly GCF_001879085.1). Classification (NCBI taxonomy): domain Eukaryota; kingdom Viridiplantae; phylum Streptophyta; class Magnoliopsida; order Solanales; family Solanaceae; genus Nicotiana; species Nicotiana attenuata. Next base: position 35,318,326 of record NC_031989.1, read on the forward strand.
GTTTTATAGCTGTCATATGAATATTAGACCAGTTGATGCTAAATAAGATTACTCTTTAAACAATGCTGTTGCACACTAATACTTTCTGAAAACCATTGAATGCATAATAAAGCCAGCTTTCCATGCTTTAGCCTGATTCAAATTTGGAGGTTGGAGGCAAGCCTAGAAGAATTCAATTTCTAACGGGTTATGATCACGCCCAACTATGCCTTATAAAAAGGACAAAGCGGTCGCTGTAAATATATTCTGGTTAATAAGTCCGGAGTCGAATCCCACATGGAATTAACCTATCATAAATCACAGTTATTGGACTCACAGAAATTCACGTATTCAATCTTTAGAGATATTTGAGTAACAAATTGGGTGTTTATTAACTAAATATTATGTAATAAAAATGCAGTAATTAAGGACTAACTATAAACGGTTTGTAAGCAAGAATGAGAATGGTCTAAGGTTCTGATTTCTCCTCTTGTCGGAATCCTTTCCGCTATGTTTGCTACAAATTTGGCTAAGTCTTCTCTATCGATCATGAGCTGACTGTCGTAACTCTCTCCCAAGTAATTACCACAATATACTAGACATATTCTCCCGAATTACGCTAGCTGGCCTTAGTTACAGCTCACTTAGATCGCACCCGTTATCCCTAATCCCACCTTTAAACCCTTCGTATTGATCCCTCATATACGTTAGGAGTGGTGTTGTTCAACAATTACCTAAATATGCACACCCTTCCCGAGTAATGCATACTAAATAGGCACAGCCGATTGAGGGCCCTTCAATCAACAGCAATCACAATATAGTTGAACAAACAGAGAAAATACTATGGCAAATCTATATTAACATATCAAGAAATTCATCCTCCAAGAGGTTCCATCAAAACCCTAGATTAAGAGTTTAGCTACGCATAATCGTTTTCACAATCATAACAGTAGAATTCATCATCAGTGATAAAAACAAGAGGAAGAAAGGTACAACTCTATGCCGAATCTTCCGCCTTGCCTCTTGCATGTTCCTGCCTTCAACAATCCTTCAAAAACCTTGATACCTTCTTTTTGGGCGAGCTGAGCTTCTTATAGGTTAAGGAGATTTGCCCCCGAACTTAAGAATTTACCCCGGAAATAAAGTTCCTCGGAGTGACGAGCGCGGCCGCGGTTGAACCGCGGTTGGACCGCGCATAATGCATTCTTTTCTGCCTCTCGTGCGCGGCCTGAGCAACGGCCGCGGTCCTGGAGCTCAGTTGTCTTCCATCACTCACCTCCGATTGGCCTTCCTTGCTCCAAATTAACTCCAAACATTGTTTAATGTCCTCATAGTTAGGACTTGCTCCTGCAAAGCACAAAATTCATAATTAGAGCCATTTGTTGTCATTTAACCTTCATATAGCAATAACGTATAGCTAAGTTGGGGCGTAAATGGTCGCTAAACTACCTATATATAGCCTATTATCAGGCTATTATATGCTTCTTCCTTTGTCATAAAAAAGAATGGCTGATTTATGGAATAAGAGGGTCAAACCATCTGATTTGGTGTGAATTCAGATATTAATTTCTTAAATTTTTAAATGTTATTTACATATCTAAGAATTACATGAATGTACTATAAACTAACTTCTTAAAATTAGAAATATTTCAAATTATTTGAATACATCCCAAATAGAACTGTCATAGAAAATAGGATAGATGGAGTACCTAGTTCCTTTTTGATCTCTTCCCTTTTCTGTTTTGTGATGACCACTAGTTGCATCTGGAAAGATGGTCTGGATTCTCTTCCTTGTTGATAAGTTACTACAGAAGAGAAGATACACTTACTAGGCTTTTTGACATATTTCCTTTTCTATTCAGTGAATGGGTTATTGGTAACAGAGAGGATCTGGCAAAGGATATCATCGCAGAGATACAAACAGAAAATGGTGAGGTAATGAAATTTAATTTTATGGATTATTACGGAGTACACAATGAATTCACTTACATTACTATATGAGCCTCATTAAAGGAGGAAACGGAAAAGATGCAGAGAAGTGTCATACGGATTCTAGGATCAGCGGCTCCTTGCTGATATCACAGTCTTGTTGTCCTCTTTTCCTTTCTCCCCTCTAATGTGACAACATAAGTTATTGCCTGCAGACACTGCTGATTATGAACTCTATTTGAGGACTAGAGCCTAGCACCCGAGATTCTAGGATGTCTGTGGTTTTAATACATCATTCCATATGCCAATATTGGATATTCTATTTGATTTACAAGACTATCAATCATCAGATAGCACCCCATTCATTATTGATTCCCTCACTGGTGGAGAAGAACTCTCTATCTTAGGCTACAAATAATTCTTGGATAAAGTTCATTTCTTTTTCAAGCATTATAAACTGATCATATTATATCCGATAAGAAGTTAAAGAATGTATGATCTTTATCGTAAAGAATGTGTGCTTGATCAGGAAAGTAAAAAGGTGATAGAATCTGTGCAATATCTGGTCCCTATCAAGTTCTAAACTATGTTGCATGGACTCTCCAAAAGTTCTGACGCACCCATGTCAGATCCCCCAAAGATGCACTACTTTTGGAGGAGCACCTGAAGACATTGTTGGAGAGTCCGAGCAACATAGGTTCTAAACCTAAAATAATTTGTGCATAATTGTCACAAAAAGAGTTCAACAAAGGCCACCTTATATGGTTAACATTCTAATAATCTGTATGTATAGAAGTGGTTGATATTTGCAAGTGTATATGACAAATTAATTCATAAGGACATCAAGATGGCACAAGATAGTTTTAGCATTTTACTTTTCTCATCCAATGAAAATTGGTATCTTATTTTGAGAAGTTATAGTGAAGCTTTGTTCATAGCTAATGCGTTTTGCCTAAGTTTAATACTGTGCTAACATGTTTGACTCTTTCAGCCTAAAGGCATTAAGTGCTCTGCAAATTAGTCTTCAATGTGGATCTTCAGGTTTAGTTTCCTGATATCCAGGGATGAGATTATTTGATTTAGATACCTCCTCTATGTTATCCTTGGATTTGTCCTTCTTAGAAACATTTTGGTTTGTTTGCGATGGTGGAGTAGTTAATCAAATTAGATTATCACCATCTGAGTGCAACTGCACTTGCAGGCTTTAGTGCTTCTTTCTTTATGCTTTTTGCTATTTAATTCCTGTTTAGCATTTTCCTGTTTCTGTACGTGAACTATGAATGAATTCAATGCTTGTTATGTTTTTTGCAGGAGTGGTGGACATATGTATGCTTGGGACCAGGTGATCCTCATCCAAACTGGCACTTGGGGATGCGAGGCACTCAACATCGTGCTGTGATGTGGCGTGTGTGGAAGGAAGGTGGAACAGGTTTCTTGTATTGGGGTGCCAACTGCTATGAGAAGGCAACAGTTCCCAGTGCTGAGGTTAGTGCATCCCTCTGCATAACATAAAACTGATAGATAAATTATATTGTATAGGTTAACTGTAGTGATGGATTTTTGTATCTGTTTTTCATGCCCAACACAAATAGTATCTGTCTGCAGATTAGGTTCAGGCGTGGACTTCCTCCAGGTGATGGAGTCCTGTTCTACCCTGGTCAGGTGTTCTCATCATCTCAGCAACCTGTTGCTTCACTAAGACTGGAGCGTCTCTTGAGTGGCTTGCAGGTACTCTTTATATTCACTTTTTCCCCCTCTCACAGTATCTTTGCATTTCTGTCAATTGTGACCCTTGAGAACCATGTCGAAAGGCATCAACCATGCAGTCCCCTTGAACTTTTAGGGGCTGGAAGGTGCAATATTGTCCGTGTTACAGAACAAACAATTGGATGCACTTCTCTTTGCATGTTTGAACAAGATCTTTTTGATGTCTTTCCCCCAGCACATTCTTAAGTTAAATACGGCCTGTTTGGATTTCAATTTAACTTGCTGAATCTTGCGTGGAAACAGCCTCTTGCAGAAATGCAGGGTAAGGCTGCGTACAATAGACCCTTGTGGTCCGGCCCTTCCCCGGACCCGCGCATAGCGGGAGCTTAGTGCACCGGGCTGCCCTTTTTTTGCTGAAGCTTGTTAGGTCCTTTTTCAGAGACTTCAACACTTCTATTTCCTTCAGTCATTCCATTTATATGAATTAGTTGCAGATATTTGTTCTGTTCAGTTTACTCCTTAGTTACAATGTTTTGCTGTGTTTTGTTCAATGAGATACCTTCTCTGTACATATCCCTCTTAGTTCTTTCTATTGTTCTTCTATAAATTGAAGCTTCTCGAATAATCAGAAGAAAGATGTTGAACTTTGCATGATGTCTTCATTTTTTATCTCTTAAATTGCCTGATTACGTTCATTTCCCCTTTTTGTATTCACTCCTTTTTTGGCGACTGATTCCTTTTTAGGATATTGAGTACCTCAAGCTATATGCCTCAAGATTTGGTAGGGATGAAGGACTCAACCTTCTGGAGAAGACAGGAATGTATCAAGGCCCTGAGCGTTACACTTCGGAACACACACCAATAGATGTAATGAGGGGTGAGGTTTACAGGACATGCCGATCCTAGATTTGAATCCTGAGTTTGATACCCATCTGTATTAATGTTCAACATCTCAAACATGTCGGTATGTACGATGTACATTGATAGTTTTGACTTTTGAGAACTACTTAGCGGTATACATCTCAATCATCTTTGGCAGGTCAAAACAGAGTATGTTTTAGTCTGTTTGTTCGGATCTGTTCATATTATCATGTTGTGTAATAGTAAATCGACGGTATTGCTGTACCGTGGTCCGGTATTTTAAAAGAGATTATTGTTGATTCATTTCTGTAGAATTGAAAGTATAGTACCCTTTTGTCTAGGTTACTTAGATCAAGATTTGAGCTGATTTTTATTACCTTTAGGGACCCCATGACTGAGGATTATGTTATGATATTTCTACATCTCTTCCTGACTTTGTGCTGGAAAAGAGGGAATTTTATATGCAAACAAATGAGTAGAGGCATTGACCAGTGCTAAGGATGGGACTCTGTGACCCCACAAACTATAAGCATAGGATATATAACCTATCTCAATCATAATAGCAGGATTGGCTTTAGCACTTGCTTTATTATGATAAAGGTTTTGAAAGAAAGGTGGTGGGGGAGAAATTATTGCTATCAAGATTCATTCAAGCTAGACTTTTTGTAGCAACACCTAGTGATACTGGAATCACAAAAGCAAAGTAGAAAAAGAAAGAGGAAAGGCAATCAAAAGTTTATCAAATTGGTGATGATTGCTTGCTAGCCTCTCACTCATTGTCCATCTTTTGACACAGTGCTCTTTTTGTCTCCCATTACAGCTGTATTGTGGCTATGCTAACTAGATCTGTTCATCACCCAGGCTTATCCATATATAGAAGAATATTTGTGGATGCTCTATGATTATTGCAATATAGGCTAAGATATTAAGCTGTTGATTTTGGACATGTGGGTGTAGTAGAGGTAAAAACTTACACTAAATTATACTATTAGTTTTAGCATTGATTAAGTGATAATTGGGATGAGAATGTCTATTAATTAGTTATGATTAGCTTATGATCATTTGCTAAGACGTCTATGCCTCCCCTCAAAAATTCTAAAGGAGGGTCAAATAACTAGTTTCATTTTGTTCCGTTAGTTGTAGGCAGCATTTGCTGAGTTCATATGAGTTACTAGCCCCGTTCAGAAGCTAAATAGAGATTGTGCTTTTGATACCATACCTCTGCAGGTTTTGGACATAGTGAATGACAAGTAAACAATATGAGATTAGGTCCATAATGCAAGAGAAGGGAATTCCATTGAAACAAAACATTAAACATTTAGCAACTAGCTCAAATGAAACGGAAATTCTCCAAGATGTGGATGTTCCTTCTGTTTTTCCCCCTTACTTTATAGTTTTTTTATGCTATTAGAGGGAGTATCCTACGTTCACTAGAATACATACATGCTTAAGGCCATCTCCAACCTTACCCCCATTTCCCATAATGGGGGATTTTTTTTTGGTAATTTAGCTCCAATCCTCCCCCATTTTGGACAAAAATGGGGGATGAATAGTGTTCCCTCAAATATGAGGGCTCACTATTCATCTCCCCCATTACTATTCATCACTTTTTTATTAGTATTTTATTATTTAATCTTTTAATTTAACTCTTTATATATACCTAATTATGTTTATGTAATGTCTTTATAATATTAATTTTACATCTTAAATTTGGTGTATAATTTTGATAAATTAATTTTCGTGCATTTATTATTTATATGTAAAATTGTAAGTTAATTTTATTATAAGTTATAATTGTACAAAAAATATATAATTATCTCAAAAAATGAATGGTGCAAATATAAAATATTAGATGTTGCTAAAATATTATGGAATTGTTTTAATGGAACTTACAAATTAATAAAAATAAAAGATGGAATTTGTCTAATGGAGATTAAAAAATAAAATTGAAATGAAAGATAATAATATAATATAGAAGAGAGATAAGAATATAAAAAAGTGTGGAGAAAAAATGGGTAATGGTTGGAATAAGTTGTCCCCAAAATGGGAAAATCCCCATTTTGGGACCAATAATGGGGTAAAGGTTGGACATGCCTTTAATGGTTCAATAGGACAAAGAAAACCTTTGTAAGAAGCATAGACTCCATGAGATTTCCCCTTTTAACAGAAATAGAAAAATTGGTGAAGTATGACTACAAGTGTTCCAATAGAAATTTACAGATCACTAGAGATGTGGTAGGATGGATGAAATTCTCTTACAATTAACTTGAGTTTTCGGGTTTGAGCCTTGGGAATGGAGGAATAAAAATACAGGAGTGTCACACTTAAGATTGGAATCTATGACATGAAGCAGTTTTGAATACCTTTGCCATTACCTTAGAATCTTGTGCTAAGGAGTTTTAAGAGTTCATCTATAACTAAAACTTACGTTTTTACCCTATTTGCTGCCGCACTTTGGGGGGG
>NC_031989.1:35325284-35412139 GCF_001879085.1 Nicotiana attenuata
ACCCTATTTGCTGCCGCACGGGGGGGGGGGGGGGGAATTTCAATTGAACCGCCTCCTTTTAGCTATGCCCTTGTTTATGTGGCGTTTATCTAAATTAGTCGGACCAATAGATTCTAAATATTAAGTGATTAAAGAAATAAAAAAAAAAAATACAATGGAGAAGATGTTATCATTCATATCCCAGGTTGTAGTGACTTCCTGCTTGTTTAACATTTTAAGAGATTTTCCCAGGACAAGGAACCCAATAGACTTTGTTAGGATAATTACAACATTTTGAATTTGTGGCAATGAGAAGGGAATGTTTATTTTTGGCAGTCGCAATGTCAAATCAAAGTGTTGGTGGTAATTATCATTTGCTCGTGACTGAGAATCTGAGGGCAGGCGGGATAATCTGAATTTAGAGTACTATTTTTAGTTAACCATTGAAAAGGCAACTTTATTTAGTAGTGGTACTATCTATTCCATCAATTTCATATAATTATGAGTTGACGCCAAGCCATTTCTGTCATAAGAGAGATACGAGTTTGCTTCTTGTTGCCAACCAATTGATGTGCCACCGTCTTTCTACTAATTACGGCACCGTCTTTATTGTACTGTAATATTCTTTCCATTTCGGCTTATTTTAATCTATTAAATAAATTAAGGCTGTCCAATGGGACGAGATAAGCCTTAAACGGGACGGGATAAACGGAATAATTCGGTAGGCCCATCCCATCCTACTAACAAACAAGATAGGACGGGACGAGATGTGATGGGACGTGTGCCCTAAGTGGGTCTTTTTAAGAAAAAATTATTTCAATATTTAAGCATTAAATATTGCACGATTTTTTTTTTTTATAGATAGCAACGGTTAGTTTGTACAATTGGTCAAATTGCACGGTATAGCCAGTTTCGGACTGGTCATTCAAAAATAGCCAGTGTTTATCAAGTCAATGAAAAATAACCACTATTTTGCTGCAACAAGAGACCGGTCCAGCATAATATACTGGAGTTCGGTGCACTTGTGTATGAACTCCAACATATTATGCTGGACCGGTATACTTTGCTGGCTCCAGTATAATATACTGGAGACTGGAGCATCGGTGCTCCAAACTCCAGTATATTATGCTGGACCGGTATACTTGCTGGAACTCCAGTATATTATGCTGGAGTTCTAGTGTACTTATGCTGGAGTTCCAGCATACTTATCTTGGAACTCCAGTATAATATGCTGGAGTTCAAGTATACTTATGCTGGAACTCCAGCATAATATACTGGCGTATTTTCCGGGTTTTGAACAGTGTTTTCGCTCAGATTTATCTTTACATGAAAAATGGCTAAATTTCAATTGAAACTGGGCTATTTTTGAATGACCAGTTGTAAATCTGGCTATTTTTGAATTTCTCTCTTAAAATTGACAATGACTAAGTTTTTATAGTTTGTAACGGCTAGTTTTTTTTTACCTTTTTAATAAACTTAAAATAATAAATTATAAAGAAACTAAATAAAGAATTGTAAAATATAAAAAAAAGACTTGTAACGAAATATTTTAGTAATTATAATAGACTTGTAATTTATTTAATATAATCTCAAGCTATAAAGTAACTAAGACAATTCATAAAAAAAAAAAAAAAAAATCAAGGCTAAAGCCTTTTACTTTATTAATAGAAGTTTCAAATTTCACATACAAATATAAATCTTTTGAAAAGCACCTAATCTACGCAGCCGCCTGCTAGGAAGAGTTCTGTTTGAACTAGACCTCTTAGTAGCTAATTAGAAATTATCATACTAATATTTGTAAGCTTCTATATAGCTTCGTTGTAATTGAGCTATAATTTCTGTGGGACATTGTTGTGCAATTGGCAATGTCGCTTGATGTTCCATGAGTTCCATGCTGTCATAGCTCCCAATGCAAAGTATCTTATTATATTCTTCTTCTTCCCTAGTGGTTAATTTTTCAAAACTAAGATTTTTTCTTTTTGATTAATCCAACGGCTCTTTTTTGAAGAAGAAAAAATCACGTTGGCAGAACAGGACTTTAATGGGCGGGCCCACCGGGAACAAATGGGCAGCCCGTCCCATTCCATGTCCGGTTTAACATTTAGTGGTTCAGGACGGGACAGGACCGGAATGGGACGGGGGGACCGGAACCATTGGACAGTTGATTCAACATGAAATTTAAAAGAAGTAAGATTTTTTAAAATTTATAATTTTAAATATGTCATAAGATATAGAACTGGTTATAAAAAATAGCATCTTTTGGAATCGAGCGAGATAATACGTTGAAACCGATACTAGTTTGAAAACTGTCGCAGAATGAAGTAATGTTGTGAGTTGAGGGCTTGGGGCCTCACAGGACTTTCATAAGTCAGCTTCTCAACAATCAGTATCTCTTATGAATAGTAAAATACTGAGGGAGAACTTTTGTATGAATATAAGATATTTGAAATTTATAATATTAATATGTTTAATATTTATGTAATTATAAAAGCTTATTAATATGCAAATGATCTATTGTGATTATAAATCTTTTTATAATATCAAATAACTTAATTAAGAACTAATTGAACGTAACCTTTGATAGTTAATGTGAGCTACTATATATTCCTAAAATGTAGCATATCACTTTTTACGTAGCATATTACTTTTTACGTTCCACCAAAAATATAATGATTAGGGTTAAAATACGTACTTTACACTTTTACATAACAACAGACCTAAGTTATGTTGTATGCACCCCTAGATTTCCATTACAATTTTGTACTATATAGTTTAATATACATGAATTATTTGAAATAGTGATATAGTTGAAGTAGGCACCCACAATTATGAAGAGCATGTGGGTGCGTTGGTTGAGCGCAAGCGTCTTGCAACTCCTTTTTACGAATAGTTAATTAGGTTCAAGAGGTGGATTTTAGTGCAGCCGACGGTCTATTGGAAACAATCTTTCTATCTTTTTACGTAAGGGTAAAGTCTGCATTAGAGTTGTGAATTTGTCGGATCGGATCAGATTTATCACATTTCAGATTGTAATTTTGGATTTCAGATTTGCAATCCGAATTAAATTAGATCGGATAAATATTTCGAATTTTCGGATCGGATTGTACGCCTTATTAAGGCTACTAATAATCTAATCGCCTACTGCATTTTTTCAAGGCAACTGTTATTCACCATTCTATTAAATGGAAAGGCAACAAATGTCTTTTATAGCAATAGACAAAACAAAAGTTTCATAACAAAATAAAATAAACCGAAATTCCAAACAAATGTCTAATAAGGGAGATGCGTCATTATCCGTCGATAGGAAGGAGAGAGTGAGAATAAGCGACACAGAGGTACGACTTAAGAGAAGTGGACAGAGCAATCTGAAGAGAGGTTACAGCGAAAGAGACTTCGATATAAACTAAGAAAAGAAGAGTCTAAAGACAGGCAGATAAAATGAGAAGACTTAACCCTAAAATGTAAGTCTAATATTTATACATGTCCATATAATTCGGATTTTGGGTCGGATTGGATTGAAATTATGCCAATCCTAATCCAATCCGAATATCTGAACTTTAAAAAACTCAACCCATATCCGATCCGAAAATTATCCGAATAGAGTGAATCGATTCAGATTCGCGGATATCCGATCCAAATGCACAACCCTAATCTGCATATACATTATATATTATTCTTCCCAAATTCCACTCGTGAAATTCTAATAGGTTTGGATTGTTATTGTTGTAATGCACAAAAAAAAAATGTGGACGAGAAACAAAAATGTGAATGCCTTTCCATGCATTTGAAAATCAATATGATTTCTGTCTACGTAGACAACTGATGTCTTTAACCATTTTTAAAAAGTGATGATAGGCTATAATTACGTATTTTAGTCGATTATTACACTCAAATTTATTGCACTTTGATTGAGTTTGAGCTTTAATCGCTAGTGTCTTGCACTAACTGTGTGTTTTATGCCTTGTAGGAGTGATTCCGAGCTATATAGATGTTATGGAATGAATTCAAGTGATTTGGAGCTTTGAAGTCTGAGTAAAAGCTCAGGGAATTAAGCCGGAATCGCGTTTGGGAGCAACAAGTTTTTGGCGCCGTTGCCGGGGACAATATTAACTACTTGCTAGTTTTTGCTTTAATTATTTATTTTGTCTAGTCTAACTTTACTTGATTGTTGCTCAGATCTCAGGAACTTTGATTGAATGCGTAGGGTCAGAAGCCAGGACCGACTTCAAGGCTTTGATCCTGAACCTGAGAGAACATTTCACAGGAGGTTGAGGGAAGCAAGAGACACGAATAATATTCAGGCACTTGTTCAATTTCCTATGGACATGGCAGAGGAGCAACCCATGGTTGTTCAGGAGGTGGCGATGCCCGGCATTGCTAATGTCACCTCCAGTATAGTGAAGCCCAAGATCACTAGGCACTTTGAGCTGAAACAGAGCATGATCCAGTTACTTTATGCAAACGGGCAATTTATGGGTCTTCCACACGAGGATCCACAGCAGCATATTCTGAACTTCTTGGAGATTAGTGATACTTATATCACTAACGGGGTCACTCCAGACTATGTGAGGCTCACACTTTTTCCATTCTCTCTGTTGGGCGAGGCTAAGCGATGGCTAAAGGTAGAACCATCTAATTCCATTACATCATGGAATGATTTGGTGCAAGAAAATTTCTGGCAAGGTTCTTTCCTTCAGGCAAAACTGCAAGATCAGAAGTGAGATAGTGGCCTTCAAACAGAAAGCTGGAGAATCTTTATACTCGGCTTGGGAACGGTTCAAGGGGCTACTCAGAGACTGTCCTCATCACAATCAGACGAATGAAGTGTTAGCTCACACTTTCATAGAAGGGCTACATTCTGAAACAAAGATCGTGGTAGATGCTGCAGCTGGGGTTCAAGTGTTGGAGAAAAACTTTGACGAGATATATGCATTATTGAACAAATTCTCCAAGAGCAATCCAGATTGGCAAGTAGAGATGGGCAGACACACAGTGCAAAAGTCTGCAGGGGTTCTTGAGTTAGATGTCGTCTCAACATTATCAGCGCACATTGCTACACTGACCAATCAAGTCAACTAGATGAACTTGAGTATCAACAAGCAACAAGTACAACCAGTACAATAGGTTCAAATATTTTGTGAAGTATGTGGAGAGGGTCACATGAGCAATCTATGCCCAGCAAATCTAGAGTCTGTATATTTTGTGGTAATGCAAATCGAGGCCAAACAAATCAGTACGGGGACACCTACAATCCCAACTGGAGGAACCACCCAAACTTCTCTTGGGGTGGAAACCAGGGCACTCAGAATCAATACAAGCCTCAAGCACCTCAACAACAATATAGACCACCTCAGGTTGAACAACAAGCGAGTCCTACAAGTCACCTTGAAGACATGTTGAAAAAAATGATGGCTGAACAGCAAGCCCTCGCCACAACAGTGAGAAATTTAGAGCGTCAAATGGGACAACTTGCCAGAGCCCAAAATACCAGACCAGCAGGGGCTCTTCCTAGTGATACTGAGCCCAATCCTAAAGCTCAAGTCAATGCGGTTACCTTGAGAAATGGAAGAGCATTAGAAGAAGTTCCAATGAAAAAGAAGGATACAGCTCATCCTGAAGGAGAATTAGTTCCCAAGCCAGTTTAGGGGAATGAGAAAGATGATAAAGGACCCGAGCCAGTAATTGAGACTAGGCCACCACCTCCGTTTCCACAAAGACTGCAGAAGCAAAAAGATGATGCTAAGTACAAGAAATTCCTAGATATTTTGAGCCAAGTGAGTGCGAATTTGCCTTTGGTGGAAATTTTGCAGGAAGTGCCTAAGTATGCAAGGTATCTCAGAGATATTGTGGCAAACAAACGAAGACATACAGAGTTCGAAACAGTTGCACTTACTGAAGAGTGCAGTGCCAGAGTTCAGAGTAAACTTCCTCCTAAGTTGAAGGATCCTGGGAGTTTCACAATTCCTTTGTCTCTTGAAAAATAAGAAGTTGGTAGAGCCCTATGTGATTTTAGGGGCTAGTATAAATTTGATGCCATACTCTTTGTTCAAGCAACTTGGATTGGGGGTGCTCAGACCTACTACAATCACTTTACAGCTAGCATATAGGTCACTAGTCATGCCATAAGGAATTATTGAGGATGTGTTAGTTCGAGTGGGAAATTTTATTCTTCCTGCTGATTTTATTGTTCTTGATTACGAGGCAGATGAGGAAGTGCCCATTATTTTGGGGCGACCATTCTTAGCTACTGGTGGAGCAATTATTGATGTGAGGACAGTGAAGTTAAAAATGAGAGTTGACGATGAGGAGGTCACTTTTAATGTGTACAAGACACTTAAGCTCCCTAAGCATTATGAGGACTTGTGCATGATTACTGTGGTAGAATCGAAGGGGATAGAGAAGAGTCCTTATGTGAATTGTAGTGATCCAGATGGGACAACTGAGTTAGAGGAGGTAGTGTTGCAAGCTGAGTGTGTAAAGACGATTATGAAAAGAGCCAAATATGAAAGAGGAGACCTTCCGAGAGTGTGCAAAAAGGCTAGACTTTATGGAAGAAAGAAGAAGAGAAAGCGCCCAGCCTGAGCAGAGTAGCAGAGCCGTGCCACGACTATAAATAAGGCGCTTGTTGGGAGGCAACCCAACATGTATATCTTTTAGCTATTGATTAATTTTTATTTTGGTGTCAAGTTTTGTGTTGTTTTTGTTTTGCAGAGTTGGGGAAGTCTAAGTACCCAAAGTTAAAGCTGAGGAGCATGTTTGAGCTTAAGTGTGGGGTCGTCCCGACCCTTAATATTGAGGATCATGTCCGAGCTAGGCCATAGAGGGTCTCAGGGAGTATTTCTCACCCTTGTTTTAATATTTCTCTATGATCATGCATCGAGAACTATGCATAATATAAGTGTGGGGTGGGGAAACTACTTTCTGAAGTGTAATTGTATAAAATTATTTTTTTTAATTTTTCTTGTAGAACTCGTAGTAGAAATAGTCTAGGTAAAAAAAAAAACAAAAATTGAAAAAAAAATGTGAAAAAGTTCAGACTTTTCCCGACGATGGATCTTTTGGACAATTTTCTTGAGGGATAAAGTCCGATTAAAAATACCAAAAAGATTTTTTTTAGGATAGTTAGGTAGTATCCCTTGATTTTTCTTTGGGCGCCGGTTCTTTTCCAAGGGTGTAGCTCGAACCGGGTACTTTATTTCTATATTTTTAGGAGTAGTTTAGGAAGAAACTGAGTCGCTCTGAGATACTCATTGACATGGTTGATGCTGGCACATTAGGCTATGACATACATTCTGTTTTCCTGTGTATTTGGTTTGAATTGTGAAGCCTAAGTAAAGTAAATAACCTATTTTGTGATGCCTTTTCTCAGTTGTTTGACTCGTATGCCACATAGTGCAATATTGCTTAAATTTCTCAATTATGTATGCTTGCTTGACTTGAGAGTTGAACAGAACCGTCTTGATTGAGTCATGTGCATCGTGTGTGTGAGGATTTGTGATTTTTTATGTCATCCTATGTAGTCTAGAACTTGCCCCGTGTGTTAATTGAAGCGAAATTGTAAGTGTGCTAATCTAGGAAATGACGTAGGCATTTTCTTGCTTGATCATGGATGTGCTTGTCACATAAAAATAAAATTTTCCGTTGCTAGCCCCTTTGAGCCTATAGACCTTTCTTTTGGCACCCACATTACAAGCCATACCCCTATTTTGTTCTTAATTTGATATTGATTGAACCTTTACCTCCTAAGGCACTTAGTCGCTAAAAGAAGTAATGTTAGAGATTGAGGAGTAGCTTTTGAGGGGAACCATGGAAGGGCCCGTTGGTACACTAAAGTTGAAATCAAGGGTCACTAGCCAATGAACTTTATTGTATGGAGAGTGTGAAGAAAAAAAAAAAGAGAAAGAAGAAGTCAAAGAAAAAAAATGATAGTGAAAGTATGTAGAAACATAAAACACCTCCAATTCTTATTGATTTGCGCTAGTGAAAAGTAAAGAAGTGCTTAATTAAAAAGAGGGCTTTGTTGTGTATGGCAAGTGATTTGGTTGAGAAGAATATGTGCTTGAATTGTGAATGTAGTGTATTAAAGTGCTTAGGAGGGAGCCACTATTTCTAATTGTATCATACCCGTCCCTTAGCTTACATTACAACCTAAAAGTCCTAATTGATCCTAGATTTGGCTAGCTTAAATTAGTAGAGATATACACCACGGGCAAGCTTATGGTACGACCACGGGATGCATATGAACTCTTTGTGAGAGTGAGCGAATTTTGTTCAAATTGTGAGATGTCCTTAATCTATATTCAAAAGTATGTTTGAATGTGTGGACTATCTATATTCACTCTTTTGTTTGTTGGTAAGAGCACATGATCTCATGAATGATTGGTAATGTTGTAAACTTTCTTGTTGGGTAAGTGCATGAGTTGAGGGTGCTTAGTGGTTGCAAGTCGGCTCTTGAGGTTGGGTGGTGACAAATAGGTTGTTGGAATTGATTGAAGTGAAATATTATACTTGGGCATGCTTAGACGGGAAGAATGTGAATTTTTGTGTGTTCATGCTTGTGTGCCGGTATTGATCATAGTCTAGGGTATAGTGTGTGGGTAAAAGTTAAAGTACTCCTCTATAATTGATACTTGTACGTAGTTGGGGGGGTTTATTAGATAGTCCCATTGCTCGAGGACGAGCAACGTTTAAGTGTGGGGTGTTGATGATAGGCTATAATTACGTATTTTAGTCGATTATTACACTCACTGCACTTTGATTGAGTTTGAGCTTTAATCGCTAGTGTCTTGCACTAACTGTGTGTTTTATGCCTTGTAGGAGTGATTCCGAACTATATAGATGTTATGGAATGAATTTAAGTGATTTGGAGCTTTGAAGTCTGAGTAAAAGCTCACGGAATTAAGCCGGAATCGCGTTTGGGAGCAACAAAAAGACAAGCTTGTACTGTATTTTTTATTTCCTTTTTTCTTCCACGTGCAATATGTAATCTAAACTTTTCCGAAAAGAAGTTCTTTTTCTCCCATATCTTCCTACTGCGTTGTTTTTTGTTCTATTTTATTACCAAAATTAATTATTAGAGGGTTTAATTATTATTTGGTGAATCATAGGCTTTTGGACATGAATTTGACAAGTTAATTTGAAAGAACTCTAAAATAAAAAACTATGTTTAAATATGTATTTTACTTGAAAATATTAAAATTTTGTAAAAGAAAAAAAATCCAAAATTTAACTTAAAATAATTTCCTACTTCAACTTCAAATAAAATAGTACTCCTTTTGTTTCAATTTAAATGACACACTTGACTTATTAATCCGCTCCCAAAAGAATGATACATTTCTACAATTGAAGATAATTCAACTTTGAACTCTCCATTTTACTCTTAATGATAAGCTTTTATAACCACACAAATATCATTGGCCCCACAAAGCTTTTAACCCTTAAGCTTTTAAGACCACAAGTTTCAAAAGATTTTTTCCCCTTAAACTCCGTGCCGAGTCAAACTAACTCACCTAAATTAAAACGGAGGGAGCACTAGTTTTAAACCAAATAAATCCAAACTCATAAGGGCCCGTTTGGCCATAATAATTTTTTCCTTTTTTCAATTTTTTTCCTCTTTTTTTCCGGTCATAGTATTTGGCCATGAAATTTTCTATTTCAAACTTGAAGTTGAATTCAGAAATTTTTCGGAATTCAAAAAACTCCAAAAAACTATTTTTCACTCCATATCACTTGAATTAGTTTATAAAAAAAAAAAAAAAAACTCTAATTTGCATTCATATTCAAAAACACCAATTTTCAAATATTATTTTTAACTTGAAAAAAAATCACTTTTTCTGGAGTTTCACAATTTTGTATGTCCAAAAGCCCACTAAATTTTACATAAATCGAAAAGGGCTGAATTCAAAAATAGCCAGATTTATAATTGGTAATCGAATTTTAGCTATAGTTTCAAAAGTAATTGAAATTTAGCCACTTTTATGTAAAGATAAAATATAAATAAAAATACTGTTAAAAATTCAGAAATATTCTAGTATAATATGTTTGGAGTTCGAATTTTATTATATAATGTGTTAGAGTTCCATTATAATATGCTAGAGTTTATATGCAGGAGCTCCATAATCCTGCATATTATACTAGAACTTTTAGTGTTCTGCAATTGTAACATAATATTCTGAAAGTTTATACGTAGGAGCTTCATAATCTTACATATAATGCCAAAACTTTCCGTATTTCAGTAAAATAGTGGAATACTATTTTTGATAGACTTTACAAATGTTAGTTATTTTTTGATTAACTCATATTTTCACTCGAAAAATGAAAAGAACAGAACGAAAAGATGAGGTTTTGTGATAGACTTTTCAGCACACAGAATACAAGGTGGATAAATGCACAGAGATATGTACAGTTTGATCAGCGATGTGTCAACAGAATGGGACCCGCAGTAAGCCTATAATTACACAAACTGCCACGCAGTGTACCAAAATGATACAGTAGTCCATTATTTCGTCCTTTGACTCTACATTTGACTTGGCCAAACTCAATATGAAAATTGTACTTATTCACTTTTATAATTAGTGCATTTTAGGGCCTGTTTGGGCATAATTTTATATTTTATTTTCTTTATTTTTTTCGAAATAAGTGTTTTGAATTTTTTTAATTTTCAATGAATATGAATTTCGGAATTTTCAAAAATTTGAAAAACTTCTAAAAGTTATTTTTCAAGATTTTCACTTCAGATCTATATATCTATATTAAAATACAATTCTAATTTTTAAATAAAATTTTTACCTATTTTTCCCCCACTTTTTTTCCCGAAATTTTACACTTATGTCCAACCGCCAACTTACTAAGGACAAAATATGTATATCGAGATTAAAAAGAGTTTCATATAAAAATATGTTTGGAGTACTATTTTTCAAAGCAAACGACAAGAAAAAAAGGTATATCATATAATTAGACTAAGTGCTATATTATAATTAGAGCATTTTAGGGCCTGTATAGCAATACTTGCGCAAACTAATTTAAACGCCGCTTTAATATTAAAATATAAATTGAGAATACAGATTTCTAAATAGAAGCAGACCACCAAAGACTAGGCAAACCGAGAAGCGAGTGTGGATTTGTCCCTCGGGGTCGTTTGATATGCGGAGTAAGGTATAATAATTTTAGGATTAAATATGGTTTTTTATTTGCATCTAATTGAATTTTTGAATCTTAAATTAGCAATTTAAGGATTAATTAATCTCATAATTCGATATTATTTTATCTTACATTGAGAGTGGACAATAATTTCGAGATTAATTAATTTTAGGATAAACACTAAAATGACAAAAATGCTTTTCTCCAAGACTCTTCCCCCTCGTTTAGACAATCCAAAATTAAAATTAACTAGAAATAAAAAGGTTTTCAACTTATCTAATATACACCAAATATATATTTATATTATATACCGCATATCTTATTTTTAATCCAATAAACCATATATTTTTTAATAAAAATATATTTATTAAATAATTTCGTTACTATTTAATCTTTATATTATAATTTTATTATTATAATCTGATGATAACTTATTCCCTGCCAAACGACCCCTTAAGGTCCACCGTCCTTATCCTTTCTTCAAGGTGGCCGTCGTTCTCGGACCTCAAAATGTATGCCCCGATAATAGGCACACTGTCACTTACGCCGGAAAATCTCATACTTTCACTTTTTGGATAAACTAGCAATTAATTCATGCAAATCCTTTCCCACATTCTTAGTTAAATTCCACAATTCTCCCTACTTAATCCGACTTCTTCATGTCCCAGAATTACTTATTTTAACATGATTTTTTGGTCTTTAAATAACTTAATATATAAATTATTAATAACAACAACAATAAAAAAATTTATCGTAATCTTAAAAGTAGGGTCCGAGGAGAAAAATCCTTACGTAGACCTTATTTCTACCTTATGAACATAAAAATATTATTTTCGATTGACCCTCGCTTAAACAAAAAAAGATAAACGAAAATAATAGTAACAAACAATAACAAACAACAAGATAAATCATTTGTATTACTAATATAAATTTTGAATTCATATTATATTTGCATATATTACTATCTACATAAATATTTCCAAACATTGCACTAGCCATGCATATTATGTTTCCTATTGAGCCAGACCGAATTCTGTGTTATTTTTATATTAGAATTAATTACTAATTTAATCAACAAAATTGTATAGCGTCGAAATCGGGCTCGTCTATTGCATGATAGGTCGGGACTGAAACGTAATTGGTTGAAGCTCGACCCCAGATTATATTGAACCGAGGTACGAAGTTAGATCATCGAGCCCGTGACTCCGGAACCGACCCCGACCCCGA
This sequence comes from Nicotiana attenuata, assembly GCF_001879085.1. Taxonomy (NCBI): domain Eukaryota; kingdom Viridiplantae; phylum Streptophyta; class Magnoliopsida; order Solanales; family Solanaceae; genus Nicotiana; species Nicotiana attenuata. The sequence continues at coordinate 35,337,630 of NC_031989.1, forward strand.
CTCCGAACAAGATTGAGGAAACTTTATCGGGCCAAATAACGGAAAGGCCAAAATATCCGTAATGGGCCGGATATCACGGCAAAAGTCTCGACACGTATCAATGAGAGGCCAATTAGTTAGCAAATTATGAGGTTTTCTACCTTTTATAGAATTGTATCTAGAGTAGGACTCCCCTACTATATAAATGGGAGTCTGATCATTTGTAACACGCATCCAAAAGCAATACACTGTTATATTTGGTTCTTATTATCTTGTTATTCTGTTCTGACATCGATAGAGGCACTTTTTGACTCGAAGGTGTCCAACCTTCAAGGCTAACATTGTTCACCTTGTGGTTTGCATTCACTTTTTTGTCATTGATTTCAATATCAAATTGTTTTCTCAATTTGTGTCAAATTATATCACGTATCCTTATAAATTCAATTGTTATCCGATTGTAAGAGTATACAGTTTGGCGCCACCGTGGGGCTAAAAATAATAGTAGTTATTTGATACAAATTTCCATAACACACACTATTTTTCACTTGTTCTTTGAAGTGTCTTTGATTTCAGGCTTAAGCTTAAAATGTCAAACTCACAATTAGCACCTCTACCTACTGACGGTGTGTCAGGTCACCACGGTGAAACAATAACATAGCGCCAGGTAACGAGGTACCACCCGTTGATCCCGTCGGAATTCCAATTGCAGACCCGTTGGACGCTAATTCGCACGTGGCTATCGACACAAGCCTCCCTACCGACCCCAAGAATAGCATCTGTGGTGGAGCCCGGTCAACGGCACAGAATACTCAAAACAATCAAGGAGACAAGGTCAATCTACGAATGATATTGGAAATGTTGCAGGCTCAACAAGTGCAATAGCTTAGTTAGAAAACCGGAGCCGCGTACCAAGCAGGATCAAGCCCGACCCGTCTCGTGAGATCACTCGCAGGGAGGAACAGGTCGCGAAAAGGTCGAATAGGAACGAGTCGGATAACAACCCCGAAATCATAAAAATGCTCGAGGAGCTGACGAAACGGATAGAATCAGGGGAAAAGAAAATCAAAGCAAACGACAAAAAGGTGGAAACCTACAATTCTAGGGTCGACCGAATCCCGGGAGCGCCTCAAATATTGAAAGTCTTAGATTCAAAGAAGTTTGTGCAGAAGCCTTTCCCTCCGAGCGCAGGTCCGAAGCCGATCCCTAAAAAATTTCGCATGCCCGAGATTCCTAAGTATAACGAAATTACTGACCCGAACGAGCACGTCACTTTGTACACATGCCCCATCAAAGGAAACGACTTGGAGGATGATGAGATCGAGTCTGTCTTATTGAAGAAATTCGGAGAAACCTTGTCAAAGGGAGCCATGATATGGTATCACAACTTACCCCCTAATTCTATTGACTCATTTGCTATGCTTGCAGACCCTTTTGTGAAAGCACATGCTGGGGCTATCAAGGCCGAACGAGGAAATCAGACATCTTCAAAGTGAGGCAAAAAGACAATGGAATGCTCAGAGAGTTCGTATCTCGATTTAAAATGGAACGGATGAACCTGCCATCGGTCGCTGATGATTGGGCCGTTAAAGCTTTTACCCAAGGACTCAATGTTCGAAGTTCGGTGGCTTCACAACAATTGAAGCAAAATCTGATTTAATATCTGGCTGTCACTTGAGCTGATGTGCATAACCAATATCAATCGAAGATCAGAGTCAAAGATGATCAACTGGGGGCTCCTTCCTGGTTCGTTTATCCTGTTAGAACCTTCGACAGAGCCAATAGAGATATCGATCGTGAACCAAGGTCGAACATGGATCGGTATCAGCTTTACAATGAGGATCGAAGAAGCAATGGGTTCGGACGCAGCTCTATACGAATTGAAAGAAGAAATGATCGAGGCCAAAGCAACCGTGGACTCATGAGCAAGAATGGTTTCGACAGGCCTATCGGACCTAAAGAAGCACCAAGGTTGTCAGAATATAACTTTAACATTGATGTTGCTGCTATCCTATCGGCTATCGGATGCATCAAAGATACCAAATGGTCTCGACCTTTGCAAACCGACCCATCCCAAAGGGATCCAAACTAGATGTGCAAATATTATGGCACTCACGGACACAGAATAGAGGATTGCCGACAGTTGGGAAGAGGTAGCACAATTATTCAACAATGGGCATCTTTGAGGATTCCTAAGTGATCGAGCCAAGAATCATTTCAGAAATAGGGACTCCAATAAACAAACCGAGCAAGAATAACCTCAACACGTCTTTCATATGATCATCAGAGGGGTCGATGTTCCTCAAGGTCCGTTGATAAAACGCACCAAAGTATCCATCACAAGGGAGAAACGGACTCGAGATTACATACCAGAAGGAACTTTGTCTTTCAACGACGAGGACGCAGAAGGAACAATCAAGCCCCATAAGATACACTGGTAATATCTGTACACATGAATAAATCTCGAGTTAAACGTGTGTTGATTGATCCAGGTAGCTCGGCTAACATCATTCAAAGAACATAGTAGAAATACTCGACCTACAAGACCAAATTATGCCTGTAGCCCGAGTGCTAAACGGATTCAACATGGATTTTGAAACTACTACGGGAGAAATAACATTACTAGTGAACGCAGCCGGGACTGTCCAGGAAACCAAATTTTATGTGATCGAAGGGGACATGAGGTACAGCGCCCTGTTCGGGAGACCATGGATTTACAACATGAGGGCAGACCCTCGACCCTTCACCGGGTGCTAAAATTCCCAACGCCAGGAGGGATTAAAACGATCTATGAGGAACAATCGGCTGCAATGGAAATGTTTGCAGTCGAAGAAGTGATTCCGGTGTCAACACTGATGACATCGAAGGAACCAAGTTCGAACACAAAGCAAGAAACTAAATAACAATTATCGACACTAACCACGACCCAATCGAATAAACAGGGGACCGACGAAGATGATGATTACGGGGTTCCCAAATGTTTATAGTACCCGATGATTCAGATGCTTCAAAATCAACGGACGAAGAGTTGAAGCAAGTTACATTGATCGAGCGTCTACTCGATCGGAAGGTATACCTGGGTACGGGGTTAACCTCCGAGCTCAGGAAAGAACTTATTCAATTTCTTATAGCTAAAATAGATTGTTTTGCTTGGTCCCATCTCGACATGACATGGATCCCAACGGAGATCACCACTCACATGCTGAGCCTGGACCCAAAATTCCATCCGGTCAAGCAGAAAAGGAGACCCAATCCGAGATTAAACATGCTTTCATCTAGGACGAGGTAACTAAACTCCTTAAAATGGGGTCCATTCGGAAAGTCAAATACCCGGAATGGTTAGAAAATGTAGTAGTAGTCCCTAAAAAAGGGAACAAATTTAGAATGTGTGTGGATTATAAAGATTTAAGTAAGGCATTTCCGAATGACTCTTTCCCTTTGCCTAACATCGATCGCATGATCGATGCCACGACTGGCCACGAGATCCTCAGTTTTCTCGATGCCTACTCCGGGTACAACCAAATATAAATTAACCCGGATGATCAGGAATAGACCTCCTTCATCACTAAGTATGACACACACTAGGGGTGTGCATTCGAATCGTTTTATCGATAAATCGAATCGATTATTTGTTATCGAAATCGAAATCGAAAAAATCGAAACCTTATTGAAACGATAACGATAAGCATATGTACAAATCGATAATCGATAAGTAATTATCGATAAGGGTCAAAATCGAATCGATAAATCGAATGCACACCCCTAGACTGTAGACACTTGTTAAATGAGTAATTACCTATTTGTGTAGATTAATATAACATACAGAATGTATATATATTCCGCTACTATTTTGAAAGCGGCTATTCAATATTATTTTTCCTAATCTATACCCTTTCCTTTACCCTATTATTTCCTCTACCACATTTAAGGAATGATCATATTTAAAGATCAAGGGAATGACGTTCAAATTAATAGAAAACAGAATTAGCAGTGATGATGTGTTTTGTTTTGTTTTGTTTTTTTTATACCGTTGGAGTGTTGGTGGCATACATTTGATCCCTTACTTTAGTTTTGTTGCATGTGCTTGTTGACACAATTTTTATATTATAAATGGTGTTCGTCTTATTTTAGCTTCTTTTTGTCCATATTAGTTAGGCACGTTTATAGCGATATACTTTCCGTGGAATCCCGCAAATTTTCTTATTGGTGTAATCGATAATCGAATCGATAAGCCCCCAAAATCGATAAATCGAAATCGAAAAAATCGAAACCTTATTGAAACGATAACGATAAGCATATGTACAAATCGATAATCGATAAGTAATTATCGATAAGGGTCAAAATCGAATCGATAAATCGAATGCACACCCCTAACACACACTGCTATAATGTAATGCCATTTTGATTAAAAAATGCCGGTGCCACTTACCAACGCCTCGTAAACCGGATGTTCGAAGAACAAATAGGGAAATCCATGAAAGTTTACATTGACGATATATTAGTTAAGTCCCTTCGAGTAGAGGACCATTTAAAACACTTGTAGGAAACCTTCAGTATATTGATGAAGTACAACATGAAGCTGAATTCGAAAAAATGTACGTTCGGAGTCGGATCAGGTAAATTTCTCGGGTTCATGGTATCCAATCGAGGAATCGAGATCAACCCCGACAAGATCAAAGCTATTGAGAATATCACGGTAGTGGACAACGTGAAGGCCGTGCAAAGGCTAACCGGGTCCATTGTCGCCTTGTGGCGATTCATCTCGAGGTCCTCCGACAAGAGCCATCGATTTTTCTCGTTATTGAAGAAGAAAAACAACTTCACATGGACCCCGAAATGCCAACGAGACTTGGAAGAACTTAAGCGATCTCTATCGAGCCCACCACTTCTTCACACGCCGAGGGCAGACGAACAACCATACTTGTATTTGGCAGTATCAAAATAGCGGTAAGTGGAGTCCTAGTTCGAGAAGAACAAGGTACGCAATTTCCAATTTATGTTAGCAGGACCTTAGGTGAGGCCGAATATCCTCACCTAGAAAAATTGGCACTCGCTTTGCTTAGCGCCTCTAGGAAATTGAAACCGTATTTTCAATGCCATCATATATGTGTTGTTACAACTTACCCATTACGAAGTATAATGCATAAACCCGAACTCTCAGAACGATTGGCCAAAAGGGTCGTGTAAATTAGCGGGTACGATATTGAGTATCGACCCGGACAACCATTAAGTCTCAAGTTTTGGCAGATTTTATGGCCGACTTTACACCGGCCCTAAAACCTAAGGTCGAAAGAGAGATGTTGGTAAACTTGGGGACGTCTTCGAGAATCTGGACCATTTCTATGGACGATGCCTTGAACGCAAAGGGGTTCGGACTTGGCATCGTACTGAAGCCACCCACATGCAATGTAGTTAGATAATCCATTAGAACTGTGAAATTGACTAAAAACGAGGCCGAATATGAGGCCATGATTGCAGGTAGGGGTGTTCAAACCGAACCGCAAAACCGCACCAAACAGAAAAACCAAACCAAACCGATTAAAAAACCCGACTAGGTTTGGTTTGACTTGGTTTGGTATTGAGTAAAAAAACCTGAACCAAACCGACATATAAATATATAAATTTTATTTATATTTTTAAGACTTTATAGTGAATTTTCTTTAGGAAATGTAGAAATATTTGGGATTCTCTCATGTATTAACCTTGAAAGCGTAAATTAACGAAAAATTATTGTTAGACGACTAAGAAAATAACTATCATGTGTTACTAAAAAAATTCTCCCATTAGAATATTTTAATAGATCATATGTTTGTCAATATTTTCCATATTTACTAAACATATATTCATTTATCGAAGCTTTATCTATAATTTTAACAAAGTAAGACTAAAATAATATTCATGTAACAAAAAGACCCGAAAACCCGAAAAACCCGACAAAACCGAACCAATCCAAACCGATAAGTCGGCTTGGTTTGGTTTTGATAAAAATCGAACCAACCCGGTCCATGTACACCCCTAATTGCAGGTCTCGAACTGGACAAAGCTTGGGGGTGGAGGTGATCGAAGCTAAGTGTGACTCCCTCCTTGTGGTGAATCAAGTTAATGAAACGTTCGACGTCAGAGAAGAACGAATGCAAAGGTACCTAGATAAGTTGCAGGTAACATTGCATTAGTTCAAAGAGTGGACTTTGCAGCACGTACCTCGAGATCAAATAGTGAGGCCGATACCCTTGCAAACTTAAGGTCGTCGGCCGAAGACGACGAGCTCAACTCGGGGGAAGTCGTACAACTCTTAAGATCGGTAGTAGAAGAAGGTCACGCCGAAATAAACTCCACATGCCTAACTTGGGATTGGAGAAATAAATACGTAGAGTATTTGAAGACCGGGAAACTGTCCTCAAATCCAAAAAATTCAAGGGCCTTGCGCACAAAGGCAACCGATTCAGCTTGTCCGAGGATGGAACCTTGTTCAGAAGAATGTTCGATGGCCCGCTAGCAATATGTCTGGGGTCGGGAGATACCGAGTACGTTCTGAGGGAAGTCTACGAGGGCACCTACGGAAATCATTCAGGCGCCGAATCATTGGTTCGAAAGGTAATCAAAGTCGGCTATTACTGGATCGACATGGAAAAAGATGCGAAGGAGTTCGTACGATGACGAATGCCAAAGAAATTCTCTGATGATTCACCAACCTGGGGAACTGATGCATTTGGTCTTGTCACTATGGCCATTCATGAAGTGGGGAATGGATATCATTGTCCCTCTTCCATAGGCTCCGAGTAAGGCTCAATTTATCTTATTTATGACTGACTATTTTTCTAAGTGGGTTGAAGTACAGGCATACGAGAAGGTCAGGGAGAAAGAAGTCATCGACTTCATTTGGGACCATATCATATGTCGGTTCGGAATGCCATCCGAAATCGTATGTGACAATAGAAAACAATTTATCGGCAGCAAAATGACCTAGTTTCTCAAAGATCATAAGATCAAAAGAATATTATCGACACCTTATCACCCTAGTGGGAACGGACATGCCGAATCAACCAACAATAACATACTCCAAAACCTTAAGAAAAGGTTAACCGACGCCAAAGGAAAATGGAAGGAAGGTCTACCCGAAGTCCTATGGGCATATCGTACAGCCTCGAAGTCTAGTACCGGGGCCATCCCATTCTCGTTGGTTTTCGACCACGAAGCTCTAATACCGGTCGAAGTAGGAGAGCCAAGTATCATATTGCGATATGCAACAAAGGAATCAAATGACGAGGCCATGAATACGAGCTTGGGACTGTTGGATGAAAGGCGCGAAGCCGCCCTTGTTCGGTTGGCTGCCCTGTTGCAATAGATCGAGAGATATTACAACAGAAGGGTCAACCTTCAATACTTCAACGTCGGGGAATTAGTTCTAAGAAAGTTCACGCTGAACACCCGAAACCCAAGCGAGGGAAAATTGCGGCCGAACTGGGAAGGGTCGTGTCATATCATCGAAGTCACTGGAAAAGGATCCTACAAGATCGGAACGATGGACGACAAACTAATACCAAGCAATTAGAATTTAACTCACCTAAAAATGACACTAATGCTAAGGTACGACCCTGTTCATTTTCTTTTATTTATATTTCGTACTAACACTTGCATGTGACCGACAAGAAGCAATACAAAGTTTTAGGTCTGAAAGCACGTGTTGCACTCTTTTCCCTTGAACCGGCTTTATCCCAAATGGGTTTTCCAGCAAGGTTTTAACGAGGCAACAATGGATCGTGCTAACTTAAAATAGAAGGTCGGTCATGAATCGGAGTTAAGGATCGCATCAACAGTATCCAAGGCTTCTCTCTATGATCACCCTCGAATACTGGGGAGTATTACCCTCGGATATCGACTTTTGCAAAGAAATTACTTCGTGATGGAAGGGTCTCGATAGGTAGGGTTTATTGTAAGGGCCAAACGGTCAAACGAACCGTGTCCGCATAGATTTCTCGAGCCCTAGCATAAACCATGTACGTATGTATAATCATTTTGAATGCAATCATCTTGCATTTTAAAAATTTCTTATTTACATTTCTTAAGGAATTCCCTACTTCCGATCCCTTAAAGGTAACCAGCCCAAGGGCCGCTTTAACCTGAGATGGAACAATCACTCTCTCACACAGGGACTGCCGTCCCAAAACAAACTTGAACGGTTCAAGCTATTAAACATCGGGGGCATAAGACCTATTAGGCAACCCCCGAATTTTAAAGGCCACGACCATCCCCACTCGAGGATTGTTATCTTAGGCAAGCCTGGATAACTCGGGAAAGCAAGCCTACTGGGCGACACCCGAACTAAAAGTCTACGGCCATATTAACACGGCTCAGAGACGTTCGAGACCCGTAATAAAAACAAGGCCTTCAAAAAGAAAATTTTCCTAAACGGTTCTAAAGGCTATCCTCTGCAAACTATAAATCCGAATTACTTCCTTTGGGAGAAAGTTTTCGGTAACACCGAACCCCAAGACGCCTTAAAATAGAATAATGTAAAGGTGAGGTTTGTTTGAACCTTCAAACATAACCTAAGTTATTTCATGCTAAGGCATTTCGAAAGCTGAAAGGGAAAGAAAGCCTTACATATATTTATCCAAAATCTTTTTACAAGGGCCAAATGGCCCCGATACAGAAATCTACAACGGCCAAACGGCCTAATAAAACAAAAGACAAATCGTCCAAAAAGATCCTAAGTGGCCTGCGTCGCCCCCTTCGGGGTCTTCACCCTCTCCGGGCTCATCCGAGTCTTCCTAATAGTTAGAACTCACGGGACGGTGATCGGAAGCTGTGAGTTCGATTTATTTCACTTTAAGTGGATTATTTTGTAGTCCACTCGTGTTGGCCTCTTGTGCGATGTTTTATGGAATTTTGGGAGGAGAAAAGGTGTGGAGAAACACCACATAATGACGGAATGGTGTGCTGGTCGTTCGTCGTTATATCTTTTAGGTTGTTTGGCACTACTTTGGTTGTCATTTTATGTATGAAGTGATTAGAGTGTGTGGGCTGTTTTGTGGTATGTTGTGATGGAGATAAGGTTGGAAATGATGCATACATGTTGTTCTTATTGTGTTATTGTTGATGTTGGTATATGTTATTGGAGGAGGGCTTTGTTACAGGGGAGATGCTGCGCAATTTTACGTAAACGAGCTACTAGTTTAAGTTGCGGCCTTAGCCTTTACTCAGCACTGATATTGAATCTCCTTATGCTGTGGTAGATTGAGTTGAGTTGTTTGAATAATTGCTTGGAAGGTACTAAGGACTCAACAAAGTTAAGGTATGTTAAGAATAAACCTTTCCTTCATTTTGGCATGATCCCGTAACTACATGCGTTTGATAACGAGGCATAAAAAGAAGTTCTTATTCCTAAATTTATATACATTATCCTAGTCTCATAAGCTACAGTATTCTCTCTTATCGGGACTTCATATTCAGTTTAATTTTATCTTCTTTCTGCTAAGAGAGCAGAGAGATTATATATATATACAGTAATACATTATTATTACCACCATCGAGCTATAATCGATGGGCAGGACCCTATTAGGCAACCTCTAATCAGATAGTAAGTTATATACCGAGTCTACAGTGGTCGGGCGCCTATGAGCTTGCCCAGAATGGCCGAGATACAAAGCCTAGTATGGCCGAATGCCTATGAGCGAGCCTACTACGGCAGAGCAATTACACATACCGAGCCTTATAGGGCCAGAAAACCATTTTACTTACTATATTGAGAGAGATGAGTCAGTATCAGCAGGTAAGCATATCTTCAATTATATTTGAATCCAGGTACTTTCAGTTATTATATTATCAGTTCAGTTTCAGCTTTCATTTATTCTGTTGCCTTACATACCCGGTACAATATTTCGTACTGACGTCCCTTTTGCTGGGGACGCTGTATTTCATGCCTGCAGGTCCTGATAGACGGTTGGATAGACCTTCCCAGTATACAAAGGCAAACATCAGCTTGGTTGGTAGGCTCCATTTCCTCGGAGTTACCAGGTTTATATCTTGGAGTCCATTTTATATATACAGGTTTGATGGGTATGTCGAGGCCCTGTCCCGGCCATGATACAGTTCAGTTATCCCTAGAGGCTTGTAGACGAGTCCTGTACATTTTTATATCACTATTATGGCTTTGCCAGCCCTATGTAGATGTTTAGTTTTGTATTGCTGGTTGCATACGTTATTTTCAGATGATTCAGAATATGGCCTCATCGGCCTAAGTTGAGGGTTAGCCCTCCAAAGTTCACAGTTATAGAGTGGTATGCACGGGCCGAGTATGGCACCAGGTGCCGTCCATGACTCTTCAAGTTTGGGGCATGATAAAAGGGGACCCGGAGATATCAATCACCCCAAGCGCATCTTTCGGGGCACTTTCCTCTGCTCGAACAGTGTTGACCATGGTCTCCTTAAAGGTAAAGATGGGAGGAAAAGGAAAAGCAATAAACGAAATCTTAAAGGGAAGATTATACTTACGTTTTATGTTCCATTTCTCGGGAAATAGCATGCCCTCGACCAGGATTCGATCTGAGGTCTTCACTCGAACGAATCAACCCAACTAGCCTCGGTCTTGATCCTCGTCTATGCTCAAGAATGGGGACTTAGTGGCCCGACGAGCAAGTTATATCAATCCGCCTCGATAGAGTCGGGGACTGTACAGACGCATGAGATGATCGATGGTGAAGGGGCACTTGTCGATTTTTCTTACGAAGAAGCGGAGGAGAATAAAATTCCTCCAGAATGAGGGATGAATTTGAACAAGGGTCACCTCGTACCTCTTACAGAAGGCGATAATGACCGGGTCCAAAGGACCCAACGTGAAGGGATAAGTGTAAACACTTAAAAGACTCTCCACGTGGATAGTAATCGAATCCTCGAGCGTAGGCACCACCACGTGCTTACCGGCGCAGTTGCAATCTTCCTTGACCTTGGAGAGGAGACTGTCGGTGATCAAGCATATATATCTCGAGACCAGCTCACACCGACCCGATATGGAGGAGGTTTTCTCGACTTTGAAATCAGCACCGGTTGGACACCCCACGGGAATGAACATATTCAGAGAGGGCTCTGATGTCTTTCCCTCAGCGGTAGTAGACGGAACATTTTCCTCTTTAGTTGGCCTAGAGGAAGATGAGGTTTCTTTCTGGAGAACAGACTTTGAGGTCTTCGCAATTTTTAGAGAAGCTAAGAGAAAAGAGGAAGTTAAAATGATGTGTTTGATAAATTGAGGTAAAGAGCAGAAGTTCTTATGAAGTGATCTCAGAAGTAATCATAGATTTGATGTTGGAGAATATAGAAATTTCTAGTATACGAGGGGAGAGGCTTTGAAAGTAAAGTTTGAATAAGATAATGATGGGGTATTTATAGTTTGCAAATGATGGTTCAAAATCCATAATGGCCGACCAGTAACGGATGAACATTTAATGCTATTAAAGACGTGACTGACGAGATATTTCGTCAGTTTGTCGTTTCCTGCGCGAAGAAACGAGATGAAGATCAAGGACTCATATCGTTTCTCGTCGTTTACTCTCCAAAAAATGAGGGAACTATCTGTATACGGTCGAAATCGGGCTCGTCTATTGCATGAGAAGTCGGGACCGAAATGTGATGGGTTGAAGCTCGATCCCGGATTATATCGAACCAAGGTACAAAGTTAGATCATCGAGCCCGTGACTCCAAACAAGATAGAGGAAACTTTATCGAGCCAAATAACGGAAGGCCAAAATATCCGCAATCAGTCGGATACCACGGCGGAAATCTCGGCACATATCAAGGAGAGGTCGATTAGTTAGCAAATTATGAGGTTTTCTACCTTTTATAGAATTATATCTAGAGTAGAACTCCCCTACTATATAAAGGGGATCTGATCATTTGTAAGGCACATTGTACCACGCATCCAAAAGCAATACACTGTTATTTCTGGTTCTTATTATCTTGTTATTCTGTTCTGACATTGATTGAGACACTTTTTGACTCGAGGGTGTCCAACCTTCAAAGCTAACACTGTTCAACTTGTGTGGTTTGCATTCACTTTTTTGTCATTGATTTCAATATTAAATTGTTTTCTCAATTTGTGTCAAATTATATCACGTATCCTTAAAACCGCGTATAAATTCAATTATTATCCATTTTGAGGGTAAACAAAAATTATTCCTAAAGGTCTCTGACATAAGTTATATCATATATTTTAAATAAAACTTTCTCCATTTCTGATTACATAACTCCAATCTTTTTTTAAATTTGGTTCAAAAAGAATGAGCCATTATAAATTTAGAAAAAGAAATCTAACTTAAATTTCTAATCTTAGTTTTGATAATAAGCTTTTAGAAAATATGTAAGTCCACAAATTCTCAAAGTTTATAAATAAATAAATAAATATTTTTGGCGTATTTAAATACCCTACACAATGTATAGGGTAAAATATAATATGACACGTGGCCATCTAAAGGAAGAACACGTGGAACCCAAGACGACGATGGCCAAAGACGAAAAGTAGATCCATAAAGGTGTATTAAATGCTCTGCTCCCGATAGCATTTAATAAAGAATATTCTGCAGCATTAAGAGCGACGAGCCGTTACAAGGAATTTGGCATTTAAGTTCACCGTTACATCTTCATCAATGGCCCTCATAATTGACATTAATGGAGGGCACGGTCCTAGGACCCCCTTCCCTAGACACAACTATAAATAATGAGCTTAGTTATCATTGTAAAGGACACGAATTTTCTGGAAAACATATTACTACATTTTATACAAAGCTTAATACAATTTTAGTTTCTCGCTTTTTGATTTCATCATTGCTGTGCCAGGGGAACCTTATTCCCGGAACTGTCATCTCTACTGTTTCATCTACATTTTAAGGCTAAGTATTGCATAATTCTTTATTTCTTTCATCATTTTTATGATCAAATTAGTTCACTTTTCTAGGAACTACGTACAAATTTAACTGTACCGTTTTATAGGTAAGCAATTTGGCGCCAACTGTGGGTCCTAGACAGTCGTGCAATTGAATTGATCCTTGCATTTTTTACTAACGTTCTTTGATTATCTTGTCTCAGAAAAGATTATAAGAAATGGCAGATAACACTGTTAATAATACGCACAACCCCGAGGTTCGAGGAGATCAACCTCACTTAGAAGACTCAATTAGTGATACCCGCAACGAATTGGATGACTCCACACCAACGCATGACAAGCAGTAACCTCGACATATTCGGGAGACGACTCCCGATGATGCTGATGAGGAGCATGTCGTTGACGCGGTAAGGGTCTTGAAAGAGCAACAGGTGATCATTCTAGGCCATCTCACGTGACAGGATAAGGTTATGATGGAGTTGAATCAGGCGCTGTAGGGGGCTTCGAATAATGAAAACATGAGAGATCCAATTCCTCCCGATGTTCCCGTAAACCAAACAATGCAGAGGGTTGTAAACAACACTCCCAGGGGTGAAGTTGGCTCCGACGGGGTTGGGGGGAGAAGATCCGGTCTCAATAACAAAAACGATCTTTTCAAGAATGAACTTTTACGGTTTATGAGGGAAGTAAACGCCCGCATGGACCAATCTTGGGTGTGCCACCAGTATTGAAGGGCCCAGACTCCAATAAGTGTACTCAATTATTGTACAAGCTGGGTGTGGCACCAGAATTAATCCCGAAGCGGTTCAAAATGCCTGAAGAGCCAAAGTATGATGGAACTTCAGACCCTCAGGCGCATATTACCACTTACACAATGGCGATAAAAGGAAATGATTTAGCTCCTCACCAAATTAAATGTGTGTTGTTAAAGAAATTTGGAGAATCCCTTACGAGGGGAGCTTTGACGTGGTATTCGCTGTTACCCGAGCATTCCATAGATTCCATTGAAATGCTCGCGGGTTCTTTCATCAAGGCCCATGCCGAGACCAGAAAAGTGCAAGCCCGGAAGGCCGATATATTTAGGATTGCGCAGGGAGAGTCCAAGTTATTACGAGAGTTCATTACCTAATTCCAAAATGAAAGAATGTTGCTCCCGGTTGTCCCGGATGAATGGGCAGCTGAAGAATTCACCAAAGGACTGAATCTGAGAAGTTCAGAAGCCTCCCGAAAATTGAAGGATGTCCACAACTGGTACGAGTCAAAATAAGGAACGAAGATGATTAGGTTGGTTTTCCACCATCGAACAAATGACAGGATAAGAACAGAGAAAAATCAAAGGATGACTACGACACGGACAAACAGACTTCGAGGGGCCGGTTTTCACCCTATGAGTGGACCGAAGGCCGTGGCAGAGGCTTCTGGACAGTAGACAAGTTCACCGTTGACAGAAGGACCGATCGCAGTCGGAACAACAGATCACTGCAGGACAAAGAAATGTCTAGGTCACAGGATCCGTCTTACCCCAAGTTATCGGAATACAACTCCAACGTCAATGTAGTGGAATTGGTGTCTGCCATGAGAAACATCAAAGATGCACATTTCCCGAGTCTGATAAGATCTGATCCCAGCCAGAGGGATGCCTACTTATGGTGTGAATACCATGGGGCGAATGGCCAAAGGACATGGGACTGCTGACACCTTCAGGAAGAAGTCGCAACACTATTGAAGAATGGTCACCTCAGAGAGTTCTTAAGCAATCGAGCTAAGAACAATTATGGTCATAACGGAGACAATGCAAAACCTTCAAAAGAAGGAGAAGAACCCTCACGCCAAACAATTAATATGATCTTCAGAGGGAATGAGATTAATGAGGTCACCTTCTCGGCAGCAAAGAAAACCAAAATATCAATAACTCATAGTAAAAGGCTCCGAGAAGACAATATCACTTTTGCGGAAGAGGAAGCGGACCGATTACTGCTACCACACAACGATGCACTAGTAATTTCTTTAAATGTGTTAGATTTTAAGATCAAACGTGTTCTAGTGGATCCAGGGAGTTCGGCTAATATCATCCAATGGAGAGTATTGGAGCAAGTTAAACTCACCAGAAGCATTATTCCGGCCACAAAGCTCCTAGATAGATTCAACCTCGCGAGCATGACGACCCGGGGAGAGATTTTATTGCTCACGAACGCTCAAGGAGTAATGAAAACGACCCTTTTCGAAGTAGTGGATGGTGATATGGGATATAATATCATCCTGGGAAGGCCATGGTTACACGAAATAAAAGTTGTGACCTCAACATATCACCAATTGTTGAAGTTTCCGATGCCCGAAGGAATCAAGCAAATAAGGGGCGATCAACCAGCAACAGGAGAGATGAATGAAATTTCGGTCTCCAGTAGCAAAGGAAAGGAACACGCATCATAGCAATTACAGGAACCGGCACCTGCCCCCGAACTTGAAGAAGTTAGCCCGAGAACAGAGGTGTTGGAACAGTATTAGGTGGCGAGATATTTAAAAGTTCCAGAAGAGACGGATGGAACAAATTCCACAGCGGAAGGACTGGAGCAAGTTGCATTATTCGAAGAATTCTTAGAAAGGAAACTCCACTTGGAAATGGAACTGCCCCCGGAGCTCAGGTCTGCTTTTATCAATTTTCTTAAATTTAATGCCGATTAATTTGCATGGTTGCACGAGGATATGACAGGTATCCCGACGGAGGTAGCCGTGCACAAGTTAAGCTTGGATCTCACCATACCTCTGGTAAGACAAAAGAAGCGCCCTATTGCCGAAGCCAAAAACAAATTCGTCAAAGAAGAGGTAACCCGTTCACTTAACATCGGATCGATTTGAGAGGTAAGTTATCCGGACTGGCTAGCTAATGTGGTAGTAGTTCCTAAGAAGAGCAACAAATTTGGCATGTGTGTAGATTATAAGGATCTTAATAAGGCATGCCCGAAAGACTCGTTCCCAATGCCAAATATCGATCAAATGATTGATGCCACGGCCGCACGAGATAACGAGTTTCCTTGATGCTTATTCCGGGTACAACAAAATCAAGATGAATCGGAAAGATCAGGAAAAGACATTGTTTATAACGAATTTTGATACATATTGTTATAATGTGATGCCCTTCGGGTTGAAAAACGCCGGAGCCACTTATCAGCGGCTCGTGAACAAGATGTTTGTAAAGCAAATAGGAAAAACTATGAAAGTTTATATAGACGATATGCTCGTTAAGTCTTTGAATGCAGGTGTCCACCTTAAACATCTGCAGAAAGTTTCGACATCCCGAGGAAGCATAATATGAAACTTAATCCCGAGAAGTGCGCGTTTGGGGTTATTTCTAGTAAGTTTCTGGGATTCCTGGTCTCACAAGGGGGAATTGCGGTAAACCCCGATAAAATCAAGGCCATAGAAGACATCCCAGATCAACTGTCAAACGTAAAAGAAGTCTAAAGGCTCACGGGAAGACTAACAGCTTTGAGCAGGTTCATTTCCCGGCCGTCAGAAAACATCATCGCTTCTTCGCACTGCTTAAAAAAAAAAATTCGAATGGACACCGGAGTACCAGCAGGCTTTGAGGGATTTGAAGAAGTACTTTTCAAGCCCTCCATTGCTCTCAAAACAAAAGAAGGTAAAACGTTGCTAATTTACCTCGCGGTCTCTGAAGTTGCGGTAAGTGCGATTTTGGTCCGAGAGGAAAAAGGTATGATATCTCCCATTAATTATGTTAGCAAAATTTTAACAGTAGCAGAAACTCGCTACACACATTTGGAGAAACTGGCCTTAGCTCTCGTAGTTGCCGCTCAGAAGCTGAGGCCCTACTTCCATGCCACCCGATAGCTGTGGTGACTTCTTTCTCTTTGCAGAACATTCTCCATAAACCCGAGCTCTCAGGAAGGTTGGCCAAATGGTCCATCGAAATAAGCAAATTCGACAAAGAATATAAACTAAGGACTGCAATTAAGTCACAAGTCTTGGCCGACTTTGTGGCCGATTTCAGTCCATGATTATTGACTCTAGCAACGAAAGAGGCAGTAATGGTATCAAAGTCGACATCGGGGGTTTGTACCTTATACATGGATGGAGATTCCAACGTGAAAGGGTCTGAGCATGGATTAGTCTTAATTACGCCTTCATGGGAAACCCTAAAGAAAGCCATCAGAACGATCCCTCTAACTAACAATGAAGCAGAGTATGAAACTTTGATTGCATGGCTTGAATTGGCCCGGGAACTTGACTCCAAGGTCATCGAAATCAAATGCGACTCACAACTGGTGGGAAATCAGGTCTACGGATTTTTAACACCAAAGAAGAACGCACGCAATAATACGTAGTAAAAGTTCAGGCTCAGTTTGCATGATTCCGAGAGTGGGCAATTACTCATATCCTAAGGGAGGATAACGCAGAAGCAGATACATTTGCAAACTTAGGATCATCAACAGAAATATAGGAATCGGAGTCCGGGACGGTAGTACAACTGATGAACTCAGCCTGGAGTACGAATGGTTACTATGAGGTAAATTCGACTAATTTGGTCTGGGACTGGAGGAATAGAATCATTGACTATCTCGAACATAGGAAGTTGCCCGAAGATCCCAAAGCATCCCGGGTGGTGCGCACCAAAGCAGCGCGATACGGCTTCAAAAGAGGACAATTATATAGAAAATCTTTTCAAAGCACGTTGGCCCGATGCTTAGGGTCATTCGAAGCTAATATGTCATGAGAGAGGTCCATGAAGGGATATGCGGCATCCATTCGGGCCTAGATTCCTTGGTGCTGAAGTTGGTGCGGCAGGATATTACTGGCATAGAACAGGACACTAAAGATTCCGTGCGAAAATATGATAAATGCCAATGCTACGCACCACTAGTGCATCAACCGGCAGAACTTTTACATTCAATTCTGCCTCTGTGGTCGTTCATGAAATGGAGGATGGACATCGTCAGACCGCTGTCACCGGCTCCCGGAAAGGTAAGATTTCTTTTAATTTTGATTGACTATTTTTTTAAGTGGGTGGGTGCAAGTCCTTGTCAGAAGATCGAGGAACACAAAGTGGTCGATTTCTTGTAGGAAAATATAATTTGCAGGTTCAGAATACCAAAAGAGATTGCATGCGACAATGGGCCACAGTTTATGGGTGCAAAAATTACAAAGTTCCTCGAAGATTTGAAAATAAAGAGGATCACCCTCGAGTGCAAACGGTAAAGCGGAATCAACGAACAATGTGATTATTCAAAACCTCAAAAAAAGGTTGGAAGCGGCAAAAAATAATTGGCCCGAAGGATTACCCGGAGTTCTATGGGTGTAACGACCTAACCGGTCGTTTTGGACATTAACACTTCACTCTGTAGTTTACAGGCGTGAGTAGCTTCGTATGATGCATTATGACTTATGTAAATCGTCGGTTTTGGTTTTCAGAATATTCAGAACCTATTTGAAAGAATGAATTTTATGGTTTAAGCTTTAAGTTGGAAGAGTTGACCAAGTTTGACATTTAAGTATTTGACATCGGATTGGAGTTTCCATTAGGTACGAATGGTGATTCTGGACTCGAGCGTATGCCCGGATTTGCATTTGGATATTTCTAGAAGGTTTTGGCGCTAATTAGCGAAAGTTGGGAATTTGAAGGTTTGGAAAGTTCATAAGTTTGACTGAGAGTTGACTTTGTGGATATCGGTTTCGGATTATGGCTCCGATAATTGGAATAGCTTCATTATGTCATTTGGGGATTGTGTGCAAAATTTGGGTTCATTCCGAGTTGATTTGCTATGTTTCGGTACGAGTTTCGAAAGTTGAAAAATTCAAAGTTCATTAAGTTCGATTTGAGGTGCAATTCGTCGTTTCGATGTTGTTATGCGTGATTTGAGGCCTCGAGTAGGACCGTGTTGTACTTCGGGACTTGTTGGTATGTTCGGATGGGGTACTGAGGGGCTCGGGCGTGTTTAGGACTGATTTCGGACTATTTTTCCTTTATCTTGCACTGTTGTGTTCTGCCGATGTCTGGTGTCGGATTTCTTCATCGCGATCATGGACTTAGAGGTGGGATCGCGTAAGGGAAATTAGAGCAGAGTAATTCTTCTTCTACACGTTCACGAGTGATTGTCCGCGTTCGCACAAGTTGTGGCAGTTTGAGCATCGCGTTCGCGCTGTTGAGTGTTGCGGCAGAGTTGGTCATCTCTTTGTATTCACAAGGATTATTCAATGAACGGATAGTTCTGTCAGTTGTCTAAACTGCGATCGCGATCTTACTGATGCGATCGCGTAGGGCATTTCCCAGGAGCATTTTTTTTCTTCTTCGTGATCGCGAGAGTGCTTCCCTGACCGCAATTCATTAATTGCTCAGTGATTATAAAGTACTCTATTTCGGGGGTTCCAACCATTTTTGCATTTTTGGAGCTATGGAGCTCGAATTGAGGCAATTCTTGAAGCAATTTTCACCATTTGGCATTTGGTTGATGATTTCAAAAGAGAAATTGGGGGGTTTTGTCTAACTCTTCTTCAAGCAAATTTTTCAGTTTTGAACGTCGATTCGGAGTGGGATTTGAGTGAAACTAGTATGGTTGGACTCATAATTGAATGAGTTATCGTATTCTGTGAGATTCGTCAGATTTTGAGGCGCGGGCCCGGGTTTTGACTTTTTGGCCGATTTTAGGCTTTGATTAAGGATTCGACCTTTATCTTTTAAAATTGTTCCCTTGGGCTTTATTTGATGTATTTGAGTTGCTTTTGGCTATTTTCAAGCCGTTCGGAGGTCGGTACGAGCGGGATGGCATTCTTAGAGAATCGTTTGGCTTGCTCGGTATTGGAATTAGCTTGTTCGAGGTAAGTAACACTTCTAAACTTGGTGCTGAGGGTATGAAACCCTGAATTACGTGCTATGTGATTAATGTTGAAATGACGCGCATGCTAGGTGACAGGCGTGTGGGCGTGCACCGTGTAAATTGTAATTTAGTCGATTTCGCGAAACTGTGTAGCTATCTTATATGAACATTTCTACTGTACTCTATGTGTTAGAGGACATGAGTTGTAATTGATGCTAGATATCATATTTAGGCAATATGCTGGTACCGGTGGGACCCATAGTGCTCGTTCTTTACTGTTGAGTTATTTGCTTAATTTCAGTTATGTACTTTGTCACATTCATCATTACATATCATATCTCAGTCTCTGTTTTTGTTTATTGACACATCTCATATCATTGATTTGGGCTACTCAACATGAGTGTTGTGAGCTGAGAGACTGGAGAGATTGATGACTGAGTAAGGTCGAGGGCCTGATTGTGAGGATATTGATACTATAGCACCTGAGTTGCCTGTGCGGATCCAGATAGATACTATGGCACGTGAGTTGTCCGTGCAGCACGTGAGTTGTCCGCGCGGATCCAAATATTGATACTATAGCACGTGAGTTGTCCGTGCAACACGTAAGTTATCCGTGCGGATTATAGCGCTTGGGTTGAAGGTTCCCCTCAGGAGTTTGTACACCCCAGTGAGTGCAATTGCTAGCAGTTGTTATGTTTGGGTTGGATCTGTCCTGTTCAGTACTAAGTGACTAAGTGTGTCTAGTGATTGAGCATGACGAGTGGAAAGTGTGACATAATGAGATTGAGTACTCTGATAGTGTGAGTACATGAGTTCATTTCTGAGAAACATGGCATTTGACATGCACACTTGACATACAAGCATATATATGCATTTTCTCATGTTGTATGATATCACGTCATTCATGACTTCTCGCACATAGTGGCATATAGGCATAGAGATGTATTTTACTCTTTCTATTTGGAAAGAAAATGAAACATCTTTATTGTTGAAAGGATTTTTGGGAAAAATTACAGTTTTAAAACTTACTCATATTTTCGGCGATTTCGGTAAAAGATTTGGATTTTCACTGATATACTTGAAAAGTGGATCTATTTTCTAAAACTGTGAAAGAGCTGAGCATTTTATCTCTGAGTTACTTCTTTTATTACTTTCATTATGTTGCTATGAACTGTTGTTGGCTATTGGTGTTGGACTCTGACCCTTGTCCCAGCTTGTCACCACTTTCAACCTAAGGTTAGGTTTATCACTTATTGAGTACATGGGGTCGGTTGTACTCATACTACACTTCTGCATCTTGCGTGCAGATGTTGGATGTTGATTTGTTGTGATCAATGGGAGCTGAAATTAAAGATGTACCTGCGTTCCAGTTGTAGCTTCCTCTTGTTCACGGTAGCCTTAGATTTATAAAAATCTGTTTATGTACATTTCGAACAGATGATGTATTTATTTCATACAATCTTTCTAAAATCTAATCTTAAAAGCTCATGATTTGTACTACCAGTCCTGGGGTAATATATAAGATTCAGATATTTTCATTTACTTAATTGTCTTATTAAAATTCATTGGAATTAGATAGTTGTCAATTGACTTACCTAGCAGCTTAGGTTAGGTGCCATCACGATTGGTTGGATTTTGGGTTGTGATAATGGGCCTACCGAACAACGGCAAAGACGAGCGCAGGAGAAACTCCTTTTTCCCTGGTATATGGTGTAGAAGCTCTAATCTCAGTGGAAGTAGGTGAACCCACTTTAAGTTATTTCATGGCAGATGAAGAATCGAACAACGAAACAATGTTAATCAACTTGGAGCTGCTCGAGGAATGCAGGGACTTGGCGCATGTAAGAATGGCAGCTCAAAAGTAGAGAATGGAGCATTATTATAATCGAAGAGTTACCCTCCGTTATTTCAAAGTAGGAGATTTGGTTCTTAGGAGAGTAACTCAAAATACCCGGGAGATCAATACGGGGAAGCTGGGTCCAAAATAGGAAGGTCCCTATCGAATTTCAGCTATCACCGGGAAAGGTTCATACGAGTTGGAGAGCCAGAATGGAGACAAATTACCTAGCAATTGGAACGTGGTACACCTCAAAAGATATTATTGCTGATGAACAATATCCAATCAGAAAGTATGTGCTGCACTCTTTTTCCCTTCGTTCGATTTTAGTCCCAATTGGGTTTTTCTAGCAAGGTTATTAACGAGGCAGCGACAGAAAGCATACTACGAATACAGCAGCAATAAGACCTTTAATAGCAAGGCAAACAAGCAAGTTTCAACTCGGGGACGGTTAGATAGTCTTCGGCTCCGTAGCAAATTCCCACTGGGAAGTTAAGTTTGCTACCGAGCAAAGGTTACCCGACCGTTCACAAGCACTAGAGGATTGTTAGATAATTATTTGCTCGATAGTATAGATTCCTGAGGAAAGTAATGTGTGTTACCCAGCTAAGGATTATCTAGCAATTCATTGGTGGAATCTTTAAGGTATAAGACTTCCAGTGTTCAGATTCGCATTCGAACACTAGGGGGGAACGATATGAGGATACAACATCAATGACTTCCACGTCGACCAGGAAATGAAAATCCGGAACTATAAGTACTTCAAATGCTAAAGCCGTAATGAACAAGAGGCGTCCTCTTTAAGAGCACCGTAAACATAAGAGGACCCTCTCTTATGAAAATACTCACGTTAAAGGGTTGGTTTCAGAAGAATATATGCCTGGAATCAAAATCCCTTTCGGGAAAATGCACCCGAAGACGTACATGAAAGGTCGCAAAAAGTAAACTTGCACAAATATTATGAAAACCCTCACGCTAAAGGGTTGGTTTCGGAAAAATTTATGCCCGGAATCAAAATGCCTTCGGGGAAAAATGCACCCGAAGACATACATGAAAAGACTCAAAAAGTAAACTTGCGCAAATACTTATAAAAACCTTCACGTAAAAGGGTTAATGCCCGAACCAAAGTGCTTCGAGGAAAATGCATCCAAGGCTGCACATAATAAAACATGCGCAGAATTCTTAAGTAAATGCAAATGATAAAGACTTGCATAGATAGTTGAATGAAAGCGAGACTCAAACAATACTTAAGCAAAAAATATAATATAGCGAGACTCAAACAATACTTAAGCAAAAAATATATTTTTATTTACAAAACGTGCCAAAATGGCAAGGGTACAAGAATAGGAAAAAGAAAAGAAAAGCTAAACTGCAGTATCTGTAGAACTAGGAGAAAGAGAAGTGTCCGCGTCACCGGGAGAAGTAGATGGATCCACCGTTGGCTCGACATTTTACCCAATTTGATCTTCAGCATCATTGTCCTCTGATTCCTCTTTAGTTCCCGAGAACTTGGAACCGGACCAGAAGGATCAGGAGCATCAGACTGCGTTGAGAGCCCATTTTCAGTAGCTAACTCAAGATTACGGGCCTTAGCAATTTAGGTATCAAAATCAATGATACCTACTTTGGCCTCTTCCAAGGTTTTTCTCCTCATGTTGTACATGGCATAAGTTTTCTCAACAACGAGGGAAGCCGCTGGGTGCTTAAGTTCTTCTTTCAGTTAGGATACCTCGGCAGAAAGGCTTTCGCGGGCAGACCTAACAGATCTGAGGCTAACATCAAGGTCATGGGTTGAACTAAAGAGCCTATTATGCTCGATAGTTTTCCTGTACTTCTCTTCCAACCAGGCATGTTTCGCCCCCCAGCAGCAAGCTCTTCGATTCTGGAGTTCAAGGTTGTCTTTAAGTCAGTTACTTTTTCTGCAGTGGCAACCTCGCGCTCGATTGCAGCAAGAATGGCGTCATGGACTTCAGCCTATTTGCCCTTGGCTTCATCAAATCTAACCCTCAGCGGACCAATTTCTTGGCTAAGGGTTACCACCTCTTGCTCGCTTTGATGCAAATGAGCCTCCAATGCAACAACCTCAGCAGCCTTGGTTTCCAGTTCTGAGAGGCGAGCGACACATTGCTCCCGCTCTGCCAAAGGATGATCCTGAGTAGAAGTAAGTTCTTCCTTATCACGAATCAACCTCTGAAGGCTCTCGAAGCAAGAAAGTTGGCCTACGAAACAAGAAAGGTAAAACTCAGAATACACAAAAGTAGAAGAAATAACAAAGGAAGAAGCGACCGTACCGCTGCAGCATTATGCATGGCGTTATTCAACAGGAACTCTCCTGAGAGTGCCCGAACCTTTTACCAATCTTTCTCTGAAGCCAAAGGCTTAAGATAATTAGCAAGCTCCGCCGCCCGGGAAAGCAGGTTGCACTCAGTAGAGACCGAAGAGGTAGCATTCCTCCTCCGATGGGGATCCTCAGAAGGAGCAACATAATTTTCCCCAAATTCCCATGAACTGGGGACTGGGGAGGAGGAACATCTCCTTCATGATCAGATGTGGCCGGTGGAGGTGATGTAGCAATTGTTGGTTGAAGAGTGGATGAAGATGGAAATAATGTAGCAATTGCTGGTGCTGGTGAAGATTGAAATGAAGCTGATGGAGTTGAAGAGTAAGAAGTAGTTGCATCAAATGTAGTGCTGGTTGTTGGATGCTCGCCAACCAAAGACGGTAGGGACTCGGTACTCAGCCTCGTGATACCAGGCACAACAATTGGGGCCTGAAAACGGGAATTGGCATTTTTCACTAAATCAAATTCCCCCCAAAATGCCGAGCTATCGTCCTCGGTTGGTGTAACTAACCCAACAGATTGAGCATTCTGTTGAGTTGATGATGAACGTTGCCTTCTGTGTAGAGAAGCCCCATAATCACTAGCTTCTCCATCATCTTCGATCATCACAGTGTCTATGAACGGCCCGGGAAGAGGGCTGGTGATCACAACTTCCGGAGACGACTCGGGGGCACTAGCCTTTGCCCTCTTATTCTTTTCCCCGATTGCGGAGGAACGCCTTCTCTTTGGTTGCTTGTTCTCCGGCCGGGGAGTCCGTGGTAAAATATCTGTGCCCGAAGTAAGTCCGGAAATACCTGTTTGAGTAAGCGCTTTCTGAAGTAGCCTCGCCGCATCAGCAGGATCAGCCAAGACGTCCTCCTCGGGGACAACAATAGAGCCTGCAGGTAGACCTAATTTCGCGAGCTAGTTAGAAGGGTTCAACTAAGTTCTTCACATGAAATATTAAAATAAGGTGAGTTTAAATTACCATGGCTTTTTGCCTTCCACCCGTATTTAAGGGCCAGTTCTTTCCACAAACGAGTTTCGGGTGTCGTAACGTCCAAGATCTTCTGAACCCACCGGTCTAAGCCTCCACCACCGGTGGGATCCATCGAGTTACTGAAACATGCAAAGGATAAAGAATCAATATGATCATAGAGGAATATTTGGTAAAAAGAAATATTAAATGAATATCTTACGAGTACGGTTCAAATCGTCTGGAAAGGATGATGGCATTGTCGGGAAGATATTATTGGTGGCAACTGCTGGTAGAACATGGTGGCCACGTTTGTAGAGGTTTATCATTCCCCCACGAAAAATCTCGGGGGAGTAGAGATTCATCATACAAGCTAAGGTTAGCTCTTCTTTAGTCTCCTGGAACAAACGCCGAAGGCAGGCAATTGTCCTCCACACAGAAGGACTTACTTGTGCCAAACATACTAAGTAGCGGAGGCAAAACTCCACAATCACAGAATCCAGCTCTCCACTCAAAGAAAACGCACCCAAAGTAAAGGGATACGTGTAAAAATATGTAAAACCCTAATTGGGAAAGGTCACTCGCTCCGATAGATCGGGAGCAATAATATCCAACTCATGGCAGCGTAAGTCTTCCTTCGTAGCAGGAATGCTGGAAGGCCGGATTGAAGAAGGGTACCTACAGCCCATGAACGAGGGTTGGCGGTAGGAAATTTTTCTTCGAAGTCTTTTGTGGTATTAAGACTTCTAGGGATGATGGAACTCACTGTTGAAGGAACATAATCCTCGGCCTTTTTCTTATTCTTTGAAGAACTGGTATGCTTTGAGGAAGAAGCCATTATATGGAAGGAGGAGAAGGTTTTTTGTTTGAAGAGAGTTAGAAAAAATATGAATAACAAAGGTGCAAATCAAAAGCTTGTAAAATTATGAAGTGCAAGAAAAAAAGGATGATGCGGATAAGTAAAATTTTGGCGGCTAAATTCATGGCCATGATTACCTCGTTAATCGGCAAAAACTGTGCTGAATCATGAGATGATGCGTGTTCGGAGCATTAATGCGGAGAGACGTGCATCTAATCAACCATCCGAAGCCTTTAGAAGAAGTTATTGAGATTCCCGTTAAAAGAGTGTTTACCAACTTCCCGGTAACACAAAGTTATATAACCGGAAAGCAAGGGGACTATCTATATAGGGTAAATATGATATGACACGTGGCCATCTAAAGGAAGGACACGTGGAACCCAAGACGGGGATGGCCAAAGACCGAACGTAACTACTCCGCTTGTCACCGGAAGGGATAACGTCCATAAAGGTGTATTAAATGCTCTGTGCCTGATAGTATTTAATAAAGAATATTCTGCAGCATTAAGAGCGACAACCCGTTACAAGGAATTTGGCATTTAAGTTCACCATTACATCTTCATCAGTAGCCCTCATAATTGACATTAATGAAGGGAACGATCCTAGGATCCTCTTCCCTCGACACTGCTATAAATAGTGAGCTTAGTTATTATTGTAAAAGACACGAATTTTCTGGCAGACTTATACTATATTTTATACAAAGCTTAATGCAATTTTACTTTCTCGCTTTTTGATTTCATCATTGCTTTGCCCGAACACCTTGTTCCCGGAACTGTCATCTCTGCTATTTAATTTACATTTTAAGACTAAGTTAAGTATTGCACAATTCTTTACTTATTTCATCATTTTTATGATCAAATTAGTTCACTTGTCTAGAAACCACGTATAAATTCAACTGTACCGTTTTATGGTTAAGCACAAAAATTTCTAAATTTATTATTTGTTTCTTAAATTTTATCGGTATCATTTACATAAAATGAAATGGAATGAGCAATGGAGTATATTTGTATCTATGCGATATAAATATTTGGTAAGTTTTTCTTATAGGAGTATTATTACAACGAAAAAAATCTGACGTACATGAGGGGTAAATTGGTCTTTCCAAGTTAAACGAAAATACACTAAACGACAAAATACTGAACCACGAACTGATTAGTCCGAGTTCCTCCGACAGGTGTCGTATAATGAACCAGATGATTCCACGTGGACAATTGGATTCATCGCTCGAGCTTGGTACATCAGTCGTATCTTGGGAAAGAAGCAGCTGAAACTGAAACCTCCCTTCAATTTAACCATGGTTAATACTTTTAACACTACACATAGTTAGTTTCGCCGCTAAGAAATAAAAAATTACGTAAAAAAACAAAACATTTGAAAAAGAGTTCTATTAACATTTCTCTATTATGACAGCTTTCTAAACCAGTCTCTTCTCTTTCACTCTCTCTGTATAAACGCCGCCATGTCTGAATATTAGACCTCTTCTCATTTTTCTCTTCATTCAATAAGAGTTTTTTTTTCCTTCCTCTTTTTTGGGAACACAACAATTCCCAAAAACAGTAGTAGCAATTTTTTCCTAGCTTCGGAAATAGTTGGCAAAACTTTTCTTGTATTCATTTAAGGTTGGAAAAAAGCATTTTCAAATCAAGATTTTGACTGCCCATTTTTACTTAATAGGGGCAATAATTTGAGCTGAAGTGGAGAAAAGTAGCTGAAAAAAACACATGTGAAGTTCAATTTTTTCTTAGCTAAAAATATGGCAGAGATGGAAAACTCATCATCTATGACTGTAGCTGGCAGTTCATTAGAAGAAACAATTACCCAACAAAATTTTCCAGTAAAGAAGAAAAGGAACCTTCCAGGTAACCCAGGTAAAAAAAAGTTAAAAAGAAATTCAATATTTTTTATTATTTCTCTTGAGCAACTCGGCGGAGTGTCTATCGGAAACAACTTTTTTACCTCGTGCCTCCCTACCTTCGCGAGATAGACGGACAAAGATAGAGGTAATGTTTGCATACACATTACCCCTTAGACCCCATACTGTGGGATATACTGGCAGATTTACTGATTCCAGTATTTTCTACGCAGAACATAAATTTAGGTGTAAAATTTTTTTAAAATTGTAATAAATACTATGTTTGAATTCATAATTTAAAATACAATAGGTTCGTTGTAAAAAAACCTTCGGTTGAACCAATAGAGCTTAAATTCTGCCTCCGCTTCTGCCCCTGTATGCTGGTATTTTGTTGTTGTATTTTTATTTATAGTTCTGCGCCTTTTATTATTGTTTGCTAAAGTGTAAAATGTTTGGTTTTTGTAGATCCAGAAGCAGAAGTAATAGCACTATCACCAAAAACACTAATGGCAACAAACAGATTTGTGTGTGAGATTTGTAACAAAGGGTTTCAACGTGACCAAAATTTACAGTTACATAGAAGAGGACATAATTTACCTTGGAAACTCCGGCAACGTACGAGTAAAGAAGTGAAAAAACGTGTGTATGTTTGTCCCGAAGCCATGTGTGTTCATCATGATCCATCTAGAGCTTTAGGTGATCTTACAGGAATTAAGAAACATTTCTGTAGAAAACATGGTGAGAAGAAGTTTAAGTGTGAACGTTGTACTAAAAAATATGCTGTTCAGTCTGATTGGAAAGCTCATATGAAGACTTGTGGTACTAGAGAATATCGTTGTGATTGTGGAACATTGTTTTCTAGGTATGTTAACATTTTATTTTTTCTCCTTTTGTTCTATCATCATATCTTGTTCTTAGTTATTGTTTATTGTTTTTATTTTTTATTTTTTTGAGTTAAGAATCTATCGGAAACCGTTTCTCTATAAACGTAAAAATAAGGTCTGCGTTCTATTAGGGGCTCTATTGGGGGCGTACGCAAGATTTTGGTAAGCGATTTTAAAATTTAAAAAAATGAAAGAACGAATTAATCATTATAACGGAAAGCGGTGTCATTTTTTATCTTTATACCCAGTTTTTTCATTTTGTATACTATATACATATACATAATTAATTAAAATTTTGAAGAGGTGGTGTCACGTGATACCACTTGCCGTGCTGCTGTACTCTATCCTCCTTAGGCCTCACTTTTTTGGGATTACACTGAACTTGTTGTTTGTTGTTTGTTACTCGAGAAATAGTGGAAAATGGAACTAAAATGCTCAATATTATTTTCCGAAGTTTCTCCCTTCCATTTGGTCAATAGTTTATTGAATTTGAAAATTTTTAGCTAGCGTTTGGCCATAGATCACAAATTTATTTTGAAAAATCTGATTTGGGTGAAGTTTGGTTTGAAGATGAAAATGTGTTTGGACATACGTTTTCAAACGTATTTTCCAATTTTATTTTGGAAAAACATGTATATAATTTTCAAGTTTTGGGATTTTGGTCCAAAATAGCTGATTTTGGGATTTGAAATTTGGGATTTGGAATTTGGCCAAAATATGAGCAAAATTTATGACCAAACATGAGTTTTGAAAATAAATCCCAAATTTACTTTGGGAGAACTTATGGCGAAACGGGGCCTTAGTATGTGAAGTCTTGAAATGAACATTTAAAAATTGAATTTGTGTGTCGACATGAATTTTACTAGTAGAATTTTTTTCAAGTTCTGTGATCTTGAAAGCATTATCTATTTAAGATATCCTCAAACTAATTTTTGATCTTTTATTTTAAAGTGAAGTTCTAAAAAAAAAAAGAGTAAATTTGTAAATTAAATATTGAAATGCTAATATGTATTTCATTATTTGTAATTAATGTGCACGTAAAAACGTTACTAATTATTATGTTTTTGTGGTTTTTGATGGTGAAGGAGGGATAGCTTTATAACGCATAGGGCATTTTGTGATGCATTGGCTCAAGAAAGTGCAAGAGCTCAACCAATGAGAAGTACAAATACTGAGGAAAATTTGAAAGTTGATGAAGCTGTTACTTCTTCGTCTAGTCCACCACCACAACCTTTAACTCCATCAACTGGAGTTCTTTCACCAGTTCTGTCCATTCAAAGTTCAGGTAATTATAATAAGGAAAAAAGAAATAAATAAAAAGGTTAATTCTACGTACTTTTTTTGAGTAGTTGCACATGCATAATCTGCAATTTGTCAACATCGTAGAAACCAAGAAGTAGTGGAGTATGTCATAAAAACGCTTCTCTCGTTTAAATGAAACTTAATTAGGTTCTTTGAATTGTTTTTCTTGAGAGTATGTGTTTCTTCATGTGATGATCGATGTGGTGGTTTTTTTAAATTATTTTTGTTTTGTTCTCATTTGTCCATTAGTGTCCTTTGTCTTTTTCCTGAAGTGTTCATCTTCTTGTGTGAATGTCTCACCATTGATTTAGCTAGCGTTTGGCCTAGATCTCAAATTTGTTTTGAAAAATGTGATTTGGGTGAAGTTTGGTTTGAAGATGAAAATGTGTTTGGATACGTTTTCAAAACATATTTTTCAACTTTATTTTGGAAAAACATGTATATAATTCCCAAGTTTTGGGATTTTGGCCCAAAATCAGCTCAATAGCTGATTTTGGATTTGAAATTTGGGATTTGGCCAAAATATGGGCAAAATTTATGGCCAAACATGAGTTTTGAAAATAAGTCCCAACTTTATTTTGGCAAAACTCATGGCCAAACGGGACCTTAATTAATTACTCCTTTTTACAAAAGTTTGTCCTAGTGAATGACTTTTGAGATACTTAGTCTTAAATAGGTTACAACATTTATGTGGCTGTGAAATATCTAAATTTTGTGGTTTGAAACCTACCATAGCATTTGTATGGTTGTAACCGGGAGCAGAGCTAGGTACTGAGGCGTGGTTCGGTCGAACTCAATAATTATGGTCCAAACTCTATATTTGTATTAAGAAATTAATTTAATATGTTCAAATTATTAATTTAGAACTCAGTAACTTAAAATGGTTAAATTCCTGAACCGAGAAACTTCAGCTTGAGGCTCCTCCTCTGACTGTAACTGCTTCATATTAAAGAAATATTGAAAGGTGTCAATAATTTTTAAACGATTAATGAGAAATCTTTTTGAAACGGAGAATACTTTGGTTTTGACCGCGGGCAGTGGTGTATCTAGCACTATAGCTATGGGTTCAAGTGAACTCATAATTTTCGAGACGGAGGTAAAAATTTATTATAATTGTAAGAAACAATGGATATTAATCCATAACTTTGAAAATATGATGAGTTCCGTGCTAAAATCTTAAATATTGAACCCATAAAATTTAAATTCAGTATCCGGCCTATGGGCATTAAAAATGGAGTAATTAAGAAAGGAAGGCTAGCTAGTACGGGCTCAAATATCGGAAAAAGGATTTAAAAGAGGGGCGTTGAGTAAAGGAAAATGTGAAAGGTCTCTGGTTAAAGTTGGATGCATATTGGGATTCAGAACATACAAAAGTTTATTCCATTTTTAAAAAAGATTGTATCTTTTTCTTGATTGTGTGAATGAAGGAATAAACTCCCTTTTTCACTTTGTTCTTTTCTGGGTGACAGAATTGCCAGCAGACAATCAAAATCAAGCTGGTGTACAGTTACAAGCAGCACAAGGTACAATTACGCCTGTTTCTACAACTACTGTCACAGCCACAACAATTTCCACTACTGCTAGTACTACTGGTCCTAGTAGTAGCAAAGTGTTTGCTAGTGTATTTCCATCGTCGTCGACTTCAGTTGGGCACCCCCACTCATCTTACTCGGATATTCTTTGTGCTATTGGGCCAGAACAAATGAGCGCCATAGAGCCAATGTCGCTCTCGTTGTCGTCTTCATTTTATCTCTCGGCCAATAACGGGTCAACTTTATTCCAAGATCACACCGGCCACGGCCAGCATTATGGTCCAACAACGCAACCGGCATTATCCGCAACTGCATTGCTTCAAAAGGCTGCCCAAATGGGCGCTACATCGTCTAACAACTCGTTTCTTCGTGGTCTTGGATTGGCAATGTCGAGTACCTCTACATCGGACAATATTTCCCATGTGAAGCTAGAGAACAATGTAGAGGTACCCGGGCTCGGGATACAACTCCCGTCTAATGGTCCTTCGGGACAATGGACGGATTTGATGATGGGTCCATCTCATGATTCTATGATGTTTGGGAACAAGCCTCCAACTCTTGATTTTCTTGGTTTAGGAAATGATGCAAATGTAACTTCATCAAATGGATTTTCAGCGCTTTTGAGCTCAATGGAAGGCGGATTTGGTGTTGCAACGTCGTATGGTGGAGTGGCAACTAGAGGGGAGCCTTGGGATGATCATTCTGATAGAAAGCCTTCTATGCTTTAGGTGGAATTTAGTTGGAACATTACTGCAAAAATGAAATGAAGTTCTATACATTAATTTATCTTGATTTTTGTGGGAGAGTTTTTGTTTGATACATATAGATATCCAATAGACGTAGCTAAGTTATGTTCATACCCGTACTTCATTTCTAAGCTTAGTTTATTTTGGTTTTATATTCAGGACATGCAGTTAGGACAACATGGTAGTGAACTAGCCACCTAGGTTTCTGCTCGTTTGTATGCAAAAGAATGACCAAGTCCCATATGCTTGGTAAATTAAAGTTCTCTTTTTAACCTGCTTTCTTTGCCTATTGTTATTTTCTTACTTTAGATTTTCATCTCCATATTTGAATTGATCATTCGTTATTAACGTCATGTTACATTAACAGCTTGTTTGGATGGTAGTTACCTATTTGTATTATTGTATCGTATTGTTATTTTAAATGCAATGTTTGGTTTAATTGTTACTTAAATTTTATTATATCGTATTATTAAATTCATCGTTATGTAACGACGAAAAGTGTCATTTTATGGAATATTTGATCTGGTGTGGTGGCGGCATCATCTTGTTTTTTTCTTTCATCTTGCTCTTTCTTATTATTAAATAATTATATTTTATCTTTTATTTTACTTTTTTTTATATATTTTACTCCGTATTCTATTTTTTCTTAGTAATGTTGTAAGTTTAATTTATACTTCATATTGCAGGTGCCTGACATCATAAAACGACGGTAAACGATTTAATTTTTTTAAATGTTGCATTAATCTAACAATACAATGCAGTAATACGATACATTATACATTATGAAACGATACGTAACAATTCAAATAAGTAAGTTGTGGTGTAATAAGCAAACGTGTGATGTTGTGAATGTTCCTTGGTCTAAAATTAGGATGCTAACAAAAAGTCTAAATCGCGTACAGAATGTCATATTGTTTTGCCGTCAAAATAGTACGATATAGCCAGTTTTCGCACTGGTCAATCAAAAATAGCCAGCGTTTATCAAATTAATGAAAAATAGCCACTATTTTGCTGCAACAGAGACCAGTCCCGTATAATATACGGGAGTTCGGTGCATTTGTGTACGAACTCCAGCATATTATGCTGGACCGGTATACTTTGGTGACTCCTGTATAATATAGGGGAGACTGGAGCACCGGTGCTCCAAACTCCAGTATATTATACTGGACATTTATACTTGCTGGAACTCCAGTATATTATGCAGGAGTTCCAGCGTAATTATACTTGAACTCCCGCATATTATACGGGAGTTCCAGCATAGTTATCCTGGAACTCCCGTATAATATGCGGAGTTCAAGCATACTTATGCTGGAACTCCCGTATAATATGCGGGCGTATTTTCCGGATTTTGAACAGTGTTTTCACTCAGATTTATCTTTACACGAAAAGTGGCTAAATTTCGATTACTTTTGAAACTGGACTATTTTTGAATGACCAGTTATAAATCTGGCTATTTTTAAATTTTTCCCTGTTTTGCCATATAAGTGGGCCATTTTTGTACTACTTGATCGATAATACAAGGCTGTCTACCTATAAGTAATAATCTAGCTATATGTAATAAGAGATTTGCCCTTCAATATTCTGGGGTTGACTGTTCATGGTCAATGTAGTGAAGTTAAAATATGTGTACTGTCCTCGATTAATAGCATGTTCCCTTAGTGTTATTTACTCCCTCCGGTTCACAATAAGTGTCCAATTTGCTTTTAGCACGCCCATTAAGAGAATACTAAATTCCATACAAAAATACCTACTATGACTAAACTACACCTAATTAAACATTTAATGTGAGGAGTAAGAAAACTTTTTAGGGATATGCACATAGGGGTTATTTTGTAAAAACAAATTGAATTCTTTCTTGATTACATAACTGGACACTTATTTTTAACCAAAATGAAAAAGTAAATTGGACACTTATTGTGAACCGGAGGGAGCATG
This sequence comes from Nicotiana attenuata, assembly GCF_001879085.1. Classification (NCBI taxonomy): domain Eukaryota; kingdom Viridiplantae; phylum Streptophyta; class Magnoliopsida; order Solanales; family Solanaceae; genus Nicotiana; species Nicotiana attenuata. The sequence goes on from NC_031989.1 coordinate 35,371,553, forward strand.
AATTATGCCCTTTACAATTTTAGAATTAAGAAAATAATATTTTTAGGTCTTTTATGTGTAAAAATAAATCTCTCATGTATAAAAAAAATAGGGTTATAAAACTAAAAATAAATTTGTAATAGCCATAAAACCAATTCACAATATTGATTTTCTTGTTCAATATTGGTTTGAAGTTATAACAAAAAGTTATTTGAAATAGCTAGAAGCTAAAAAATCTTATTTGGAAGTTGCAATTGTTTGAGACAAAAATTGTATGTGTGAAAAATATCATTTTAGCTGTAATACTTGTCAAATAAGCCTTTCAATATTCCACCAGTATTAATTCAAATACTACATTAAAATTCAATATTTGAAAATATTGATGCTGGATTTTCATTTTGCAAATAATGCAATGGCTAAATGGTGAATGTTCAATATATAAAACTTTTCTTTTAAAACTATTTCGGTACTTTCCATCATACTTGACACTTCTATTTTTATAGAGCATTTACGACTTACAAGAATTTAAATATATTAAATTATACTATATACCTTGACATCATCAGTAACAACATTTTGAACGTCTTTTTCTGAACCGAAAGTCTATCAGAATCAACTCTCTATTTTCTCTAAGTATGAGTAAGACTGCGTACATACCACCAGAGGCAGATTTATTGTCGAAAAATTATACTATATATATAAGGCAAAATCTATTTTGTATCTCTATAATTGTATCTTAAATTTCCTTGACACAGTTAAAAAGCATAGCTTAGTGGTCAAGGGGTTCAAAACCTTAGTAAGGTCATTAGGTCAATCTCACTGGCCACAACTTTATTTATTTTTTCTTACTTTTTCCTATTTTGAACTCTTTCAGCGAAAATCCTACCTTTGCCGCTATATATCACCCTTCTCTGACTCCACATGCGGGATTTCACTCCGTTTGTTGTTGTTATTGTTGTTTTATTTCATAAAATATATATTCATAATACGTACTATGCTTTTGCTCAAGACAGCTAAGGGGCAGGGGACAGAAATCAGAATCAGAAATGGGAGTGTGGGGAATGGGCAACAGACATTACCATTTATATTGAAAGTAGCATAACACTTCAACAGAGACGATCATGCCAGTCAGTAGTAGTAGCTGTAGGGGCTGCCCAGTCAAATCTTTAAACTTAAATTTAATGCTAGTTAGACTACTGTAGTTGACTGTTGAGTCACATCGAAAATCAATGAAATAAAGAAAATGTAGCAGGCCCATATTTATTTCGAGTGCTGAGTGTAGTTTTTGAACAAGATTCGTGAAAGTGCTATGGCACACATTCCTTCTCTGGTCCTTCACTCTTTTTCATGATCTCTTCCTGCATTTCTGCAAAAGTAGTGGTCTTGTTTTCCTCCACCTGATATGGTTTAATTTCATGTTATAATCAATATGATCTGCCTATAAGAATATTAGTAACACAATATAATCCAGATCAAATATGATATTATTACATACCTATTTGAGTATATTGACAAAGAATTAGGGACCCGTTTGGCTATGGATTTTGCCGAAATATAATTGGGGTTTTTTTTTTTCTTTTTGCAAATACATGTTTGGCCATAGATTTTATTCACATTTTAGCAAATTTTCAAACCCCAAAATCCAAATACCCAAGATCAGCTAAAGAGATGGTTTTGGTCCAAAATATCACTATTGCATTTTTTAAAAATTGCCCCAAACTTTTGTATTTTATAAAAGAAACCACCATTTATTATTTTGTAACAATGCTGCTTCGTCTTCTCGGTCATCTGATAATGTATTATGTAGTTCATTATAAAATTGATATTTTTGTACCAAATATATTTATGTTCAAGACTATGGTTTGCTATAATATAATGAATGTTTTTGATAAAGGTACTGTTGGGTATTTGTGATAGTTTTTAGAACTTGTGGGTATAAGTCATGTTTCATGTTTTTTCAACAAAAAAAAAGTAAAATATGGTTTGAAAACTTATGTCCAAACACATTTTCATCTTCAAACCAAACTTCACCCAAATCAGATTTTTCAAAATAAATTTAGGAATTTATGGCCAAACGCTAGCTAAGTGTTCCTCTCTATTACTCTTTTTTCAATATGGCGACCAGAGGCGGATTTAAGATTTTGAAAACATACGTGCACTGCTAAGGAAATGAGAAAAAAAGAGTATTAAAATGAGAATTGATCCACATTCCTTTGGGTAAAGGACTCAATATTTAATCAAGTGCTCCATTCAGCGTTTGTGGAGTATGGATGCCAACAAATAATATTAGATTAATTCTAAAAAATACATTATATAAAATACTTAGTTTGACGGATAGACCATGGGTTTAGGTGCCCCATAAACTAATCTACAATTCGGCTCCTCATGGCAGCGTAAATGGGACAACTACTGCACACAACAGATATTATAAAATAAATCTAATTGTATGTTTATACAAGGGCTAGACTGCAATTAATAAAATCCTGGTGGATCCTCCCATTAAGGGTTTTCATCGGATTGAGCTTACACTGGTTGTCACATTAGACCCATCAAGAACATAAAGTGCACAGCTTAAGTAATAAAATTTCACACTTAGAATTGGACTCGCGTTTATGGACTATCATCAAACTCAAACATTTAAATATAAATAAAATATTTAATAATATAATCCCATTTACCATTGAACTAATGAACAAAACCTGCAACTACTTTCACTCGAGAGTCATATCAAGTTCAAGGTTACTTATTATTTTTTCTTATTTTAAATTGGATTGTCAGATGAGCATGACATTGAATGTATCTTGATTGTACTACCTGCAGTGACATTAATGTGCAGTGATATTGATGAGGAAGAATGGCACAAATTAGAAAACCTTGACATTCCAGCTATTACATAATTTAATATTAGGAAAAACTTAATTATCTATATCTATCTATACTATATTAAAAAAAACGAAATCTCTTAGCGAAATGCCGTTCGCATTTTTTACCCTTTAAAAAATTAATTTCACACTAGACAAAATAGTCATTTAATTAATTTCCTATTGTTTAGGAAAGAACAATTAATTATTTTTCTAATATTCAGAAATTCGAAACCAACTAGATTTTGTGTCATAAATCCTTTCTTATTTGAACTATGTAATATAATAAATTTATAAAAGAAGAATAATAACACATGAGAATCACATTATAACCTTCGCCCAAATTTAAGTCCTTTTAGATTCAGGAGTCCCTTTTTGCCACACATACTTTGGAGCTAAATAAAGTTATTTAAATACCACCATTTGTTAGGTCAATAGAAAGCAATGAAAAAAATAATATAATTTATCTTGCGTGGATCCAAAGAACACGTCCAGGAATGACAATTATGACCCATTTTTAAAAAATAAAGAGATAGAAAGGACAAAGGAGGCTAAATAAATAATATTGAAAGCTTATAAATTTACAGATGTACAAAAAATTAATCTTTTATCCACTCGATTAGATATTTTTACAAATATATTAATGAAAATATAATTTTCCATATTTATCATATAAATATGTTCACTGAAACTAAAAAACTATTAATGGATAATTTAGAGATAAAATTTCATGATAGAAAATCTAAGATTTAAAAAATGAAAAACTAGGAATTGCACCCCCCCACCCCCCCCCCCCCCAACAAAAAAAGTTTTGAACGAATATTTTTTTATAAATAATGGTAGCTTGATTTCTTTTAAACATTTTTAGTATTTGTATACTAGCTTATATTGTTAATATAACAATGATTGATAACTTTTATATAGCAATTTCTTCCCTTTATTCAGTAAGGTACACATAATTAATATTTCTCAATTTTACAAACTTACACTCTTATTTATGATAACTCAAACATTATTTTAATAAAATATTTGCATAATTATTTAAAAAATATTATTTATTTAGACAGGGTACACGCGCAGCGTGCGTATCGTAAAACTAGTTATATTAAAAGCACGAAACTCCGTAGCGAAATTTTATTCTTTTTTTTACCCTTTTAAAATAGATTTTATATTAGAATTAATCGTTTTCCTAATATTTAGGATTATGTTAATCTATAATATAATAATATATTAAAAGCACGAAGGTCCTCAGCGAAATGTCGTTCGCCTTTTTACCCATTAAAATGGATTTCATATTGGACAAAATAGTAATTTAAATTATTTTCCTAATATTTAGGACCTTAAAGTCAATTAAAATTTTAGTTATTAATTTTTTCTATTTTGAAATATTTATAGAGTCCTAATATTTAGGACTTTAAAATCGATTAAGATTTACCTTACATAAATTCTTTTCCTAATTAAAGTATGTAACATATTTATAATTAGCAGTACCAAAATAAAAAAAAATAAGGCAAAACATTAACTACACGTAGAAGGAGTTCTTGGGCATAAAGTGTTTGAAAAATATTGTCACAACCCGGACTTCCCACCCTTGGGAGTCGTGANGTTATTAATTTTTTCTATTTTGAAATATTTATAGAGTCCTAATATTTAGGACTTTAAAATCGATTAAGATTTACCTTACATAAATTCTTTTCCTAATTAAAGTATGTAACATATTTATAATTGGCAATACCAAAATTAGAAAAAAATTAAGGCTAAACATTAACACGTAAAAGGAATTCTTGGGCGTAAAGTTTTTGAAAATTAAGTGTATTTTGTTTAATTATTTTCCTAACATTTAGTATCTTGATATCAACTAAAATTTTATTTATTAAATTGATCCTCTTTATTTGAACTAAGACCTTATATTTAGGATTTTGATATCAATTAAAACTTAATCAAAATCAATTAAACTTTTATCTTATACAAATTATTTATACCTATTGCTATCCATATATTATATACTATATTAAAAGCACGAACTCTCTTAGCGGAATGTTGTTCGCCTTTTTTACACTTTAAAAAATAATTTTATATTGGATAAAAGTGTAAATTAATTTTTTTTCTAATATTTAAGTGAAATACATTAAAATTTTGGTATTAAATCTTTTCTTATTTGAATTATGCAGAAACTTTTAATATTTAAGTTATATAAATATATTTCTTAAATTTCTAATCACTAAATGTTACTATTGTAAACTACCATAAGCACATTAGGACTGAGTAAGAAAATATCTTTAATGAACGGCATGCTTGCGTTTAATAATAATAATTCATAGTATTAATATATAACATACTTTTAGTTGAGAGAATGATTGCAAGAATAAGATGCTGGTCTACTAAGTACTTAGCATATAGTGGAAGGGTGTAACTTATTAAGAGTGTACTATTCGAGATGCAAACTTATTGGGCCCAGGTGTTTCTAATCCCAAAGAAGGTCATCCAGCTTATGATAAAAATTTGCAGAATTTTCTTATGGACGGGCAGTCATGAGAGCTCAAGGAGAGCACTGGTTTCATGGGAGACTTTATGTAAGCCATACTCAGCAGGGGGTCTAAACTTTATAGAGTTGCATACTTGGAACAAAGCAGCACTTAGCAAATTATTATGGGCTGTAGCAACGAAGAAAGACACTCTTTGGATAAAATGGATTCATACATTTTATATCAAAGGAAAAGACATACAACAACTGACTACTCCTTCTCGAGCCTGCTGGATATACCTGAACAAGGATTTGAATGTGGCTTTACAGGACTGCTGTGACAAAGGTAAGTTCAGAATCAAAAAAGCATATCAAGCCTTCCTACCACAGTATCAGAAGATTCAATGGAGAGGACTAGTACAGGGATCAAAGACTATTCCAAAACACAAGTTCATTCTATTGTGAGCACGTGATTTTTGATCAATTACTCCCATAAATTCAAAACAAAATAACTTCTTTCAGTGTTTGCAATTTTTGTGGATTTTGTGGCATTTTTCTATTAATTGTTTGCATTTATCTGCCCATGTTTATTTTATTTACTTCATGAAAAATACAAAAAATACTTGGCATGTGCATTTAGGATTTAACTTCGCATTTTAGGATTAATTAGAAAATTAATTGTTTTATAAAATGGAAAAATCACAAAAATAATGTAGTTTGCACTTTTAATTTTAACTCCTATTTTTAAGTAGCTTTCCTTTTAATTTGTTGAGTTAACTATCATTTAGGGTTAATTAGTGACTTTGTTGAGTTAATTAGTTTCTTAGATTTATTTTAGGATTTGTATTAGTTCTGAAAAATAAAGGAAAAAGAAAAAGAGTAGAGGAATTAAAAGAAATTAGGAAAAGAAATAAAAACAAAAAGAATTGGAAACAAAAGAGTGCAACCAGCTTTGGGCCCAGTATGGTAGCCTTATAACTAGCCCAATTCATTTCCCTGAGACCCATTAAACCGGCCCAAGTCCACCCCAAACCCGGTCCAATGTTCCCCTCCCTCAAAACGACACCGTTTGGTTCCAGTTAATCTCAGCTCTCGATTCTTCTGATCCAGCGGACGAGAACTGCCTAGGTTATTTTTATATAAATATGTCCTAACGCCTCCCACCCCCTCAGAGCCCCCTACCCCTCCTTCTCTCACCTGTTCATCAGAGACCCTAACGCTACCGCCCCTCCGCCGCCGGCCGGAAATCATCTCCGCCGGCGGCGAATCTCCAATGGCTCCCAAATTTATACCATATCCTCTTCTCCACCTCCCATTTCCAAATCCATGCTTTATTTTCCTCAAAACCCTTCCAAACTCCTCGAATCTTCGTTTGAATTTATAAACCCTAGCCGCCGCCGTTGTTCTCCGGTGGCGGCGCCACCTCAAATCTCACCAGAAATCTCACCACATGATCACCTTACACCCCTCATCCCAAATCCACAACCCTTAGCCTTCGAATCATCCCCGTTTGGTTCTAATTTTAAATCGAAATTTGACCCAGAACCCTATCTGCTCAAAGTTTGGGGGCTTTTCGAGTCTGGGCTATAATAGCCCTTAATCTTGTGTTTTCTCATAGAAAACACACGATTAAGGACGGTTTTAACTCAAATAATGCCATGAAATCTGCCAGTGTTCGAGGATGAGTCAAAATTTCAAGGTATTTTTATTCTTACTTTCTTCTCTGTTCTCATCCGTGATTTTTGTTTTATTTTTGTTCTGATTACCTTTGTTATTTTGTGATGAGTTTAGGTTTTCTGTTTGGGTTTCTGATTTCTTTTTACCATATAGTTTAGTTTTATTTCGTTTGATTTGATTCCATGTCTATCTTTTGCTTTGCATTTTTCTGATTCTTGTTCATTCTTCATAATTAGTTTCAGTTTGGTTTGTTTGGTTTAAATTGATTAAGTTCACTGTTGTATTAGTCTATGATACATTTAGGGTTCCTATTATTTAGAGTTTAATTTCAGTTTGATTAGCTAGATTAGTTAGTTCAATTTTTAATCGTTGTTTGGTTATAGCCGAGTAGTTTCTAGTTCATAGTTAATTAACCATGGTTAGTCAAAGGGAGGGTAGGTTAATGGTGACCTATGTGAGTAATTTCAGGGAGTGTTCAGGGGTATTTTGGGTAAATGAATTAGACATGAATGCTGTAGATTAGAGTAGAAGTTCCCAGAATCTTCTAGAATGGGGCTCAAGTTTAGATTTCAGTAGTTTAGGATAGTAACTTGGGTAACAAGTCGAAAATAAGAGGACTAATCTGAAAATAAAGAGGGACTAAGAGTGTAAACAGAAAATTGGAGGGCTGCCCTCATTTGGTCTATAAAAGGCATCCTTTAGTGCCTTAAGTCACAAGTTTTGAGCTCCAAAAATTTCCCCCAAAAGGTGCTCTCTAAGTTTCAGATCCGATTTTGAAATTCAACATTCAAAAACCCAAAAAACAATAGAAAACCTCCAGAAAAATCAAAAAAATACTGTTCCATTAGATAATTCAGGTTAATTTTGACTTTTAGTTATCGATTTCCATTCTTCTAGTTCAATATTTGCGGTTCGAGACGTGTTTTTACGACGTTGCAATTCTCTTTTAATAATAATAATAAAAGCGGTTCAAAGTTAAAAAGCACATAGGTTAAAACATGTACTAAAATCAAATAAATAAGCCAAATATGACAGTTGAGCGATCCTGCTAGAACCACGGAACCTGGGAATGCCTAACACCTTCTCCCAGGTTAACAGAATTCCTTACTCGGATTTCTGGTTCGCGGATTGTTAACAGAGTCATAATTTCCTCGGTTCGAGATTCAACCGGTGACTTGGGACACCATTAATCTCTCAAGTGGCGACTCTGAAATCTTAATAATAAATCCCGTTCCGATTGTCCTTTAAGTGGAAAAACTCCTTTATGCCCTTGCGGGTGTAAGAAAAAAGGAGGTGTGACATCAAATTAATTAGCTCCCATAAATTCAAAACAAAATAATTTCTTGCAGTGTTTGCAATTTTGTGGATTTGCTTGACATTTCATGTTAATTGTTTGCATTTTAACTAAATGAAAAATACAAAATATATGTGCATGTGCATTGTAAGGTTCAATTTTGCATTTTAGGAGTTAGTTAGTCATTAGTTTTTATAAAATGGAATTGTAAGGTCTCAAAAATAGTTTATTTTAGTTGTATTTTTGAATTTAGGGTAGTTTGGCCTTCAATTTGGTTTAGTTAATAATAGTAATTAGAGCTAATTAATTTGATGCGTTGGGATTGATTTAAGTTAGGATTTATTTTGGGTTTTATTTGAGTTTTATTTTGAAAAATTAATTAAAAAAAAGAGAGAGAAAAGAATTTTTGAGATAAAAGAAAAGAATTTGATGTTGGGCCAAATCAGTTGATCTTCCCCAGGCCCAATGTGAATAACCCGGTCATATTAGCCCAACCCGCCTCAGGAAACCCGATCCAGCCCCCTTGTAATGAAACGACACCGTTTCAGTGGCGTGTGATCCTGGCCGTCGAAGATCTTTGATCCTACGGCCAGGAACTAGGGTAAATTTAATATATAAATGTCGGATAAGGCCCCCCTACCCCTCAATCGTCTCCCATTTCCCCCTGTAACGCCGGTGTAACACCTCCACATCACCACCATCTTCCGTCGCAAACCGCCGCCGGAAATCGCCCACGGCGGTGGTGAAGCTCCAACTTCCCCCAAAATAACACCAAAGCTCTGCCTTGTCCTCCTCATGCCTATTCCGCCATTGATTTCCTTCGAATATCACCCAAACACCTCGAATAAGCCAAATCCTAGGCGCCGCCACCACCGTGCAGGCGCCGCCGCCACCAAAACCCCACCAAACGAACACTGTGGACCCTCCTCGACCTCCCCATCACAAATCTACCCTTATTTTCCTTCGAACAACTTGGAAACTCCTCGAATCTTGGATTTAGTTTAACCCTAGAAATCCGAAATTTCCAGTTTGAAGTAGTCGTTGAGGTTTTGGGTTCGTTTGAGGTTACTTACGTATTAAAACCACGGGGATAGCCTCAGTTTGAATCAGAACGTGTTAAAATCAAAGGTCCTCGCTGATTTCTGTCCAGTGTTCAATAGGTATTGTCTTTTCTTTTTCTATTATTATCTTCTCTCAAATTTTTCTTTCTTTCTCTATTTTTCCTCTCCTCTTCTCGAATTATTTGTTTTCTTTTTGTTCTCCGAGATTTTGTTTCTTAATTAGGGTATGTTTTCAGTGTTGCTGGTCTTCTCTTTGTCATTATTATCTGTTTCCCTTGTTCTCTAGGAGTATTAAATAAATCGTGTTCTCAGATTTTCCCTCGATAGGGTAACTCTGTTTTAATGGTAGTTTTAATGCGTAATAGGTTAGTTTTGATTCATAACTTGGTGATAGATTAGTACTTGCTCTTGGCTGATCCTGTTTTGATTGTTCCCACGATTAGTTTAATTTTCATTTTTTCTGATTTGGTTTAAGGGTTAATCATGTTTACGTTTCACTGTTTTGTTCTCTCTAATGTTTGTCCTGGTTAAGTTCCCTCGATGTATGATTTTGATTGTTCTTTGAAGTTTTGTTTATCTTTGAATAATTGTTAGGATTAGTTAGTTGATTGGGTATAGCTGAACAACTTAGTGTTTAACCATAGTTAGATTTTAACTAAACTGAAGGGGCTGGGTCAGTTGGTGGTCATTTGGTAATTTCAGAATAAGCCAAGGGTAATTGGGGTAGTTCAAGGGCATGGAATCTTTCAAATAACTGAATTGGAAGCTCTAGAACATTCTAGATGAGTCTCAAATCAGAATTTTTATAACTTAGGGGTGTAACTTGGGTAGCAAGTCAAGAAGTAAGGGATTAATGACCAATTTCTAAAATAAAAAAGGGGGGGAAATGGGGATTGAGTTCCAGAACTTTCTGCCCCTATTCTTGCCTATATAAGGCAGCCTTTAGTGCCTTAAGTCACAAGTTTGGAGCCTCTAAAAATTTCCTCTCATTGTCCACAAGTTTCTGATCTGAAATTTGAAATCCAAACTCCAAATCTTCAAAAAATCCAAAAAAAAGATACAGAAATGCATTAAAAATCAAACAATACTGTTACATTACATTTTATAGGTTAATTTTGAGTTTTAGGCAATGATCTTCATCTCTTCTAATCGCTGAAGCTTTCCTGAAGTATATTGGTTCTATTTCGAGTGATTTTGAGTCCAATTAAGCTAGTTTGAGTTGAATGTTTGTCTGCTGAAAGTCTCATAGGTGTTCTGTGTTCATTTTCAAGTTGTTTGGGTTGTTTGACTAGTTGATTTAGTGTTAAAACATTTCATGGGTTTTGGAATTGAAATCTGTTGTTGCTCGTTGTAGTATACTTCTGCTGATCTGCTGCTGTAGCTGACTCCTATTTCTCATCATCTTATTCAATTCCAGGTACACAATTGTAACTCTGATAATTGTGAGCTGAAAACGTGAAGAATGCAATCTATGTGAAGAATTGAAGCACGAGTGTTGATTTAGTTTATTTCCTGATTTGTGTACTCAGACATTTAGTGCAATAATGTTATTTAGGTCATTATTTATATTGTACTAATTGGACTGTATGAGCTGCTATTTCTCAGATTTATGTGAACATTATGAGTTAAACACTAGTAGTAGTTAATCGCACGGTAGGTTGATAGAATAATTTCGTGTTAGTTGTAGTTAATTTCTGTCATGGAACTGTTTAGAACATGTGAACTAAGGCTAAAAGGCTGCTTAAAAATACTGGATTAGGTGCTAGGCTGTAGCTGAGCATCGTTGTGTTCATTGTTAGTCCAATAAACATGATGATCCCCGTTTAACTGTTAACAAATGTGATTAAGTTTGTAGGTAGATCACCATTAGTTGATATCACGTTCTGCTCAAAATATATCGTCAGATTCTCTATTTTCGTTTCATTGTTAGTATTGACTGAGCTTTGGCTCACGTTAGTTGGACTGTAAGGACTGGGCTCAACACAGGCCCAGCTGAAAAATAGCCTGGCCCATTTCCCTTTTAATTTAATCAATTTGAGGCCTAGGCAGTATAATTTAAGGCCTGGGCCCAATGGCAGTGCCAAAAGCCCAAAGCTGGGCAGGTTCTAAATAAAAAACAGCAACATTTACCTGCTTGCTGGGTTGATTTCAAGGCCCAAAAATTGCTGAGGATTTGGATTACATGAAAGTCATGGACTTGAAGTACAGTAGTCCTTAAATAATACCAATTAACTAGGTTTTAGAGACAATACTTAATAAAATCATAGTTCTTCAGGTTGACCTTTAAAATAAAAATGAGGTGCGCCGCGCCAAATAAAATCACAACTAGCGTGGCCCTCTTAATTGTTTTTCTAAAAAATGTAGATCTCGGGACGCGCCATTTAGCAAATTCCATGGCTTCCCGCAAAGTTAATAATGCGCTAGTTGCTTTAGGTTCGGCATTAAATAATTTTACCTTCCTAAATACGGGTGCACATTTATGTGACCCAAATCCAAATCCCAACGAAGTCGAAATGTGTCAAAAATCGCGGGTGCATTTATGTGACGCGGTTCGAGACGTGTTTTCACGACGTTGCAATTCTCTTAAAATAATAATAATAAAAGCGGTTCAAAGTTAAAAGCACATAGATTAAAACATGTACTAAAATCAAACAAATAAGCCAAATATGACAGTTGAGAGACCGTGCTAGAACCACGGAACCCGGGAATGCCTAACACCTTATCCCGGGTTAACAGAATTCCTTACTCGGATTTCTGGTTCGCGGACTGTTAACAGAGTCATAACTTCCTCGGTTTGGGATTCAACCGGTGACTTGGGACACCATTAATCTCCCAAGTGGCGACTCTGAATTTTAATAATAAATCCCGTTTCGATTGTCCTTTAAGTGGAAAAACTCCTATACACCCTTTACGGGGTGTAAGAAAAAAGGAGGTGTGACAGCTCTGGCGACTCTGGTGGGGAGAAGAACCCAGAACTTTGGTTCAGGGTTCAGAATTCGAGCTTAGATATATTGTTATGTTTGGCTTTATCTGATTTTCCTACATGTTTCATGCTAAATGTGCAAAATGTTGCTTTTTACCGCTTTGATATTATCTGGATTGTATATAAACTGTGCCGAAACCCTTCTCTTCTCACCTCCGGGGATGTGCTCACTGGTGGAGACTCCCTATTCTGTTAGTGTCATACCTTAAAATAAGAAAGAGGCCGGACAAGTTACTAAGCCGGATGGCCTTTTGGTTCCTGGTACGTAGCCCCCTCCTCGAGTCGAGTTGTCCGCTCGGGTACACAGTCTAGAACGTATACCCAGGTTTTGAACCTAGAATAACTTGACCTCATGCCGGATCCCTAGTAGGAACGCTTATTTGCATCACGTGCATATGACTTAGGGGACTCAACACAGGGGTTGGGTCCGTCTAGGACAGGTGTACCCGGAATAATGGACCATCCTGATGCATCCTACTTGTGCATTTATCTGTTTTGGACTCCCATGCTGACCGGCTTTGAATATCTGAGAAAAATTGAAAACAAACAAAAAGAGAAAAAGAGAAAATAGCAGTGTGGAGAGTTAATTACCTCTATTAGAAAAACAAATGTCCAAGTAGTGCCGAAATGCTGCCGGTTTTTTGAGAAAATGAAAGGAAAAAAGAAGAAAAGTATTTTTTTAGTTTGTTTTGTTTGCCAATGGAGAAAAACAGAAAAAAAAAGTTTTATTTTCAAATTAGTTTGTTTATTTGCCACTGAAAAAGAAAATATAAAAAGAGTCTTGCTTTCAGAAATAGTGTATTTGCCAACAAAAACAAAAACAAAAAGAGTCTTGTTTTCAAAAATAGTTAGGTTTATTTGCCCGAACTACGCAGGTTTGATTCTCACCGGATGTGAGATACGTAGGCAACCCTCATCGGGTCCAACCTTCCCTTTTTCAAAAATAGCCAAAAATGCCAAATTTTTTAATTTCGTCATGAATAAGTCGGGTGCCGCCATTCTTGTTTAAAATAAGCCGAATGTCCCCAAAAGGGTGCCGGAAGGCTGTTTTTGCAAAAACAGCCACCCTGAGTCAATTTCAACGGTTAGCAGACACAGCCTTAAAATCTTCTCCCCGAAGTGCTGAAAGGCCGTAACTGCAAAACCGGCCGTTTGTTTTAAAATTAGAAATTTGAACAAAAATAGTGTCATTTTTCCTTTTAGGTCAAAATAAGTGATTAAATCACCTTAATAAATGTGCAGGATGAGCACGATTCAAAATAAGAGGAACTTGCATATAGGCCCGCGGCGAGACCGAACGATGTCCCGCGGGCACCAGGAGCTTTAATGTATTCATGATTGTCTTTTGAGTCTGTATTTCCTTTTCTACCAGAGTTTGTCTTTTGAGTCTGTATTTCCTTTTTACTAGAGTTGGTCATTTGAGTCTGTATTTCCTTTTCTACTGGAGTCTGTATTTCCTTTTCGTTAAAAATTAGTCAGTTGATTAAGTCTGTATTTTCGTTTAAAGTAGAATAGGGATGGTGAAGTCCGTAGTTCTTTTCTGCATTGGAGTCTGTTAGTTGTTTAATCTGTCAGTTTTGAGTCTTTGTAATAGACGTATTTGCTATCAATAAAATTGAAAATCCCAAAAATATTTTGCTTCTACTTTACATTTATTCTTCAAGAACTACGCTCGGTCTGATTCACGCGGGGTCGTGATACGTAGGTGATCTCCATAGGATTCGACCGTAACTAAATGAAAAAAAGGAAAAACGAGAAAAGAATGAAAGGAAAGAAGTGAAAAACAAGAAAGGAAAGAAAAACAAAAGAGGAAAAAAGAAAAACAAAAACAAAATAAGAAACCGAACAAGAGAAAATAAAAGGGAGCAAAGGAAAAGAGCGGAAAAACAATTTTGAGGAAAGAAGCGAATAGGAACAAGGAAAACCAAAGCAAAAGAAAAGAAGAAAAGAAGGAAAATAAGAGAGAAAAGCAAAAGAGGGAGCGGCAAGAAACAATGGAAAAACAAAAAGGAAGTGGCACATAGAAATAAGGAAAAGCCGGGATGACGCATGCGACCAATCAAAAGCATAATAGGAACTGTTAATTGCCTAGGTTCATTCACTCTCCAAATGTGCGGGTACCAATATGTTAAATGCCTTAACACTAACGTGATGGTTTCATTTTGTCATGTCATTCCAGAAAGGTGGTTGGTTTGTGGTTTGAAAGTGGTAACTCTTCTTTACAACGCAAGGACCAAGGGCAATGGCAAACAACAAGAGAACTGAGTTGGTTGATACCGGTGCTCGACAACAGTTGGTGTAACGGGATAATGGGTTGGTTGAAGAGGTAAAGATGTTGAGACAACACGTGAATAACATGTATCGGGCATGGATGACTGGGAAGGCACCACCCCCGCCACCACCCAGCCTTCTAGACGCTGTCCTTACCCAAACTCCAGACACAGCGCCAGGCGATCCTCCACCCTCTCCATATTTACCTGCTTATCACAGCTTTCCCAGCCACCCTAGTGGCTCCATCACTCGTCGTCCAACTATCTTTTTCCAAAAGTGCCCTCCGGTCACATCCACAGTTCTCAACAATGAACACCCACCCAAAGCTCATAACGCCCAATATTATCCCTCCGAGGTTGCTCACGATAAGGTGTTAAGAATGGGGGAACTAGTAGAAAAGGGGCTGAAGTCTAGCAAGATCATGAGTTATTCTGCTTTAAAAGTCACAACACAAGCAACTCAGAACGACATAGGAAGCTCGCTGGGTCAGAAGGAACACGATGATATTGCCATGATTGTTTCAGAATCACGACATGGATCAAAGGTTCCGCCTCACCAATATACCCAGCCTCAACTCCAACCCCAAATCTATCCCCGAGCTCCACACAATCCACCTCAGTATTATCCTCCGAACAATGTCCGGTCATATGTCCAACCACCAGGTCACCCTCTATGGCGAGCGCCAGCACCGCATAATGCACTCTTGCCTTCGCAGCATTCTCGAGCACCCAACAACCCTAGAAAATAGGGGTAGGGAAGAGAACAAAGGCAAAGAAATAGTTTTACGCCAATTGGGGGGTCCTACACAAGTTTGTTTGAAAAGTTAAAGCATTCTGGCCTGATTGAGCCGCTCCTCGGCTATACTCCAGACCCATATGCAAAGGGCTTTGTTCCTACTGTACGATGCATGTACCACTCTAATGTCCAAGGGCATAGCATCGAAGATTGTCGATCTTTGAAAAGGGAAATAGAAAGAATGATTCAGGATGGAGTAATTGTGATCAATGACAATGACAGGGAGCACGCAAATCCTCTTGGGAACTTGTTGAATGAAGTCAATAATATTGAAATTGGTGAAGGTTCCAGCAATCTTGGTGTGAAATTCAGTGGATAAGACGCCGTGCTTGGTAATTGGGAAGACGCTCCATCTCTTGGAGTTTTGGTGGTTTATTTTGTTGTCATTTCTGTTGTCCGGGTTATTTCAGGGTTATAATCCGGATATTGTCGTGTGACTCAAACCCTTCTATCCTTTCACTTTGTCTTGTTTGTCTCGTCGTAGTAGCTTGTGTAGTGATGTTTAGGTTTGTTCAAGGGTTGTAACTCTAGTCTAGTTTGCTTGTTTCGTTGTTTAAACCCTTTCACCGTCTGTCTAATGCAATTCTCTATTTCCCTCCATTTCTAGTCATTTTATCTAGTTCCTTTCTCCTTTTGCAATTTTTTTCATGCTGGTTCTGGTGACATGACATGCACGCATAATTCTCAGCCTGGTTTTAAAAGTCAGTTTAGCAATGAAGCAATGAAACAATTTTGAAGATGTAAGGACATTCGAGGGAAATACGTAAGGGCTTTTTGAGATCACTTCGAGCCCAAATTATGTGAAACTGGGGCAAACGGAACATAAAGAAATACTGTTGAAATGCATCATGCCACATCGGCTTGAAACCAAAGGCAAGTTTGCCCCAAGTCTACAGGGGACGTTCGTGGTACCGAGATTATTGTCCAATGGTGCTGGGTAATTGACAAATGTAGAAGGCAAATGTGTATATATGGTTAGTAATTCTGGTACAAGCAAAAGATGTTACGTATGTTTGCCTCAGCCTGTTTAATTGTGTAGTTTGTACTAGGCATGTTTTGGAGATTGGAATGACGAAGGCATTTTGTTCTACTATCCAAACACTTTATCCTTTGTTACCCCTTTGAGCCTCGGTTATTTTCTTGCATTCCCCTCTTTCGGAATCAATAATAAAATTCGTAAGCCCGAGCGGGGAAGGAAAGTGGAAAAACAAGAGAAAACAGTGAAAAGAGAAAAGAAGAGAAAAGAAGAGAAAAGAAAAAAGAAAAGAAAAGACAAAAACAAGAGAAAAGAAAAAGAAAAAGAAAAGCAAAGAAAAGAAGAAGAGAAAAGAAAAAGACAAGAAAAGAAAAGAAAAGAAAGAAAAAGAAATGAAAAGAAAGAAAAGAAAGTGGAAGAAAAGGAAAGATTGCAACAACAAAGAAATTCTATGGCCTGAACTACGTTCGACTTGATCCCTAAAGGGTACGTAGGCAGCCTCTCTCTGAGGTTCAGTCACACCGAAATAAAAGTCCAAAATCCCAAGAAAGAAATTGTGGCAGAAGTTGTGGTTGTTGTAAGAAATCTGATTCCGAAAGTTATAATTTGAACCCATGTTGAATTGTTTTGAGCCTTTGATACCCTTTTTTTCTCACCCTATCCCAAAGCTCACATTACGGTCCAAAGAAAGACCTTCCGATCAGTCTTCAAGAAGTGCCAAGACGAGCAAGAAGAAGTGATTCATGTCAGGGGCAACACTCCGGTACAAGCAGAAAAATAAGGAAAATGAGAGAGTCTTAATGGTGAAAACCCTCACGGGCACCATAAGGCAAAGTGAGTTGAGAGAAATAAAAAATGAGAGAGTCTTATTGGTGAAAACCTTCACGGGCACCTTGAGGCGACTGTAAGTTGAGAGAAAGAACGAAATGAGAGAGGCTTGATGGTGAAAACCCTTCGGGCACTACAAGTCGAATAAGGATTGTGAATCAGATTGGATAAGCGGAGCATTGAAGCCAGTTTCATGGTGAAAAGGTACAACAAGAGCTGAACATCAGATTTTGCTTGACAAAATATCTACAAGTGCATGTCATGGTCATTAGAGTTGGTATCCACACCTGATAGGTTTCTACTTCGTAGTTTTCTTGTTAGGAATCATCTCTTTCCTTTGTCCTTCACTCTGTTCCTTTTGTTTCATTTACTTCCTCCTCCTGAGTCTGTTTGGTCATAACAAGTGAGAAATGACTTCAAAATCTGCCACCAAACTTTCCAATTGAACAAAACGGGATGTGGTGAACATATCAAAGCGTCAAGTCAGGAACGAAAATCAGGCACACTGAGTTGACAACAATCAACATGCTTTGGGAATTCTTGTGAAATGCAAAGGCTTGGTAAATGTCAATTCATGAACGATGCAACAAATGAAGGGTTAGGGTGAACAGATCAAAGGTTTCCTGTGATAAGCTTGATAAAAGGGTGTTAAACCAGTGACGAGCAAGACCTTCCAAGCAGAAGTCAAAGTTATCATGGCAAATGGGGGAGCTGTAGACCTCAAGGACCGGACCAGGGGTTTAAGTCAAGAAAGAACAACATATATCTTGAGTGGGTGGCAATTGACGTGCTTTGGGATTCGTGTGAAATACAAGGGTCTGGTACATATCAATTCATGAACAATGAAACACGATGGAGGGTGTTTGGTGAACGGATCAGGGATATTTTCTATGTCAAGGGTAACAAAGAAAGTGGTAGGTCAATAAACAAGCGAGGTATTCCAAGCAGAAATCAAAGTTATTGTTGGAATATGGCAAGTGAAGGAGCAATAGATCTCGAGGCCAAGGCCATTGATTCAAATCAGGAAAGAACAACATGCGCGCTGAGTTGGTAATAATTAATATGCTTGGGACTCCAGGTGAGACACAAAGGTTGGTAAATGTCGGTACGAGCGGTGCAACAGACAAAGGGTATTGGGCCTGAACGAGAAGAGGTGTTTTCCGGGTCAAGGCTTACAAAGGAAGTGGTTAGTCAAGGAATGAGCAAGGTCATCAAATGGAAATCAACATGAAGGAGCAACAGACCTCAAGGCCGAAGCCAGTGGTTAAGTCAAGAAAGAACAGCGTATACACAGAGTGGGGGTAATGGACGTGCTTTGGGATTCATGCGAGACACAAAGGTTGGTATGCCAGTTCATGAGCAATGCAACAGATAGAGGGTGTTGGGTCTGAATGGAGAAGAAGTATTTTCAATGGTAAAGATGATAGAGAAAAGTGGTTAGTCACCAAACAAGTAAGGTCTTCAAATGGAATCAACGATCATGGGAAGAAAAGGAGCAATCACCCTCAAAGTCAAGGCCACAAACCAGCCACCACCGTTTTAAAACTGACAAAATGTTCTTTGCTTGAAACAGGGGCAGAAAAATTTGTTATTTTTTTCGGAGGAACTCTCCGCAAGGAAAAGCAAGCACCAAAACAGGTATGATGGGAAATTCTCAGGACCCTCCTGGAAAATGGGACTTAGTTTAAATTTCAAAACAGTCATAAGCAGCATAATTTAGCATAAATGTACCCCAAAGGAATATAAGTTGGTTTCAAAGTTTGCACGTTTAAGATAGAATTCAATTAGGAGTTTTCAGGACCCTCCTGGATAATGGGATGTAGCTTTAAAGTTTGTTTAGATAACAAGATATAGTGGGAGTCGTACCTTCAGTAGATATAACTTAGGTTAAAACTATCTTTTAACTAGAAGTTGTCAGGACCCACCTGGATAATGGGGAGTAGTTTAAGACCCTTTAGACAACAAATGTAGTGGGAGTAATACCTTAGGTTCATAATTATTAGAAGTTGTCAGGACCTCCCTGGATAATAGGACTTAGTTTTCAAATTCTTATAATAGTTGGTAGAATAATTCAGTTTAACACTCACCCATGTGCCCAGCTACCAAACTGGGGCAGAAAATTTTCTTTGTTTTTGTCTATTTTTGTTGCAGTCAGGAGCCCACCTGGAGAACAAGGGAATACTTTTCAAGTTCAGCAATCAGGAGCCCACCTGGAGAACAAGGGAATACTTTTCAAGCTTCAGCAGTCAGGCGCCCACCTGGAGAACAAGGGAAGTGCAATTCAAATTTTAGTTTTTAATTTTTAATATTTGATAACATGCTGTACCCGGTTACCAAACTGGGGCAGAAATTTTTCTTTGTTTGTTTATTTTGTTGCAGTCAGGAGCCCACCTGGAGAACAAGGGAATACTTTTCAAGCTTCAGCAGTCAGGCGCCCACCTGGAGAACAAGGGAAGTACAATTCAAATTGTATCCTTTAATTTTTAATATTTGATAACATGATGTGCCCAGCCACCACACTGGGGCAGAAATTTTTCTTTGTTTGTCTGTTTTGTTGAGGTCAGGAGCCCACCTGGAGAACAAGGGAATACCTTTCAAACTTCAGCAATCAGGAGCCCACCTGGAGAACAAGGGAATACTTTTCAAGCGTCAGCAATCAGGAGACCGCCTGGAGAATGGAGGCATATATTTCAAATCTCAGCGCTCAAGCATCACTCGGAGGAATGGCAAAACATCTCCGATCACAATGCAAGGCAACAACAAGAATTCCAGTGGAAGAATACAAGTTTAAGGCAACACAAGAGCAAGTTTGAAGACATAGATAGGACCTTTTTGTAATTCATAGCTTAGGCTAGCTTCTTTTTATTTTGACACGGTGTAATAAGGAGGTCAGCGAGCAGTAGCAGCAACAACAACAACAACAACAGTGAAATCACAGCTCCTGGTAGTCCCAGCTACCAAACCTTCCCGAACTACACTGACCTGATTCCTTTTTAGCCAAGGATATGTAGGCAACCTTTGAAGCAGGGTTCGGTCAGACGGTTTTCAAAAATGCTTCACACGGAGTATTCAAACGGGCAAAAATCGCTCGTATCCGCTCATTTATCTTTGCACGAAAACTCTTCGTGTTTTCGAGCAAAGAGGGGCAACTGTGAGCACGTGATTTTTGCCCTATATGAATTACTCCCATAAATTCAAAACAAAATAATTTCTTGCAGTGTTTGCAATTTTGTGGATTTGCGTGACATTTCATGTTAATTGTTTGCATTTTAACTAAATAAAAAATACAAAATATATGTGCATGTGCATTGTAAGGGTCAATTTTCCATTTTAGGAATTAGTTAGTCATTAGTTTTTATAAAATGGAAAAGGTCTCAAAAATAGTTTATTTTAGTTGTATTTTTTAATTTAGGGTAGTTTGGCCTTCATTTCGGTTTAGTTAATAATAGTAATTAGAGCTAATTAATTTGATGCTTTGGGATTGATTTAAGTTAGGATTTATTTTAGGTTTTATTTTGAAAAATTAATTATAAAAAAAAGAGAGAAAAGAATTTTTGAGATAAAAGAAAAGAATTGGGAAAAGAATTTGATGTTGGGCCAAATCAGTTGATCTTCCCCAGGCCCAATGTGAATAACCCGGTCATATTAGCCCAACCCGCCTCAGGAAACCCGGTCCAGCCCCCTTGTAATGAAACGACACCGTTTCAGTGGCGTGTGATCCTGGCCGTCGAGGATCTTTGATCCTACAGCCAGGAACTAGGGTAAATTTAATATATAAATGTCGGATAAGTCCCCCCCTACCCCTCAATCGTCTCCCATTTCCCCCTGTAACGCCGGGGTAACACCTCCACATCACCACCATCTTCCGTCGCAAACCGCCGCATGAAAACGCCCACGGCGGCGGTGAAGCTCCAACTTCCCCCAAAATAACACCAAAGCTCTGCCTTGTCCTCCTCATGCCTATTCCGCCATTGATTTCCTTCGAATATCACCCAAACACCTCGAATAAGCCAAATCCTAGGCGCCGCCACCACCGTGCAGGCGCCGCCGCCACCAAAACCCCACCAAACGAACACTGTGGACCCTCCTCGACCTCCCCATCACAAATCTACCCTTATTTTCCTTCGAACAACTTGGAAACTCCTCGAATCTTGGATTTAGTTTAACCCTAGAAATCCGAAATTTCCAGTTTGAAGTAGTCGTTGAGGTTTTGGGTTCGTTTGAGGTTACTTACGTATTAAAACCACGGGGATAGCCTCAGTTTGAATCAGAACATGTTAAAATCAAAGGTCCTCGCTGATTTCTGTCCAGTGTTCAATAGGTATTGTCTTTTCTTTTTCTATTATTATCTTCTCTCAAATTTTTCTTTCTTTCTCTATTTTTCCTCTCCTCTTCTCGAATTATTTGTTTTCTTTTTGTTCTCCGAGATTTTGTTTCTTAATTAGGGTATGTTTTCAGTGTTGCTGGTCTTCTCTTTGTCATTATTATCTGTTTCCCTTGTTCTCTAGGAGTATTAAATAAATCGTGTTCTCAGATTTTCCCTCGATAGGGTAACTCTGTTTTAATGGTAGTTTTAATGCGTAATAGGTTAGTTTTGATTCATAACTTGGTGATAGATTAGTACTTGCTCTTGGCTGATCCTGTTTTGATTGTTCCCACGATTAGTTTAATTTTCATTATTTCTGATTTGGTTTAAGGGTTAATCATGTTTACGTTTCACTGTTTTGTTCTCTCTAATGTTTGTCCTGGTTAAGTTCCCTCGATGTATGATTTTGATTGTTCTTTGAAGTTCAGTTTATCTTTGAATAATTGTTAGGATTAGTTAGTTGATTGGGTATAGCTGAACAACTTAGTGTTTAACCATAGTTAGATTTTAACTAAACTGAAGGGGCTGGGTCAGTTGGTGGTCATTTGGTAATTTCAGAATAAGCCAAGGGTAATTGGGGTAGTTCAAGGGCATGGAATCTTTCAAATAACTGAATTGGAAGCTCTAGAACATTCTAGATGAGTCTCAAATCAGAATTTTTATAACTTAGGGGTGTAACTTGGGTAGCAAGTCAAGAAGTAAGGGATTAATGACCAATTTCTAAAATAAAAAAGGGGGGGAAATGGGGATTGAGTTCCAGAACTTTCTGCCCCTATTCTTGCCTATATAAGGCAGCCTTTAGTGCCTTAAGTCACAAGTTTGGAGCCTCTAAAAATTTCCTCTCATTGTCCACAAGTTTCTGATCTGAAATTTGAAATCCAAACTCCAAATCTTCAAAAAATCCAAAAAAAAGATACAGAAATGCATTAAAAATCAAACAATACTGTTACATTACATTTTATAGGTTAATTTTGAGTTTTAGGCAATGATCTTCATCTCTTCTAATCGCTGAAGCTTTCCTGAAGTATATTGGTTCTATTTCGAGTGATTTTGAGTCCAATTAAGCTAGTTTGAGTTGAATGTTTGTCTGCTGAAAGTCTCATAGGTGTTCTGTGTTCATTTTCAAGTTGTTTGGGTTGTTTGACTGGTTGATTTAGTGTTAAAACATTTCATGGGTTTTGGAATTGGAATCTGTTGTTGCTCGTTGTAGTATACTTCTGCTGATCTGCTGCTGTAGCTGACTCCTATTTCTCATCATCTTATTCAATTCCAGGTACACAATTGTAACTCTGATAATTGTGAGCTGAAAACGTGAAGAATGAATCTATGTGAAGAATTGAAGCACGAGTGTTGATTTAGTTTATTTCCTGATTTGTGTACTCAGACATTTAGTGCAATAATGTTATTTAGGTCATTATTTATATTGTACTAATTGGGCTGTATGAGCTGCTATTTCTCAGATTTATGTGAACATTATGAGTTAAACACTAGTAGTAGTTAATCATGGTAGGTTGATAGAATAATTTCATGTTAGTTGTAGTTAATTTCTATCATGGAACTGTTTTAAACGTGTGAACTAAGGCTAAAAGGCTGCTTAAAAATGCTGGATTAGGTGCTAGGCTGTAGCTGAGCATCGTTGTGTTCATTGTTAGTCCAATAAACATGATGATCCCTGTTTAACTGTTAACAAATGTGATTAAGTTTGTAGGTAGATTACCATTAGTTGATATCACGTTCTGCTCAAAATATATCGTCAGATTCTCTATTTTCATTTCATTGTTAGTATTGACTGAGCTTTGGCTCACGTTAGTTGGACTGTAAGGACTGGGCTCAACACAGGCCCAACTGAAAAATAGCCTGGCCCATTTCCCTTTTAATTCAATCAATTTGAGGCCTAGGCAGTATAATTTGAGGCCTGGGCCCAATGGCAGTGCCAGAAGCCCAAAGCTGGGCAGGTTCTAAACAAAAAACAGCAACATTTACCTGCTTGCTGG
This sequence comes from Nicotiana attenuata, assembly GCF_001879085.1. NCBI lineage: Eukaryota > Viridiplantae > Streptophyta > Magnoliopsida > Solanales > Solanaceae > Nicotiana > Nicotiana attenuata. The sequence continues at coordinate 35,395,102 of NC_031989.1, forward strand.
GTTGATTTCAAGGCCCAAAAATTGCTGAGGATTTGGATTACATGAAAGTCATGGACTTGAAGTACAGTAGTCCTTAAATAATACCAATTAACTAGGTTTTAGAGACAATACTTAATAAAATCATAGTTCTTCAGGTTGACCTTTAAAATAAAAATGAGGTGCGCCGCGCCAAATAAAATCACAACTAGCGTGGCCCTCTTAATTGTTTTTCTAAAAAATGTAGATCTCGGAACGCGCCATTTAGCAAATTCCATGGCTTCACGCATAGTTAATAATGCGCTAGTTGCTTTAGGTTCGGCATTAAATAATTTTACCTTCCTAAATACGGGTGCACATTTATGTGACCCAAATCCAAATCCCAACGAAGTCGAAATGTGTCAAAAATCGCGGGTGCATTTATGTGACGCGGTTCGAGACGTGTTTTCACGACGTTGCAATTCTCTTAAAATAATAATAATAAAAGCGGTTCAAAGTTAAAAGCACATAGATCAAAGTTGCAATTCTCTTAAAATAATAATAATAAAAGCGGTTCAAAGTTAAAAGCACATAGATTAAAACATATACTAAAATCAAACGAATAAGCCAAATATGACAGTTGAGCGACCGTGCTAGAACCACGGAACCCGGGAATGCCTAACACCTTCTCCCGGGTTAACAGAATTCCTTACTCGGATTTCTGGTTCGCGGACTGTTAACAGAGTCATAACTTCCTCGGTTCGGGATTCAACCGGTGACTTGGGACACCATTAATCTCCCAAGTGGCGGAATTTTAATAATAAATCCCGTTCCGATTGTCCTTTAAGTGGAAAAATTCCTATACACCCTTTACGGGGTGTAGTGAAAAGGAGGTGTGATATCTATGGCTGGCACTTATGGGTCGTTTAGCTACTGTGGATCGACTGCAGAAATGGGGTGTAAATGTACAAACAGAATGTGTATTATGCAGCACTGGAGCTGAGGAGAACCTGCATCACTTGTTCTTTCAATGCAGTTACTCGTCCTACATCTGGAATTCAATACTCAGTTGGCTAGGAGAGACGAGGAGAATGAGTAATTGGGAAGAAGAAACTGACAGGCTTAGCAGGAAAACGAGGAACAGCAGACCACGAGCACAGATTGTAAAATTCTTATATGCTGCTACTGTTTACCATTTGTGGAGTGAAAGAAATGCAAGAAGATTCCAAGATAAAAAGAAAGAGAGTCAACAGATTCTTAAAGAGATGACAATACAGTTGCACACAAGAGGACAACACTTTAGCAAATGGAGGAGAGTCCTAGAGTCTTTGAATAGTTATCCTAAGTAGAGGTAGTTAGGCATTGAAAAAAGATTTTGTACCTTTACATAGGTAGGGAGATTTTGGGAGACTAGTTATAGAGTCCAAATGTAACTAGTGGATGTAAATAGTTCTACTTGGTTGAAATAAATTTTTTAATTTTGGCCAAAAAATAAATATATAACATGCTTTAATTTTTTATTTACATATTGTAATATATGATCATATTAGATACAAACCCAATTACAATATTTGACAAGTGAAGCATAGATAAGATACTTAGATCATTGAATTTTGCAGTAAATTGTACTCTAATTTATAAGATCGTTTAAATTATAACTTTCTACATGTTTTTTTAAAACTATGCTTATTTAAGTAATATAGGAAGTCAAATAATATTATTCATATGATTTTTTAAAATTTATTCCCATCGATAAGGATTCACGCGCAACGCGCATACTCTAAAACTATCCCGTTAAGGCACGAACCTTAACGAAATGTCGTTCGCCTTTTCTGCCCTTTAAAAAATGGAGTTCACACCGACCAAAATTGTCATTTTATAATTTTACTAGGACTTTAAAATCAACTAAAATTTTATCTATTAAATCTTTACTTATTTAAAATATATAAGAATTGCTAGAATTTAGGATCGTTAAAATTTTTACCTTATAAATAAAGATAGATAAAGAAGCTGTAGCCCTAGAAAATTTTATTCTTTATAGACATCATTAAACCCAAAATTATCCTAAGAAACAAAAAAAGAGAAATTCAAGTTATGGACGAACTAATTATTTGGAATTCGTAATGCTTTATTAGACATTCTAGAAAAACAAAACCTTTTGAAAGGTTTGATAAAAAATAATTCTTAATTATATGTCATAGGATTCAAAAAATAAAATCTTATGGAATGCTATAATAAAAGGTCGTATCAATATATATTTTTTGGGGTCAAACATAGTAACGATATGTACTTTTGTGACCGATTTTAGGTTTTCTATCTTAGCCAATTGTTTCTTAATTAATCCTTTCTTATTATAATTATTCAATTTAACTATAATATCTTTCATATTAATTTTTTAAATATTTAAGACCTAAAAACTAACTAAAATTTCATTTTTTTATTTGAACTATGTAGAGAGATTTAGCATTCAGTACTTTCAATAAATTAAATTTTTATTAACTTATATAATTATTTTTTATTTGAAAGATATAACATAATTGCAATCTTTTTCATGTTACAGTTAAATATTTATAAACTTGGGATGAGCTAATATTAAGAATTTGAATCGACAAAACATAAATTAGTTTCGTTAATGTTAAGGCCAAATAATTAAGTCTAAAAATTCAAACCAATTATTTGTCAAATTCGTCGTATAATTAAAATTATTTTTCAAGTTAACAAAACTCTTAAGATACCTAAATTTATTTTTATAAGAATAGTATTGGCGGTGAAAGATAATCAAAAAATAGAAAAATTAACACGGAAGAGTTTATAAATAAGTCTTTTCAACTAAAACTATATGCTATATTTTAAGGAGTTTATATTTTTTTTATTACAAACATATTAGATTTAATAGTACTAATACGATTTTCTAAAAAGTCATCTACTCACCGACTTTGTTACACGCGCAAAGCGCGTACCATAAGAATAGTTAAATAAAACGCTCCTAAAACTTGGAATTTAATTCTTTCCTTGTACAAATTTTACTTATATAAATTCTATGTAGGAAATCTTAATATTTATAACTTTAACTAACTAGAATCCTTCAACGATAGAGTTACTTCTTGAAAACTTCGGTTCTTTTTTTTTTTCCTCAAACTTCGATTCTGTATCAGTAATATTTAAGAACACAATTGCTTCCATTTTGAGTAGTGAATAGGAGTCCTCATCTTAAAAACAAGTGGTTCCAATGGACGTTGCAATGTCTTTACTCATCTATTCCCACAACTCATGGTGTTTAATAAATGGGTGAAAATCATTTACATTCCCTCGAGTTTGCTATAAAAATCAAACTCATCCCTCTATTTGAACAATAGTCGTTTTCATCCTTCTATCCTACTGCAAGATTATTATTGGAGTAATTGAATATTTAAAATTTGTGATGCGCTAATATTAAGAATTTGAATGAACAAAATAATTGAATTTTCCTAGCAGGAATGGATGAGGATACAAATCAGACAATCCTAAGTAACACAGGGTTCTCAGTGCGAACATTACCTATGTGGTATCTGAGGTTACCTTTAACATCAAAGAAGTGGAGCAAAGTAGAATGCCATCAACTAGTGGAGAAGATTACAAAAAGAATTCAGTCAGGCTATGCAAAATAATTATCCTATACTTGTGGACTGCAAGTTATTAATGCTGTTCTATTTGCGATATACAATTTTTGGGGAGCTGTCTTTATACTCCCTCAAAGTGTTATCAAAGAAGTAGACAAGAAATGCATGGAGTATTTATGGGGCAGCACAGAAGGGCATAGGAATATGGCACTGGTAGCATGTGACTTATTATGTAGACCAAAGAAGTGTGGAGGGTTAAATATTAAGGGGTGTAAACTTTGAAATGTGGCATATGTTGGAAAGCTGTTATAGCAACAAGCGACGAATAAGAAAGTGTTGTGGGTAAGATGGGTGCATGGTGTGTATATGAGGTCGTGTGGGAACATTTGGGATCACAATCCACCTGCGGATTGTAGTTGGTATTGGAAGAAGATTAATGGATTAAAACATAGCATGGCTCAATGGTTGTCACGACCCGAATTTTCCACCATCGGGAGTCGTGATGGCGCCTACTAATAGGAGCTAGGCAAGCCAATTAATTTATTACTTCTTTTATCAGCAATTGACAATATAAGGAAAAAAAACGGAACAATTAATATAAAAGCGGAAGTCTTAAGTATAAATAAACTAAAAATACGTGCGGAAAATTCAATTACAACTCTACCCAAGACTGGAGTCACTAACTCACGAACCACTAAAGAGTGCTAAAAACAAGTCAGAATAGAAGTACATCAATGTTTGTCTCGGTACAAGGAAAACAAACTAATAACATAGAAGGGACTCCGGCCTGCGGACGTCAACTAGGCTACCTCGAAAGTCCCTGGACTGAAGTCAGCTCCCAAATCGGCTACGGATGTCCAAAAGCTGCTCCGGCTCCGTGATCTGTGCAAAAGAGCACAGAAGTGTAGCATCAGCACAACCGACCCCATGTGCTGGTAAGTGCCTAGCCTAACCTCGGCGAGGTAGTGACGAGGCTAGACCAGACTATCAGATAAACCTGTGCAGTTATGAAATATATTGCGGAAAAGTAACAGGGAATAAGCAGTTTATAAGGGAGGGGAAAACATGCTNAAACACTTACCTCAAATGCTCCAAAATCAACTCAAGCCTCTAGTATAGCTTTACCCCTCGAATTCGGCTCCAACTCAGTCAAATCTATGAAATAATGACTTTAAAATATTAATAATAGCTAAACAAACTAAACTCAATGCCTAAATATGACTTTCTAAGCTTTCTTCCCAATAATTCCAAAATTGACCCCGGGCCCGCTTGGTCAAAACCTGAGGTTCGAACCAATTCCATGTCACCCATTCCCCCACGAGCCCGAATATACAATTTGTTTTCAAATTCGACCCCAAAACGAGGTCTAAATCAAAGAAAATTGAAAAGCCCTAATTCTACCCTTTTCCCCCAATTTACACCTTAAGTCACATGATTTAGGTCTAAGAATTTGATAAATGATGATAGAAAATGAAGAAAACGAGTTAGAAAATACTTACTCAAAAAGCTTTGGTGAAGAATCGCTCTAAAAGTCACCTAGGGGCTGTGGAGAAGAAGAGCTCGTGTGAAATTTAGGAATAATCCCGTCACTGGTCTGTTTTTGAGCTGTAAAAATCACTGGGCAAAAATGCCCTTCGCGTTCGCGGGAAGGGGGCCACGTTCGCGAAGGGTAGATGAGTCAAAGCATCACGAACGCGAGGTGCTAGTCGCGAACGCATAGAAGGATGGGGCTGGGTCCGGGATTTGCTTGTACGCGAACGCGAGATGGGGCTCGCGAACGCGGTGAAGGGGAAACCAAGGCTACGCAAACTCGGGGACTTGTCCACGAACGCGAAGAAGGGAAGGCGCACTGGTACGCGAACGCGAGCTGGGTGCTGCGAACGCGAAGAAGCAATTATCTGAGCAAAAATTGCAAAAAAATCTGCTATCAATCTAAGTTTTAAAACACCCCGAACACCTCCGAAAACACTCCCGAGCCCTCGGGGCTCCTAACCAATCACACACACTAACTCAACAACATCCTACGAACTTAACCGTGCGATCAAATCGCCAAAATAACATCATAAACGAGGAATCAAACCTCAAAATCATCACTTTTTCATCAAACTTCATAAACTTCAGATTTTAGATATTTAGGTCGGAAACACGTCAAATGATGTCCGATTTCGACCAAATTTCACAGAAAGCGCTTATACCATATATAAGACTTGTACCAGACGTCGGAACCAAAATACGAGCCCGATACCACGGTCTTTTATTCAATTTTCATTTTCATTTTCCAAAACAATTTCACAGAAAAATTCTTTTCTCGGGCTCTAGACCTCGGATTTCGACTCCGGGCACATGCCCGAGTCCCATATTTTTTTACGGACCCTCCGGGACCGACAAATCACGGGTCTGGGTCCGTTTACCAAACATGTTGACCGAAGTCAACTTTAATCATTTTAAAACTACATTTTGAAATTTTTTCACAGAATTTAACATATAATCTTTCCGGCTACGCGCCCGGACTGCGCACGCAGATCGAGGCAAGTAAAAATGAGGTTTTCAAGGCCTCGGAAGCACGGGATGAAAGAGAAAACAGGTGATGACCCTTTGGGTCGTCACATTCTCCACCTCTAAAACAACTGTTCGTCCTCGAACGGATACAAGAAAGAAGTACCTGAGTCGGGAAATAGATGAGGATAACGGCTCCGCATATCAGACTCGGACTCCCAGGTCGATGCCTCAGAAGGCTGACCTCGCCACTGGACACGCACTGAAGGAAAACCTCTTCGACCTCAACTGTCGAACCTGCCGGTCTAGAATAGCTACCGGCTCCTCCTCGTAAGACAGATCCTTGTCCAACTGGACAGTGCTGAAATCTAACACGTGGGCTGGATCGCCGTGATACCTCNGTCCAAAAGCTGCTCCGGCTCCGTGATCTGTGCAAAAGAGCACAGAAGTGTAGCATCAGCACAACCGACCCCATGTGCTGGTAAGTGCCTAGCCTAACCTCGGCGAGGTAGTGACGAGGCTAGACCAGACTATCAGATAAACCTGTGCAGTTATGAAATATATTGCGGAAAAGTAACAGGGAATAAGCAGTTTATAAGGGAGGGGAAAACATGCTAAGGGGAGATAACAATATTAACAGCAATCCTAAGTAACAAACTAAAACAGTTCAGGTCCACAGTGACAAGGAACCAAGACTCAACATAAACACATGGTATCAATAAATGTTGCAGCGTGCAACCCGGTCCACGATTTACCATTTGTTGCGGCGTGCAACCCGACCCTCAAATAAAGTATTGTTGCGGGGTGCAACCCGATCCTCATATATTATTGTTGTTGCGGCGTGCAACCCGATCCTCATATATTATTGTTGTTGCGGCGTGCAACCCGATCCTCGCCCAATCAACAATCACAACCAATGGGGGGCGAGGGAATAGACAAACAATAATAGAAAATTCCGGCAAGGGAAACACAAGTAAACAGCTAAATCCCGGCAAGGGAGAAAATCAACAAAACCGATAACACGTCCCGGCAAGGGAGTAACCATCAACTCTTTCTCTTTCTTATATTTTCACTCACAATTTACTTAACATTCGAGCCATCGCTCCAAAGAGTCATCTCATATCATATACCTTCTCAGTCCAAATCACAACTCGAGCCATTGCTCCACGGAGTTTAGTAATCGTAATCTCTGTCTCATGCTCTTTACAGTATATAGAAATCACCAAATAAGCATGGAAGAATCACAACAATTCAGGATAATCTCAATATAAGGACCCACGGTCATGCTAGACACCAGTGTATAGATACTCGTCACCATGCCTATACACCGTACTCGACAAATAGCAATTAGCAAATAAGACTCTACTCCTATTCCCTCAAGCCAAAGTTAGACCAAACACTTACCTCAAAAGCTCCAAACTCAACTCAAGCCTCTAGTATAGCTTTACCCCTCGAATTCACCACCAAACCGCTCGAATCTAGTCACAAATTACTTGAATGTATTNGATTACAGGGGGCCTGAAATTGGCCTAGCGATCGCGATGATGGGGACGCGAACGCGAAGGAGACCAACCTGAATCTATGCGAACGCGGGGGAACTAATGCGAACGCGATGAAGAAAATCCCTGTGTAAAAATTGCAAAAAATCTGATATCATCCTAAGTCCAAAACCACCCCGAACACCTCCGAAAACACTCTCGAGCCCTCGGGGCTCCTAACCAAACCCACACACTAACTCAACAACCTCATACGAACTTAACCGAGCGATCAAATCGCCATAACAACATCAAAATCAATGAATCAAACCCCAAAATCATCATTTTTCATTCTAACTTCACAAACTTCAAATTTTAGATATTTAGGTCCGAAACACGTCAAATGACGTCCGATTTCGACCAAATTTCACAGAAAGCGCTTAAACCATATATAAGACTTGTATCGGGCGTCGGAACCAAAATACGAGCCCGATACCGCAGTCTTTTATTCAATTTTTATTTCCATTTTCCTTAATAATTTTAGAAAAACAATTTCATAGAAAAATTCTTTTCTCGGGCTCTAGACCTCGGATTTCGACTCCGGGCACATGCCCGAGTCCCATATTTTTCTACGGACCCTCCAGGACCGTCAAATCACGGGTCCGGGTCCGTTTACCAAAAATGTTGACCGAAGTCAACTTTAATCATTTTAAAACTACATTTTGAAATTTTTCACAGAATTTAACATATAATCTTTCCGCCTACGCGCCCGGAGTGCGCGCGCAAGTCGAGGCAAGTAAAAACAAGATGAGGTTTTCAAGGCCTCGAAAGCACGGGATGAAAGAGAAAACAGGTGATGACCCTTTGGGTCGTCACATTCTCCACCTCTAAAACAACCGGTCGTCCTCGAACGGATAAAAGAAAGAAGTACCTGAGTCGGGAAATAGATGAGGATAACGGCTCCGCATATCAGACTCGGACTCCCAGGTCGATGCCTCAGAAGGCTGACCTCGCCACTGGACACGCACTGAAGGAAAACTCTTCGACCTCAACTGTCGAACCTGCCGGTCTAGAATAGCTACCGGCTCCTCCTCGTAAGACAGATCCTTGTCCAACTGGACAGTGCTGAAATCTAACACGTGGGCTGGATCGCCGTGATACCTCCGGAGCATGGACACATGAAACACTGGATGCACGGCTGACAAGCTGGGGGGCAAGGCAAGTCTGTAAGCCACCTCTCCCACACAATCGAGAATCTCAAATGGCCCAATGAACCTAGGGCTAAGCTTGCCCTTCTTCCCAAATCTCATCACGCCCTTCATAGGCGACACTCGGAGCAAGACCCGCTCACCAACAATGAAAGCTACATCTCGAACCTTACGATCCGCATAACTCTTTTGCCACGACTGAGCCGAACGAAGCCTGTCCCTTATCCAAGGCCTCCTGAACTAAATCTGTACCCAATAACCGAGTCTCTCCCGGCTCAAACTATCCGACTGGAGACCGACATCGCCTACCATACAACGCGTCATATGGAGCCATCTGAATGCTGGACTGGTAGCTGTTGTTGTAGGCGAACTCTGTTAAGGGCAAAAACTGGTCCTACGAGCCTCCAAAATCAATGACACAGGCTCGGAGCATATCCTCCAATATCTGAATAGTCCTCTCGGACTGGCCGTCCGTCTGAGGGTGGAACGCTGTGCTCAACTGAACCTGGGTGCCCAACTCCTGCTGAACTGCTCTCCAGAAACGCGAGGTAAACTGCGTACCCCGGCCCGAAATGATAGATGCCGGCACCAGATGAAGGCGAACAATCTCTCGGATGTAGATCTCAGCTAACCTCTCCGATGAATAAGTGGCTTCAAACACCGAGCCACATATGCAACGATATCTTTCTTCATCCTACGCCACCAATAATGCTGCCGCAAGTCCTGGTACATCTTCGCGGCGCCCGGGTGAATAGAATACCGAGAACTATAGGCCTCCGCTAAACTCTCGAATCCCATCGACATTGGGCACACACACTCGCCCCTGCAACCTCAAAACACCATCATCATCTAAGGTCACCTTCGTGGCACCTCCACGCTGCACCGTGTCTCTCAGGACACACAAATGGGGATCATCAAACTGCCGATCATGGATACGCTCCAACAATGAAGAACAAGCGACCGTGCAAGCTAACACTCTGCTAGGCTCAGAAATGTCCAACCTCACAAACCGATTGGCCAAGGCCTGAATATCCAAAGCAAGCGGTCTCTGGCTGACCGGAATATAAGCAAGACTACCCATGCTGGCGGACTTCCTACTCAATGCATCGGCCACCACATTGGCTCTCCCCGGGTGGTACAAAACAGTAACATCGTAATCCTTCAATAGCTCCAACCACCTCCGCTGCCTCAAGTTCAACTCCTTCTGCTTGAACACGTATTGCAGACTCTTGTGATCAGTGTACACCTCACACGTCACACCATATAAGTAATGCCTCCAAATCTTCAAAGCATGAACAATGGCTGCCAACTCTAGATCATGGACCGGATAATTCTTCTCGTGGATCTTCAATTGCCTCGAAGCATAAGCAATGACTCTGCCATCCTGCATCAATACCGCACCAAGCCCAATACGGGAAGCATCAAAATAAACTATATATAGGGTCCTGAGCCTGTGGGCAAAACCAATATCGGTGCCGTAGTCAGAGCTATCTTGAGCTTCTGAAAGCTCACCTCACACTCCTCCGACCATCTGAACTGGGCACCCTTCTGGGTCAACCTGGTCATCGGGGCTGCGATAGATGAAAATCCCTCCACGAACCGGCGGTAATAACCTGCTAACCCCGAGAAACTCCGAATCTCAGTAGCTGATGTTGGTCGAGGCCAGTTCTTGACTGTCTCAATCTTCTTCGGGTCCACCTGAATACCCTCCGCTGATACAACATGACCCAGAAAAGCAACCGAACTCAACCAGAACTCGCACTTCGAGAACTTAGCATACAACTGACTATCCTTCAGAGTCTGAAGAACCACTCTAAGGTGTTGCTCATGCTCCCCCTGGCTGCGGGAGTACACCAGAATATCATCAATAAAGACTATCACGAACAAGTCCAAATAAGGCCTGAAAACTCGGTTTATCAACTCTATAAATGCTGCCGGGGCATTGGTCAACCCAAATGACATGACCAAAAACTCATAATGCCCATACCGAGTGCGGAATGCTGTCTTAGGGACATCGGATGCCCTAATCCTCAACTGGTGGTAGCCAGATCTCAAGTCTATCTTTGAAAACACCTTGGCACCCTGAAGCTGGTCAAACAAATCGTCAATCCTCGGCAGTGGATACTTGTTCTTAATTGTCACTTTGTTCAACTGCCAGTAATCAGTGCATATCCTCATCGAACCATCCTTTTTCTTCACAAATAACACCGGCGCACCCCAAGGAGAAACACTGGGTCTAATGAAACCCTTCTCCAACAAGTCCTCCAACTGATCCTTTAACTCTTTCAACTCTGGCAGAGCCATGCGATACGACGGAATAGAAATGGGTTGCATGCCCGGGGCCAGATCGATACAAAAATCAATATCCCTGTCGGGCGGCATATCCGGCAGGTCTGAGGGGAAAACCTCGGGAAACTCCCGAACAATAGGAACAAAATCAATAGAAGGAACCTCTGCGCTGGAATCGCGAACATACGCCAGATAGGCTAAACACCCATTCTCGACCATGCGTCGAGCCTTCACATATGAAATAACACTGCGAGTGGCATGACCTGGGATCCCTCGCCACTCCAAACGGGGCAAATCTGGCAAAGCAAGGTCACGGTCTTGGCGTGACAATCCAAGATAGCATGATACGGGGACAACCAATCCATCCCTAATATAACGTCGAAATCCACCATGTCTAAGAGCAATAAATCAACACGGGTCTCCAGACCCTCAAATACTACCACACAGGAACGATGAACTCGGTCGACCACTATAGAATCACCCACTGGTGTAGATACATATACAAGAACACCCAAGACATCACTAGGCATAACCAAGTAGGGTGCAAAATAAGACGACACATATGAATACATAGACCCATGGTCAAATAGCACTGAAGCATCCCTATCACAGACCAGAATAGTACCTGTAATAACAGCATCTAAAGACTAAGCCTCTGGCCTGGATGGCAAAGCATAACACCGGGGCTGGGCCCCGCCTTCCTGAACCATGTCTCTGGGACGATCTGCTACAGGCCGACCCCTACCTCTACCGGTCCGAGCTCCACCTCTACGGTCTCTACCTCCACCTCTATGATCCCTACCCCTGCCTCTAGCTGGCTGGGCAAGTTGTGGATCACCTGGTGCCTAAATCATGGGGCGAGGACCCTACTGCTGAGAGCTACCCGAGGCTCGAGGGCAAAATCTGACAATGTGACTCGGGTTACCACAACCATAACAAGCCCTCGGCTGCTGAGACTGCTGGCCCTGACGACCTGTATGTCCTCCCCGGAAACTCTGAAGTGGCGGTGCATTGATGGGCTGCTGATCAGAATAATGCTGCTGAGAACCACCACCGCCTGGAGTACCATGAGAAACCTGGAGTGCTGACTGAAAGGGTCTCGGTGAATGGCCTCTACCATAAGAATCCCTACCTCCAGACGAGGTACCACTGAACCTACCAGAATGACGAGGCCTCTTATCCGACACCTGACCACCTCCTCGTGCAAGAGCCATCTCCACTCTACGGGCCGCATTGGCCGCCTCCTGAAAAGAAATCTCACTACCAGCTCCCATAGCCATCTGGAGACGGATCGGCTGAATCAATCCATCAATAAACCTCCGCACCCTCTCTCGCTCTGTGGGGAGTATAACAATAGCATGGCGTGCCAAATCAATGAACCGCGTCTCATACTGGGTGACTGTCATGGAGCCCTGCTGGAGGCGCTCGAACTGCCTGCGAAGTGCCTCCCACTGAGTGACTGGGAGAAACTTTTCCAAAAACAACTCTGCGAACTGATCCCATGACAATGCTGGCGACCCTGCTGGTCTGGATAAACAATAGTCCCTCCACCAAGTCTTGGCGGATCCTGCTAGTCGAAAAGTGGCGAAGTCGACCCCATTGGTCTCCACAATACCCATAGTCTGAAGGATCTCATGGCAGCTAAATAAGAAGTCCTGTGGATCCTCTGAAGAAGTACCGCTGAATGTGGTGGTGAAAAGCTTGGAGAACCTATCAAGCCTCCACAAAGCATCTGAGGACATAGCCGCTCCATCGCCGGCCTGAGTCACAATGCCTGGCTGAACTGCCACAACTGGCTGAACCACCGGAACCTGAGCCTGGGGAGCTACCTGCTCCGGAGTACGTGCAGCAGGAGTCTAAACTCCTCCTCCAGCCTGAGAAGTGGCTGGTGCTACTGGGAGCAAACCCGCTCTAGTGACGCTCTCCATAAAGCCTGCTAGTCTGACCAAAGCGTCCTGAAGATCTGGGGTGACCATGCCCTCCTGGGACCTGAGCTGGGCCCACCGTAGCTGCTGGGCCTAGAACCTCCTCATCATAATCAATATGAGGCTCCACCTCTGGGACTGCTGCCCGGGGCTGAGCTCTGCCCCTGCCTCGGCCTCTGGCACTGCCTCGGCCTCTACCCCTCGTAGGAACTGCCGCTGTGTCACGACCCGGATTTCCCACCATCGGGAGTCGTGATGGCGCCTACTAATAGGAGCTAGGCAAGCCAATTAATTTATTACTTCTTTTATCAGCAATTGACAATATAGGGAAAAAAAATGGAACAATTAATATAAAAGCGGAAGTCTTAAGTATAAATAAACTAAAAATACGTGCGGAAAATTCAATTACAACCCTACCCAAGACTGGAGTCACTAACTCACGAACTACTAAAGAGTGCTAAAAACAAGTCTGAATAGAGGTACATCAATGTTTGTCTCGGTACAAGGAAAACAAACTAATAACATAGAAGGGACTCCGGCCTGCGGACGTCAGCTAGGCTACCTCGAAAGTCCCTGGACTGAAGTCAGCTCCCAAATCGGCTACAAATGTCCAAAAGCTGCTCCGGCTCCGTGATCTGTGCAAAAGAGCACAGAAGTGTAGCATCAGCACAACCGACCCCATGTGCTGGTAAGTGTCTAGCCTAACCTCGGCGAGGTAGTGACGAGGCTAGACCAGACTATCAGATAAACCTGTGCAGTTATGAAATATATTGCGGAAAATAACAGGGAATAAGTAGTTCATAAGGGAGGGGAAAACATGCTAAGGGGAGATAACAATATTAACAGCAATCCTGAGTAACAAACTAAAACAGTTCAGGTCCACAGTGAACAAGGAACCAAGACTCAACATAAACACATGGTATCAATAACTCTTGCAGCGTGCAACCCGGTCCACGATTTACCATTTGTTGCGGTGTGCAACCCGGTCCACGATTTACCATTTGTTGCGGCGTGCAACCCGACCCTCAAATAAAGTGTTGTTGCGGCGTGCAACCCAATCCTCATATATTATTGTTGCGGTGTGCAACCCGATCCTCATATATTATTGTTGCGACGTGCAACCCGATCCTCAATTACAGAGTGTTGTTGCGGCGTGCAACCCAACCCTCAAATACCATTGTTGCGGCGTGCAACCCGATCCACAAATAAACAACACAACCTCGCCCAATCAACAATCACAACCAATGGGGGGCGAGGGAATAGACAAACAATAATAGAAAATCCCGGCAAGGGAAACACAAGTAAACAGCTAAATCCCGGCAAGGGAGAAAATCAACAAAACCAATAACACGTCCCGGCAAGGGAGTAACCATCAACTCTTTCTCTTTCTTATATTTTCACTCACAATTTACTTAACATTCGAGCCATCGCTCCAAAGAGTCATCTCATATCATATACCTTCTCAGTCCATAACACAACTCGAGCCATTGCTCCACGAAGTTTAGTAATCGTAATCTCTGTCTCATGCTCTTTACAGTATATAGAAATCATCAAATAAGCATGGAAGAATCACAACAATTCAGGATAATCTTAATATAAGGACCCACGGTCATGCTAGACACCAGTGTATAGATACTCGTCACCATGCCTATACACCGTACTCGACAAATAGCAATTAGCAAATAAGACTCTACTCCTATTCCCTCAAGCCAAAGTTAGACCAAACACTTACCTCAAAAGCTCCAAACTCAACTCAAGCCTCTAGTATAGCTTTACCCATCAAATTCACCACCAAATCGCTCGAATCTAGTCACAAATTACTTGAATGTATTAACAAATGCTACTTGAATCTATTTGAATGCATGAAAATGAATTTTCCAAAGTTTTGCTCAAAAATTCCCAAAATGCCCCCGGGCCCATGTGGTCTAAACCCGAGGTTCGAACCAAAACCCGATTACCCATTCCCCCATGAACTCAAATATATAAGTTATTTTGAAATCGGACCTCAAATTGAGGTCCAAAACCCCCAAATTTAGGAACCCTAGTTCTACCCTAAATTCCCAAATTTCCCCATTTAAATCTTTGTTTTTGAAGTAGAAATCATGTTTAAAGATGTTAAGGAGTATAGAAATTCAGTTAGAAATCACTTACCAATCGTTTTGAAGAAGTAGATTCGTTTAGAAAATCGCCCCTTATGTTTTGGGTTTTGAAAAAGTGAAAAAAATGACTGAAAATCCGGACTTATATACTTTGCTGAAGGCTGGCGCGGACCGCACAAAAATGCACCGCGGCCGCGCCGAGGGAGGGAAGAAAATGACTCTCTGAACCTACCCAACGCGGACCGTACTGATTTGGTGCGCGGCCGCGCTGGTGAAATAACCATGAAACCACCTCTCTGAATCTTCCAGCGCGGACCACGCTGATATGGCACGCGACCGCGCTGGTCGAACTTAGCCCATGGCTCTCTGAACCCAAGCCACGCGGACCGCGCGGAAAGGGTACCGCGGCCGCGCGGCTTCCAGCGCTGACCGCGCGGTTTTGACCGCGGGCGCGTTGGGGCCTGCAACTCCTGAACCTGCAACTTCAGCACATTTCTAAACCTAAGACCTCCCGGGATCCACTCAAAACTCACCCGAGCCCTCGGGGCTCCAACCGAACATACATATAATCTCAAAACAAACTACGGACTCATCGTGCGATCAAATCTAACATCATGCATCATCGACCTGGGTCTCAATACCCATGATTTCTTTCCAAATTTCCATAAAACATTAAGTTATGATTTCTAGCTCAAAACACGTCAAGTGACGTCCAAATTTAACCAAACTTCACAGCTATCGTTTAAACCATATATAAGACTTGTGCCGGGCGTCGGAACCAAAATACGAGCCCGACAGCATAGTCTTCTAAACAAATATCACTTCCAATTCTTTAATTATTTTCAGAAAACAATTTCACCTAACAATTCGTTTCTCGGACTTGGGACCTCAGAATTTGATTCCGGGCTCACACCCAAGTCCCAAAATTTCCTACGGACCCTCCGGGACTGTCGAATCACGAGTCCGGGTCTATTTGTCCAAAATGTTGACCAAAGTCAAACTTAATCAATTAGAACATCAACATAAAAATTTATTATCTTTCTCACAAATTCATATTTTTCACTTTCCGACTACGCGCCCGGACGGCGCTTGCGAATTGAGGCAACCCCCAAGTGAGGTTTTCATGGCCTCGGAAGTACAAAGTGAGTGGGAAAATACGGTGATGACCCTTTGGGACGTCACACGCTGGGGGCTCGGGCTGCTGCGCGGTAGAAGAGGAAGCACGTGTTCTCGCCATCTACGGAAGAACAGAGTAGAAGGACAATCAGTATTTGAGAAACAGAATCGCACGACAAGAAAGAACAAAAGTGAAATTTTTCCTAACTCCGTAGCCTCTAGGGGATAAATACAGACGTCTCCGTACCGATCCCTCAGACTCTACCAAGTTTGTCCGTGAGTAGCGAGACCTATGTAACCTAGAGCTCTGATACCAACTTGTCACGACCCGGATTTCCCACCATCGGGAGTCGTGATGGCGCCTACTATCAGAGCTAGGCAAGCCAACCCTTTAAGCATTTTCTGATAACATCCCAACAATAATAATAATAATACGAGTCATTTAAATAAAAGCGGAAGTCTTTAAAACATAGATAACTGATAACCAAAAATGCGGAAGTTTAACATTTCTCTACCCAAGACTGGTGTCGCTAACTCAGAACTACTAAAGAGTGCTACAAACAAGTCTGAATAGAAATACATAAGGGTCTGTCTCGGTACAATGGAAATAAACTGAAAACATATAAAGGGACTCCTGCCTGCGAATGCCAGCTAGGCTACCTCGTAAGTCCCTGGACTGAAGTCAGCTCCCGAACAATATCCTACTGCTGTGGTCCAAAAGCTGCTCCGGTGATCTGTGCAAAAGAGCACAGAAGTGTAGCATCAGCACAACCGACCCCATGTGCTGGTACGTGCCTGGCCTAACCCTGGCGAAGTAGTGACAAGGCTAGTCAGGACTACCAAACCAACCTGTGCAGTTCAATATATATATATATA